>NC_134112.1:64758500-65070750 GCF_040939455.1 Microcebus murinus
TCTTTCTCTTCTTTTAAGCCAAACTCTTTGTAAGTATAGGCTGCACAGCTTCATTGTCACCAGTCTTCTATTTTTCTCTAATTTCTTAATTTTTTACTGTCTGTATTCTCCTACCACAGCACCAAAATTGTTCTCTCAGAGATTATGAGTTCCTAATAATCAGTATATTTTGGGGGGCATCATTTCATTGATTTCTAGAGTTGAAGTCTTTGACTACTACCAACAGTCCTAATTATCCCTGAAATTCCCTCCCCACTGGCTTCTGCAAATCAGTTCTGTCTCAGCTCCTTCCTATTAGTCTGATTGTATTATCTTAGACTTCCTTCATCTGTCTCATATATATTTTAAGTTTTATTTTATTTTTAGTTGACAAATAATAATTGGACATATTTATAGGGTACAATGTAATGTTTAGATACATATATATATGTTTTATATATTTTTAATGGGATCGGTTTTTTACCTCTTTTACCCTTTTTGCCTCTCTCTTTCATTTAGGTTAACAAATGCTTCATTTAGTTAAATGAACATTTATTGAGCGCTTATTACCTGCAATTCATTTGTGTGCTAAGCATGGCTTAGGTTGCCTCTGTGGTCCTGTTTGAGAGAGATGGAAAAGTCCTCTTGTTCAAAGTGACCTTCAAAAAGACTTCTATAACCTTTCATTATACCTAAAATTTCCATCATTCTTTACTGCTTTTGGCTCATGAATTTGGCTTATGATCCTTCTTAAAATGCAAGAAAAAAAAAAAAGATGTTCTTCACTAGACTTCACACATTAAGTCAGCTACACCTAAATCAAAATAGAAAAAAAAATAGACATATTATCTAACAGAGCATAGACCCAGAGGTGTGAAATACAGGTCAGGTACATTTTAATGAGGTAAGGGAGAGGAGTGAGAGAATATTGGGTAATATGAAGCACTGTTTGGAAAAGTAAACCAGTGGTTGCTCCTATGAATTTCCTAGGCAAAATTTCCAAGGGCTGGCTGTGGAAATGACTAAATCAGAAAGCCAGAAAATAAATATTGTAAATAAATTCCCATGGCTGAATAAGCTCAACATTTTGAAAACAAGAGTTCTTTGCAGAGTATATATTCCCACTGCTGTTCTTTTCTGAATACTCTCATAGTTCTCAGCAAATGAATCTGAGTCACAAGAGATCAGCTCCCCAGAGGTGCTAGTCTAATTAAGAATGACAATAAAAGAAAATCTCCATTAAAGCCTTTACTCTGGGAAAGCCAGGAGGACACTAATAGAGTGACAGCAGTTTTTCTTCCAAATATAAGAGTTTCCTCTTACTCTAATGGGATGATTATAAATGAATATTTTATGATACCAGGTAATCCTACTGGACATCTCCAGGGTAGACCATAAACTGCTTTGTAATGATAGGTGGTTCATTAGGTTAACACGGGGGTGGGTGTGGCCTACAAATGAAAAAAAAAATTCAGCCCCTGGCATTTCCAATAAAACAATATTTTCACAATATGGCCTGGAATTTGGTGTTCTTGGAAGATATTTTTAAAAAATATACAGATCTTTTAAAAAATCACAATAAAAACAGGATCTCTTTGTTTTATAGTATCAATTAAAAACTACCAGTTTCATAGCATTTTCTTCATTTTAGACTTACCTTCTGCTCATGATATTTTTACCATAGATTCACCAATGGGGATTGACTAAGTTAGAAATTCTTTGTTATGTGGAATTCTTACTCTAATATTTATGTGGGGATTTCAAGCCTTACATATATTAGTACTTGCCTCCTCAACTATGTGCATGTGAAATTTAATAGAACTTATTATCAAAGTGACAACAATTCTATCTTCTGCCTTCTATATTTATGGAGAATAATGCATTTGGAGAGTATCATTAAGTCTTCCTGAATTACCACAAAGTTATGGATTATTTAAGAACTATTTTTGTAAATATTTATAAGGAACAAATATTTTAGAAATGCCATTAATACAAATAAAGCTTGCATATTATGCTATCTGTGGCATATACAGTTCTTTGATGACTATTACTCTCATTTGCACACCCTTTCCATCACAACAGCTCCATTCTGCCAAATTCTCAGGTGCCACAACTTCATAGTGTAAACTGGGTAGCCTCTCTCCTCCTGGTCTTATCACTTCCTTTCTATCCCAAATTTGCTGTTTCTCTTTGGGAAATGAATATAAATATGTGGTGATTATATGATGGTGATAGTTGTTTAAGGGCATCACACTTCCCATCTAATACTTATGGTTTTAGCTTCAACTACTCAAAGAAATTTCAGGCATCATCAAGGTTTACTAGGAGAGATATTTTGGGGTTGGAATCTTATCACTTTTGATTTCAGATTTCTAGATCTTTCAAGGTACTCAGAAGAAGTAATTTGAAGATATCAAAGAATTTGATAGTTTTTGAAAATTTTTAAGATAACACTTGAAAGATATATAAAAAGCTACATTTTTAATTTTAAACTTTACTGAATTGTAAGTGACAGGGAATACATTTGAAGTCCATACTTTGATAAGTTCTGCCATATTTATACACCATGAAACCATTGCGTAGATGCAAAGGTGTGATAACTTTCTTCATCCATCATAAGGGTCAGGGCTGACACTCCTATAACTAAAGACAAGTTAATAAAAGAAAAGCATAAAACATTTATTTAATCAAAGTTTTATGTGACATGGTAGCCTTCAGAAATGAAGACAGAAAGACACAGGAAAAACTGCCTGTTTTTATTCTTAGGTTTGATAAAACATGGACAGCCATGTAGAAATGTGATTGGACAAAGGGTCTGATATAATGGTAAAACATGGAGGAGAGAAACATGGCAAGGCCTGTCCACATTCTTCTTGGCCTCTTTGTGTAGGATTCCTTCTACCCAGATATGGGGCAGGACCCCGCTGGAATGACGGTCGTTAAGGGAGAAGAGAGAGAGTGACCTTTCTAGGTTTTATGGCATGCTTTAAGGGAGAGGGGTTTTAGTTTCTATGATTTGCCTTGGGGAAGAGAATTCTGGTTTCTATGACTCACCTTGGGGAAGGAGGAAGGGTGAGAGACAGGAGGACGGTCAGAAAGAGACCCTCCTTCTGAGGCCTTCTAATTTCCTTTGGTTCAAAGTCCTCAGCATACCAAGATGCCATGCTTTCAGCTGTTGGTTTCTGGGCCTCAACACCATCACCGCTGTTGAGCTAATGAACATATCCACTATCCTCAGAAGTTTTCTCAAGCTACTCTGCAGTTAAACTCTCTTTTTCGTGCATCCCTGTCACTCCTCTCACCACCTCAGCCAGTCATTGATTTGAAAAGTTAAGATTTCTTAACACAAGACTGCTCTTTGCTGTCAACACACTCATGAGAACCCAACCGCAAGTGTAGCATTTAGAGTTGAATTTTTTGTCTAACTTGTTCTGTTATATACTTGAAATTGGGTAGATAAGGGCCTGAAGGAAAACAGAAGGGCTATTCTAGAGCAGCGCTGTAAATGGTTTTAGCTTCGATATTTTCTGTATTATGATGGTGACTTCAACAGTTTACTGGGGAAAAGAAACAAAAATTACATGCAAAGACCTGAAGCGTCAGCTTCCAAACCTTCTTAAACCCCTAAAACTTACATCGTGGTTTCATCTGTGGTTTGCAACTCTAGCTGTGCATTAGAGTCACTCAGGGAGCCTTAAAAATGTCGGTGCCTGGGTCCCATCTCAGCTAAGTTGAATCAGAATCTCTGGGAGGGGGCTGAGTCTCAGGAATCATTATGATTTAAAAGTTCCCAAATGATTCTAATATGTAGTGAGAGCTGAGAATCATTGCTCATAATTATACTCATAATTAAGTGTTCTTTCTGGAGAGCCAGTTTCAGATTTCATTCTCTTAAGGAGTTTACCCACATTTGATCATTCTGTATTACTGTCTTCTCTCAGGAGATTGTCTTGCTGTGGTCAAGTAGTATTTCTTCAAGGAAAAGTAAACGATTATTGCTTACACATGCTTGTGAGTTAGCTTCCTGTCTTGAATAATCTGAATATTTGAATCAAAGTTGACTGTGTTTTGTTTCCAGTTTACTGTTTTCTATTTCAGTCTGCCTGGGAAACCACAGAAAGAGCTGTGATGTTTGAGCATCGACCCGCTTTCCCATCCCTTCTTGGCTCTACCCTCTCTCTCTCCAGTGTCCCCTGAGTCCTTTGTTCTGCACCATCCCTGGGTCTTCCCCCCTCTCAGACTTACGCTGACCTCTGCTCTCCAGTGAATACCCCTATCCTCCTCCTTATTTTTAATATCTACTAGTTGCTAGAGATGTCTTTTCTAATATATGTATTTACGCCAATGGCTGCCAATGTTTGAACATGATGTCTCAGGTAAGCTACTGTGATGTTAACTTCAGCCTTTGATGCTGACGCTGTGACCTAAAGGAGTAACTGTATGGTGGGAAATTTCTGTTTCTGTTTCAAGCTCATGGGACTTGAAACGTTTGAGGACAAATAGTCTGTGGCCTCTATATCACATGATAGATACAGCATTTCCTTGTGCTTCTGCAAAGGGACAGCTCTGTTGGAAGAATCACCTCTTCAGCCTGTTCAGGGACGTTGGTTTGCCTACCTCTAAGAAAAATGAGAAAAATGGAAGCATCTGAGTGATAGCGAAACATTGATGCCTCACCGTGATTAGTGGTACAATGTTATTTTTCAAAGTACTTCTATGACAGTGATACAACAGGAAAACATCACTGCTTAACAACCCTTGAATACAAATTTCCATTTGAGAGGCAGCTGAGTGTTTTAGCAGATTGGGTTCTAAATTAAAGATGCAGGAATTGATTTTTCTCAAAAGGATTTCAGAGCTCTGGTGCCCCCCCCCTTCTTATTTAGGTTCAGATATTTGTTAAATGCAGGGTTTGTAGAGAAAAATACATTTAACTACTTTGTATCATTCACAGTGGATTAATTCTGAAGGATTTTTTTCATTGTCTATATTACATATTCACGTCTAAAAGTCAAAATTGCATTTACAGTGATCCAGTAAAAGGTGACTGCAGTATTTCTGTGTTTATGAATCACAAGTTAGTCTTTTATATTTGCTTTGTTTCTTTTAGTTTAGAAGAATTTTATTAGCACATATAAAAGTAGCTAAGAGGTAAAACACTTTCCTTTTGTTTATGTGTAACTTGGGAAAATTTTTACTGCTGGCAATGAATTGAAAAACTATGGTAACCATGATTAAGTCAGTCCAACATGGAAACATTTATTGGGCACCTGCTATATATATAGCCCTCTGATAGGGATGGAGGGGATATAATATATTATACATAATTGGTATTATCAAGGAACTTAAACTGTATGGGGAAAAAATGTGAGCATAACTATGAATGGAGCAAACATCTGTTACAGTGGTGAAGTGAGTATCTTTTTTGATATATTTAGCACCAGCAAAATTTCTACAAATTCAAGTATTTGAGCAAGCTTTCAAAATGCCTAATTTGTCAATAGGAATAAGAGGAACAAAAGCAGAATAAAGATGACCTAAAAATTTAGACTCCTAGGTGGATTGCTAACTACACATGAACAATGCCTTTTACTTTTAAGTTTCCTGGCAGCTAAAGGCCTCATAGTTTTTATTTTGTGACAAAAGACACAATTTATCTGCAGAGACAAAGATATTTTTATGACACTGCATTCAAACAGGGATAGATCTCAAAGGTCTCTGTATAGCGAATATCATATTGGATAATAAAATCAACTACAGCTTTACAATGAGAAAAGTTAATCCATAGAGATGATTCTAGGTATGACCATCTGTGAGACAAAGAGCATTGCTGAACTAAACGAAAGATTTATATGAGGAGGTCAGATAATAAAATACAGAGATATGTATTTTTCTTTTGAAAATTATGTCTTACAAAACATATATCTTGTGAAATATGTATTTGAAATAAACTTAATATTTTCCCTTCTTTTCCAAATCCCGAGTTCTTCTGCCTCTCATAAGTAATTCCTTTTAACCTCTTGTGCTCACACTTCTGGCAGTTACTCTCAAAACACTAAATACTATTCTCATGTGCTATTCCTTCATGAACACTTTGGATAAAATCTAATATCTCCTCAGTATGACAGAGGAGATACACTATCCCTCTTCTTTCCTCATCTTTCAATATTTGTTAATTACTAATTATTTTTTCTGCTACATAATTAGAATAATTAAGCCTCACTTCTTTAAATCAATACTGATCAGAGTAACTTTTGAATCTTAATACTACCTAATAAAAAATTTACTGATCTGTCAAACTCTGCCTTAACCATTGGATGGATATAGCATTATTTGTATTAATATATTGGCAACAAAATATTTTCCCAAGCTACTCTACCAGTACTGCTGGAAGATTATTCTGACGGCCATGATAAAATTGACTTTTTTTTTTTACTTTGTCAGTTGCCAAAATTATGCCATATTTTACTTTTTTTTCTAGTTTAAGTATGAGTTTAATATACAAATTTTGTTTTCCTTTGAGTTTCTAGTTCTCTTTCTTTTTCCTTTGTCAAATATAGTACATTACTTTGCGTTACCATTAAGATCCTTTACTTTCTTGATATAGCTTATGTAATCTCAGTCATATCTATTTTCTTCTTGAAGACAATATTTGATCCCTCTGACTTTTGTTCCAACAAAGAAAAAGTGTTTTCTAGAACATTTGCACAGCTGTCACTCCTGGATTTCTGTTTAATGTGTTCTGGCCAGTTATTTTGATTCCCTATACTTCCTTTTTCTTGGATTTCCTTTTCATTTTGGTGGTCTCCTCTTTCTCCACAGCCTTTTTTTTTTTTTTTTTGTAATTCTTTCTTTTTTAGGAAAATATGCCTAGGAAAGAACATATTATCTTTTGCTTATCTACAAAGTTTTACATTGCCTTCACATGTGTTAGAGCTATGTTTGAAAATCTGAATTTAAATAATTTTGACCCAAAATGTTGAAAGCATTACTCAATTATCTCTATTGTCAACTAGTGGTCAGTGAGCTGGTACTAATCTGATTCTGGCCCCTTGACAGGAGAATTTACCCCTGTCCTCTAGGAAATTGTTCCAACAGCATGAAAAATGTTAAATTCCCCCAAGGATTATTTTGGGTTAGATTTTTAAAAATTTATGTTACTCAATGCTCAGAATACTTTTTAATCTGAAGATCTGTGATATTCTTCAGCTTTTGGGACATTTTTTTCTCTTTAATTTTTTGTTCTCTATTTCTTTGTAAAATTTTGTTTTTAATTATTATGAGTACATAATAATGGTATATATTTAAGGGATATATGTGATGTTTTGATACAGGCATCTGTTCTCTATTTCTTGATGGGTGGATATTAGATGCATGTTGGATCCTCTAGATTGAGCCTCCACATCTCTTAAATTGTATATCATTTCTACAGTCTTTCTGCCCTTTTTATTTCACATTTGATTTTATCTTTGATCTCTTTTAATATTATTAATTTCTCATATTTATAATTTTGAAGGATGTTTTTAATGCTGCCATTACTTTAACAGCAACTATCCTTTTCAATGGATGAAATGATTTTTTTGTATATCTTAAATTTTCAAAAAATACATTTAAATTTTTTCATCTCTAGTATTGTTGTATTATGTAAGGGCAAATAAAATAAAAATAAGAGGTTTAATTCTTTCTGGTGAAAATATGTGAAGAATACACCCCTTTCTTTCTTAGGGCATTTGCTTTAGAAAATTTGTAATTGTAAATTCTATTTCTGTCTCTTTGAAATGTATATAAATATTTTCAAAAGCTAAATAAGGCTCTTGCCAGCTTTACAACCCAGGGACCTAGGAACCATCTCTTTGAAGTGTAATCACAAAGGAAGACACAAAGATATGAGAAGTTTATTTTTCCTTTGGATAAAGCTAGTTAGCAAACACAGATTGGTCACTCCAAATACCAGATGAATCTAGGATAAACCAGGTGTGAAAAATGGTGCTGTCAAGTCCTTTTACTTGAGGACTAGCTATTGTTTATCTTGAGAACATGTAGTGGATTATATATTCTTGTCTATATTAAAGGATGAAATGTCTTCCTGTCTTTGCAATCTCTTAGAGGATTGCCTGTGATGAGCATCACATTCTGATTTAGTGCTTATTTAATAATAAAACCATTTTCTTTCTCTTCTACCCTTGTGGAGAGGTTTTCTGGGTTAGCTGGAGGTTTTGTTTTTAATTATAGTTCCACAACATGTACCATCTACCCTCCTCCTTTGCAGAAACAATTCTGCTTGTTCTTTCTCTTTTTCTTTGCTATTTGATCTTTCTCTTCTTGATTTTCCTCTATCATCTGTTCCTTTTTATCCTGCTTATTCTTAAATGAAGAATCATATTGAGATAACAAAGCCACTTGACATGGCTTTCCCCCACTGTTGTGTAGATCTGTTAACACACTGTGTCTCCCTGAATAGAAGGACTGACCATGGCCTTGGGTAAGTGTCTGGATATGTCACTTAAAGGTATAAATTTCAGGCTGACCATGTCTTGAAGGCTGAATTAAGAAGTCTTTATATTTCACTGTTACATTCATAACAGAATCCTGAATTCTCCTGGGGCCTCCCATTATTTTGTTTATGAAATGCTCTCCCAATTTTGTCCTGGTGAAATGCACATGCTAGGAAGTCTACACCTTACTCTGTATACTGAGGGGCAAAATGGTCTGAAATGCCTTCTAATTCCTGGCCCTTTCTCACTCCTATTCTCTAGAACTACTGTTTCCAAATTTGGAACTTCCTCAGGACTCTTGAAGAAAAGAGATCTGCTTCTGGCTCAGGCTGTTGTGAAAAAGTCAGTTGTGGACATAAAACCAAATCAAAAGAAATTAGCAGGCAAGAGTTGTTTTCTGAACTTATATTTCTTTTTTAGGCAAACTGGTTTGCTGCCTTTATCCTTTCTAGCATCTCACTTTTTTAACCTTTTAAACTTCATTCCTAATACAAAAGGAAAAGAAAAAAGAATGTTCTTTTCCTGTCTGTGAGCATTCTTTTCTCTCTCATTCTTCTGACTTTTACAAAGCCTTCTCTGATTAGACAGAAAAGAGGTGTGAGGTTTTTTTCTTCAAACACATTGACACTACAAAAACTAAAAATGTATTCAGCAAGATGTGTCTGTTTGAAATTCACTTGAATGCATACTCTTGGTGACAAAAGTGTGTGTCTTCAATTTTTCATATCACAAGCATATGCCAAGCCATATTAAATCCTGGTGGCTTGGAGTACATTATTACAGAGAAATAAGAATTTTATACCTTATCCAACAAATTCATGCTGAGATCAGAGTTCTAGGGTAGCATGTGACCATTCACATAAAGAAGCTGACAGTTCGATTTTTATAAAGATTAAGAAGTAGAAGATCTGCCTATTCTTCTTTAAAGCAAGATTTTAAAATTTAAAACAGTAAATTTACTTAGACCTTTTTTGATTCATTCTCGACAAATGAATGTATTCCCTATCCTGTCCGAAAGTCGTACATATTGAAAAGCTTGTAATTTGCCTTTGTTTTTCCTAGAAAGAGGGATGGTTTGCTCAAAACTATCTTCTCTTTCTCCTTTTATACACAAATGCCCAGATGTGTACATTCTCAAGAACCTTGACTGATGTTTGATGTGTAAACAGTGAATAGTTGCTTGTTCTTTAAATTTTATATTTTTCTACATAAAGTTAAAGGACCAAGCATGGTGGTAGAAATGCACTATACTTATGTTTATAATTGACCCACCTAGTTCAGTTCTCTTGGTGACATGATTCTCTAAGCAGAGCATCTCAGAAAGAAGAGGAATGTTAAAGAACTGGTGAACTTTCATGGCAAGATAAATTTTCAATCTGAAACTTACAAGCACAGGTGCAAGAATTTCTGTCTGCCAGCCTAGGACTATGGAACATCCTTTTTTTTCAGTTGAGGACAACCATTGAATTAGCCTTCTTTTATGTTCTGTAGGTTTAAAGCTCTTTTATTTCAAAAGGCCTTTGGCATGGTACACTGATTTTATGTTTGATTTTTATTACTGATTTTAATTGCTTCTGTAGTTGTGTATATTTTTGGTACTCTAACTATATTGTTCCTTGTAAAATATCTGGGGTATTTTCTGAGAGGCAGAATATTTTATGAATCATGTTTTTTGTATAATTAAATAATACATAACCTTTACGATACTGGCTTGAGCTTCCTAAAAATTTTAGAAGAAATGCAAGCTATATCTCATAGATTTTAAGTAAAAATATTTAAATAACAAATTATTTTCTCAAATATTCCCTTTCTCAGATTTGATGTAAATGGAATAAAATAGAAATCATGTTTTACAAATTACATCTATTATTTCTAGTTGCCTTTGGGGAACATCTTGATTTTTCAGTTTAAAAAGGATTTAGTGCTATACTTTATGGCAAATCAGACATTATAACTACCTTTTGTGTGTAGCGCACAAATGGAAACTTAAAATTCCCTGTTGAAGTATAAAATTCAGCAAAGAACTTTTAAGTGCACACGATCAAAATAAAAAAATATACATATATAGCCATTATTTATAGTGGGACATTAGAAACATAAATTTGCAGTTGCTGTTGTTATAAACCTTTTTAAAATAAATTTCACTAGACAGATGTCTTTTCCAATATGAAAATAGTCCTAATGTTTTAGGTATTTTGATGGAAATCATGTTTTGATACAATAGTAGCCAAACATGATGTAATTGTAAGACTTTTCTATCAGATTGATTACTTTTCACTGTGATTACTTTGTAAGTACCATGGCCCAGTATTCTCACTGTTCCCGCATTAGGTGAACATTCTGGTGAATCAAGCTACCTAACTCAATCACCCAAGCTCGCTTGTATTTTGACTCGAGAGCTCACATAAAAACTCAATGCTATACCAGTTTTAAATGTGAATGAATACTTGTATTCATGAGCTTAAGGCTTATGAATACAGGATTTCCATAATAATATAAAATTATAATTTTTTTTGCTGTGTGGACAATATGTTTCTCCATTCTTTGGGATGGCGGCTAAGCGTGCAGTGAGAGAAAAAGAAGAAAAACAGAAGCCTATTTGAATGAGTTTGGGGCTTAGAGAAAAGCTTCTGTGATGGGGTCCTTGAGCCCATCTTCAAATAGATGTCCTTGGTTATTTTAATTTTATTTTCTGTGGTTTGAGTAGTTTTGTGTTGAGAAACAGTGTGTGTGTGATATTGGGCTAAGATGAGATAACAGCTGATCCTGCCTAAGGTGATATCCATGTATTCTGCCAATATCACTGGGAATATTGTTCAAAATTATGCAGATCATTTACATAAATGAATTTCATTTTCACAAGTCAGAAGTGCACAAAATTAAGATAATTTATACTTCAATAAAAAACTATATGGGGCAGCCAATCCTTGTCCTTAGAGCCTTAGGTATTACAATTAAGGATTAATTTTTCTATATTACTATTAGGAACAAATTGTAACCACTTTCCAAATTTGCAGAGTATATTTATGCGACATTACTCAGTATGTTTACTTAACACTAAAATGTAATGGGGTGCATTTGCATATTTTTCATTAGCTAAAGTTCTTGTATTTCTCCAAGGCTGTCTTACTGAAATGTACAGTCTGTCCACTCTCCCATTTCCAGCAATGTTGAATAATGGATTTTGAGAAACCTTTTTTAACATGTACTTATTTGTATATGATTATCTGGATCATCGTGACACTTGTAACTTTGAACAAAATGTGAAAATTTTAAATTCAAAGACAGTCTCCCAGAGGACATTTTTTTTTAAAGCTTCTGCAATATTCAGTTTCTTACATGACATAGTCCTTCATTCCTCCAACTTCCATGAGGGTGCACCTCACTTCTACTCATCTGGCTATTGCTTTTTCATAAACTCCCCTCAGTGGTTTTACTTAATCCTCCAAACCTCCACACTCATATCTTGATCCTCTCATTCCCCTTTACCATGCTTAGGTCAGAGATCTTCTCCACTCATGATGTTAACTGCATCCCTAGATGTAATCGCCTCCCGAACTCAATTCCTACCTCCCTAATAGATGTTGAAACCCACACAATTAGCCATTCATTCCTTCCATCACAGCCCAGTCAAATTTTCCCTCTGCTTTATTTTCTCTGTTTATTGTGTGTTTAGCCTTGTAGCTTCCAGGTTTGAAACTCAAGATTATCCTTGCTCTTCCTTCATCCTCAGTCCATATGTTCAGTAATCAGGTTTAGTTGGTTATTCCTATGTTATGTCTTGGCAATCCTTCCCTTTTTTCTTCCCATTTCTTCCTTAGATTTTAGTGTTGCCTAAATGATCTCTACAATTTCATTCTACCTTTTCTTCTTCATTTTATACATTGAAAAAAAAAAACCAGCAACAACAAATGAATAGACAACAAATCAACTTTGTGTATGTCACTCACAAAATCTTAATTGACACTTGGTGATAATTTGGTGATTTAACTTCTCATCCCCTATTACCTAATTCCTACCTAGACATTATCATCACTCTATATAAATATAAAAATAGGAGAAAGTATGGATCTGATAAAAAAAATTTCCAAGGTACCATTAGATACTAGAAAATTCAAGAAATTGTTACCATTCAGTTCAATTGATCAAAACGTTGGGCAAACCATAGGATCAGTTATGACTTCCTATACTGAGGAACTAGAGCAATTCTAGGATGCCTATTCAGGAGACCTTTGGTGAGGAATACTTTCTGTTTTAGGGCTTAGAGTTGGAGCAAGCACAAGCTACAGACCTGTTCAAGACCACAACACTTGACATTTTGTCTACTGTAGTTCCTTAGCAAGAAAAAGCAACCTGACTGGGAGATTGCAGGGCTTAAAAGGTAACTACACTGAGCAGAAAACCAGCAGTGCAGTGGAGTTTCTGTGATTTGACACTAGCAAAGAGTCACATCTTCCTTCATTAATTGAGATGATGATAGTGACACATTTTAAAGCAAAATACAGCTGAATTCAGAAAAAAATGATTATATTAATAGTAAATAGAAGATGCACACAACTTAATTTTTATCTATTTGAGGAATATTCCAGTTTTGTAGAGCTCCATGAGGGAACACATCTATGTATTTTCAAAAAGATCCTCAGTAAATTAGCTTCCAAATATGTGTCATGCTAAGGCCTGTTATAGAGTCAGAAGCGAATGGCCTTGGGAGTCGGAGGGATGGTTTCAAATTTTGTCTCTGCCACTTAGCTTCTCTGTTCCTCCTAATCCTAATTTCTTAAGTGGGTAAAAGAATTCCTACCTCTAGGAGTGTTGTGAGGTTAAATGAGATTATTATGAAGAACTTGCCTTCAGTAGAATCTTTCAACCACCTTCACCTCACATTTTCCAGTGGAATTTCTTATAATATTTTAGCAACAGCTATTTCCATATTATAAGTGTACCTCTCTTTCCTAATCAATATAATTATTCACTTTATAAAATAATTTAAAGTGTATTCTTAAGTTACAATCTTCCTTATGGCACAGAAATATTTGTTATTTAACAAAGAAGCAAGAAGCATAAAATAATGAGCTTCAGTTGAGCCACTGACAATTGCAAATCAATCAGAAATAAAGATTAAAGCGTATCTTCAATGATATCAGGTCTGTGAAAACTTATGCTTTTACTTATAAATGTTCAACTGACATGTGATTTTTAGGACTATATATTGCTTAAAATGAGGTGACTCTATGGCAGAAATTCAAGCATGATTAACTTTCATGAGTCCTCTGCAAACTTTATTAGGATTTGCTAATTGGCCATTGTTAAAATTATGACAGTTATCAACTAATCATTAGTATATATTCTTATGTATTCTACACTCTTCTAGACCTCAGACCATCTGGCTCTGAGATCTGCCATTATAAAATGCCTGAAAAGGTTTATAAGCTTTAGTTGTAAATTATAAAATTTTTTGGTAAAAGGAAGGAGTGGATTCCAATTTGGATAACCTTATAAAAAAGGAACTCGTTGGAATTTTCATTTATTCTTTTATTGGTTAAATAGATAAATAGAATTGATTATATTGGTTACATTGAAGACAAATTAAAAATATCCCTAAGTATTAATTATAGGTCTCTGAGCAACTTGTGCTTCATGTACTACTGGTTTAAAGTTAAAACAAACAAAAGTTCTGAAATGTCTTATTCTTTTGATTGTACTCAATTCTTGCATGCACTGAGGGGTTAATTCAGTCAAAATCAGGAGATTTTGTGTCCTCATTTTCACTTATTTTCTTTCTTCTTTCTCTAAATGATAAAAAAAAAATAAACAAAGGTTATAATAGTGAATATATCCCAAAAGTGTATGGCCAAGAGTCCTTTTACAAAAGAATTTAAACACTTGGCATTAGAGAGTGGAGGCTGAATTCTATAGTAAATTTATAAGAATTGGCAAATATCAATGCCAAGAAAAAAATAGCAAGAGATTTTTGCATGTGGAAGAATGAAAAACAGGGAACTGGCAAATACAAGAGTGTCCATACTTAGTCCTTCATTAAATGAGGGACTGAGTTTCTAAGAAATCAATTTCAGGCCCTGGTGTTCATGAAGCAAGTGAAATGTTCATTTATGTATTCATATTCATTCAATGAAACCTTTTGATGTTGAAGATGATATTATGAAATAAGATGAATCCAGATTTCTTTTAGGGGTTACAATTCTTCTCAGAGTCAAAAAATTTGGTCTGTAGTACTGAGATCCCTAAGTGCTAAAATCACAAAAGGATTAGAATACACTTTTCACAGAAAAATTATTATTTTTTTCCTATTCAAGGCAATCAACTGTGGAAATCACTAGCTGTATATACTTGTGAATCCAAAGAGAAACTGAGAGGGTTCTTCTAGTTAATAATATTAGAGTAAACTTTTTGTATCTACTTCCTTCATCAAATACATTTTGAGTAAAATATAAACATATAAAAACTGTTTAATAAAAAATTGGGCTTAAAAAGAAAAAAAAACAAAAACACCTTAGCACCAGAATTGAAGAGAGAAAAGTCAGTAGAGTTTAAGATTGGTATGCTTGTGGGTTCCTTTTGTGTACTTAACCAGTGAATCTCCTTTCTCAGGTGTGTTTTTCCTAGGGGATAAGGTGGGGGATGGAATTTTATTGAAGCAGAAAGGAAAGTCTCAGCTTTAGGCAATATGTAAATGGAGGACTTGAAACTCTTTTATAAAATTTAGAATACTAAGTGATCAGGTCATGAAATAAGGACAAGGACAGCTTGACCTCTACTCATGTCAGGGAAGCAGCAAAGAAGCTTGTCCGTGCAGAAGGCAAGGGTGGAAAGGAGAGCTACCTGTGAGAGAAAAACAATACCATGAGCCCTGTAAAAGTTTGGGTCTGGATTCATGGTGATTGCAGGATAATGAGGCTACCCAAGCTGGAATTCTAGAGATTCTTGGGTCCCCAAGCAGAGGCAATCCTAAAACCACACTGCAAGGATACTCACTCAATCCAGGACATATAGAAGTCCCAAGTAAATAAATCCTGCTGAAGATAAAAAACCTTGTGTGTGTGGGGGAACACCATTAGAGCAGTCATCAGTTGCAACATGTTGAAGAATTTATACCCCATTGGCTGGAGACTGCAGAACAAACTTAAGACATTTTAATGTAAATCAAGAGACAAAAATCAAAATAAAAATGAGAAGAATAGACTGAAATATTGAGGGAAAAAAGAAATGCAATAGAACCATATACAAGTTTAAAAAGGAAAAATATGGTCCCTGACATAAAAACCTCAATGGAGAAGTTAAATAAAATACTAGATTCAGCTAAAGAAAGAATTAATGAATTAGACTGTGGGTTTAAGAAGATCATGCAGAATGCAGTGTAAAGAGATAAAGATAGAAAATACAAAACAGAAATTTGAGGTATGAATAATGGAAAGAGCAGACTCAACATAATTGTAATAGAAATTTCAGGAGGTGAGGGCAGAGAAAATAGGTGAAGGACTTTATATGAAGATTTAATAGAGAAAAGAATTACCAGAATCTCAAAATAGAAAAGTTAATTCCTGAATAAGTTAAGTAAAAACAAATTTCCCCTAGAAATGTCAAAGTGAAATTATAATCCACAAAAGATCAATTCAAATTTTAAAAGCTTTCTACCGGGAAGGGAAATAATATATGAAGATTACCTACAAAGGAACAATAATTAGACTTTTGACAGACTCTTATCTGTGTAGTTTGCTAACAGGAGACAATGGAATAATTATTTTCAAAAATCTGAAAAGAAAACTCTGATGACTCATTTTATTTTCAAATAAATGATTATGAAGAGTAAGAAGGAAGAAAAGACTTTTATACATAAAGACTAAGAGTTCACAATTCATATATTGTCCAGGACAAAAACTATTTAAAGATGCATTCAACTAAAAGAAAACTAAACTTAAAAGATGAGTAGGATGCAGAATCAGTGCAGACAAATAAATCAGTAAGGGTGTTAGGTGGATAGTGAGGGACCTCTGGCTCTCCTAGGTTCAATGGCGGGTGCCCCGCTTTGGTGTTGTCTCAAGCAATTGCCACACCTGGGGAACAAGGTCAAGAGCAGGCACCCCATCTTGATGCTACCCCACCTTAATCCTGCCCTGGGCAATTGCCACATCTGGGGGAAGGAGGAACCCTCTGCCTATCTGCTAAAGAATGCAGGGAATTCGCTAGCCCATGGGCTAGACAACCCAGGCATAATAGGATCTGGAAAAAGACCTAGAGTAACCTAAGGCTAACTAACATGTCATTAACCATTCATCAAAAGTGGTTCAGTGGTGGTGTTCAAACTGTGAGGAGGGCCCAATCCAGATAATATAAAACAGGACTCCAGTCCATAACCAGAAAATCTTGTTACAACAGAATTTGAAGAAAATTAAAGAGTAACCAGAAAAGCAAACTGAATAGCATGAGAAATGATATAGGAGAGATCACATTAAAAGCATAGTATCCTAAATTCCTATAGTGACCCGAAAAAGAATAGATTAAAAGGAAATTTGTTAAAACATAGAAATAACCCTTCATTAAGTGATGTTTAAAAAGCACTGTACATTTATGTAATATATATTATACAGCCATTAAAATGAATGAAATAAATGAATACTAATCTCAAAACCTAACGTTGAATGGAAAATAGACCATTACAAAATATACCTGATGTGTGGTAGCCTTAGGTAACTTTTAAAACAACAGTAAAGTATTCTATTACATATTCTGTTTATTTTAAATGTATACATTGTACATTTTAATATATACAGTGATGATAGAAATACTAAATTCATGATGATAGTGGCTTTAGAAAGGAGGGAGGTGAATAAACTTTACCTTTATTTGCAATATACTCTTTTATATGTAAAAAAAAAAAAACTGAGTGTGAGAAGAGGTTAAGATTAAAATGAGATTAATTTAGACTGATCTTTGTAATTTGATAAAAATACAGTTATTTTTTACATCTGAATGAATTCAGAGGCATGGCCTTGGAGTACTTACTGATGTTCTTTTACTGTTGTCTTTGTTTCGTTTGTTTGGGAAAAAAACAAATGTAGGTAGCTTATCTAGTCTGGGAAACTTGCTTCCAGAATCAGTCCTCCACAGCACAGCAGTAGCCCCACAGTGGAGAAAAACAAAACATTCTTGATAACATTGATGCCTTAGAGATTTAAACTGGCACAATTAAAAGAGGTCTTAATAACATTTGATATTGCACAGTGATATATCAGTGTGTGCCAAGATCTCCAAATTTATACTTGCAGATAAAAAGATGCAAAATGATATGCAACTTGGGATTCTAAAACATTTCAAAATCTATGGTTGCTTCAAACAAGTGGTGTATTTTATTCTGTTTTCTCTTCAGGGGAAAATAGAGAAACTACCTAAAAGCAAATGTAATATTATTTTTGTTGAAATCCTAGACA
This sequence comes from Microcebus murinus, assembly GCF_040939455.1. Lineage (NCBI taxonomy): Eukaryota > Metazoa > Chordata > Mammalia > Primates > Cheirogaleidae > Microcebus > Microcebus murinus. The sequence continues at coordinate 64,776,421 of NC_134112.1, forward strand.
AACTACATATCCAGAATTTATTGATATCATAAACTTTGTTTTTATCAAATCAACTTTCAGCACTTAAACATTACATATGTGCTTGTTGAGTCAAAGAGTAATTTATTTGTAGTATGTGGTGCCAGGATATTAGATTTTTTTTTTTTGTATTTCTTAGGAAATGTTTGTTTGACAAATATAAAATAAATGAGAAGTTTAGTGTACCATCTGTATGAGATATGCACTTGATCAAACATCTATCAGAAGGAATATTTGCACATGTTCTGCTATTTCAGAGGACTTTTGAAGGATTCATATTTGATGATGCTTTTGGGGAAAGTAGCATTTCTATTGCCCATTTTCATTAAAATGATATCAAATGCTCATCGTCAAAATAGCTCTGCATAGTCATACCTTTAGTTAGAAACTCAAGCTGATTAGAACTTGAATATAAATATGCTATAATAAAGGCAATTTTAGTCAATGCTTATTCTCAAAAATCCACCAAAGGCAGTAAAAAATCAGCCAGCAAACAAAAGCAGAAGACAGAAAGCAAAATATAAGAAGCAGGGTAGAGGGGAGGTTTATATAATCAATGAAGATATACCACTGGAACACAGTCTATTAAGCTCACCGTCATCTAACTTATGAAAATTTGGGGACAAATTAAACATAAATCTGAGAGCTGATAAGCATGTCTAAAACGTTGTAACTCCCAGGCATTTGGGCCTTTGTACAATCTTTCCATCCTGTCTGGAAGGCTCCTTTCCCTGATTGTTGTAGGAAGATATCCTTTATTTTTCCTTTAAGAGGCCTTCACTCGCCGTCCTTACTATAGCAGCACACCATCTCACATCTACCGTTCTCTAGCTAGAAATCCTATTAGGTTTGTTTCTTGGCATTTGTCATTTCTGCAGGACTTGAGGTCTGCTTCTCAGTGATATCCATGCCTTCTGGAAGATCACTTGTAAATAAATATTAAGCATGACCATTAAAAAGTAATTTATCTCTGACCATCAAATGGAGAAAAAATAGATCTTATTTAGTTATTTGTTAATGTGTTTTTTAAATCCCTATCTTCTACTAGAATTTAAGTCTGAAATAGTCAGGAGCATTAGTATCTGCCAAACCTAGAAGGCTACCTGACACATAAACAACCAGTTAAATAGTTTTAAATGAATAAATGAATTAATGATTAAAACCATATAACCTAAGGGCAGGGGAAGTAGTGGGATAAATGAAGAATGTTCCAGTAGTAAGTCACTTTGATGCCATAGACTACCAGGAAAAGGAGGGTGAAGAGAAGCCACACCGACATGCTATTTCTCATTTTCCACAGTCTGATTTACTTACCCAGGAAAATTGTGAGAGGTGAAGTCTAAAGGCTGGGAGGAGGAGAAGCAGTGATCACCAGAATGCACGGCAGAGAACCTGGGATTATGGGGCATGGTCACATTGATCTCTTGGGGGAAGACTAAGGGAGAGTTGTTTTAAGGAGAAAAGAACTGGGGAGAAAATTCTTGTCACAAAATACTGAAACAAAGATGACAAATGATTCACATTCTTAATGGAATAGTTTATTCAAAGATGAATAATAAAAAAAAAAAGGTGCTCATATTTGACTAACACAATAATACAGTAAAGAAGCAAGCAAAGAAAGGAAAAGAAGATAAAGCTCATTAACGATGTGCTGAATGTATTGTAAGAGAAAGCATTCAAAGAAATCAGGGGAGAGTTAAATGGTTTACTGTATTCTCAACAAAATGATAGTCAATACGACAATGCAAAAAGGAGATTTAAAGGTTAACAAAAGATACCAAAAGTAGATGAAAATCAAAGAAATGGAAGGAGAAAATTAATTAAATACATGACTAAAACAAAAGCCAAATTAGAAACAACCACCACCACAATAAAAGAATAAACATGATAAGAAGGACGCGAATAGGGACATGGCTTGAGGAAAGCATATGAAACCACTAATGCAAAATAAGAACGATAAAAAAATGCTTCTCATAGGAAGATAGATGTCAAAGCCAAATTACATTTAATATAGAGTCAATTGTGCTTCCCTAAGGAAAAAACAGATCAAGTGTAACAGCAAGCAATTCAATTCTAAAGTAGAACATATTCCTTTAAATGAAAGATCAAATCCTTAAACATGGAAAAACTTTTCTTGAAATAAAGCAAAAGAAAAATAAACTGAATTAATTGGCAATGCAATACAGCTCTACATATGACAAATCTAAATAAATAAATAATCCCAGAAATAGAAAAGCATAAGATCACTTTAAAAAATCATGAGAAATGGCAGATATAAGGAGATTTAAATATATATATTTTGTAATTGTTAAATACAGTAGAGTCACTGTAAACTGTAGTTAAAAACAAAAAATCTTACTCCAAACTCTGAATGATTTTTGTAATCATGTTTCATCTTTAGAAAAGATTTTTGGGAAATTATCATTTCAGGTAGTGAAGAAACAATCTGCAGTTTGGCAATTCGACTTTTATATATGTTCATCTTTAAAATTTAAGAAAATCATGTTTACTATTTTTCTTTATAATGGCACATGTGACATAAACCAGTTTTTCCACATTTTCAACTTAGACTAAATTATAGACTCAAGCGATGTAAAAAATTATATTAACAGTTATGGCTTTTGCTTGGTGAGTAATGTTTTTGTTTTTGTTTTACTTTCTGCTTTGATCTCTTTTGTATATCTGCTTTATATAACAAGTTAATACATTTACCAAAACTTTTAATTAATAAAAGTTCACATGTAAATAACACTCCTCTGTACAATCATTTTTGATGTAAGCTCTGATGTTATAATAATATCAATATGGGCTGGAATACTTTTTACAAATGTTCATGTAATTGCTACTGGTATCAAAGGCCTGCCATGGTTGGATGATAAATACACTTACGATGTTGTCACAAGTGGTATATATGCGGTAATACTGTTGAGCTATGTCCTACTTAGTTTTCATCATGGTGAATTTGTCTGCCCACTGATCTATGAAATTATTTTATAGAAGACCCAAATCATTTATAATAGAATATGTTCAAAAAATCCAATTGAATAAAGAAAATTATCTAAAATATCTTCTTAAGATAATAGACCCAGGTGTGGATATAAAGCTAGTGGGACAAGGGCAGGTGATTCTTCTCTTGCTTCCTCGTGTTTTGAGATGGATGTTCCCTGACATGGGAATAAGGAAATTGTTAAAGGCATGAGATTTAAGAAAAATATATCGGTAAGTTTGAAATCATTATCAAAGCATATGCTGTTATACTATCAGTGTGCTTTAATGCCTTTATGTGATATTTTTTATTACAAAAATGCATTTATCTCTCATTGGAAATCTTTAAAAACATTCACTCTCTGTAAGAAAACTGATGCCTGTTACAGGATTTAGGTCCCAAATCAGGGCGTTTCATAAGGTATTACAACTTCCCTTTCCAACACTCTGTCATCAGTTTTCCTTCCTGATGGCGGCCTCGGCTATAAGCAGGTGTGCTCATGTGTTGATCAGAGACTCTCACCAAGCACTTACTCTGAGTCAGGCCCTGTGGTGGGTTTCAGGGAAATAAAGAGATGAGTAAGATTCAGTCCCTGTCCTTGAGGAAGTCACAGTCTAGTGGGAAAGGCAAACATGCCGCTCATTATAATTACAAAGTGCTAAATAATAAAATAAAAATATGAATGAGGTACTGTGGGAGATGTAATAGCAATTAATTCTGCCTAGAGGTGGTAAGAAGAGTACATGACTAGAAATGAAATTGAGAACGCTATAAATTTGGTATAATAGGGACAATATTTTTAGATCTCCTGTTATAGCTAAGACCTTGTATATACATTCACTGTGTCACAGGTAAATGGGCAAAAGGAACATCAGCTTGAGAAGAAAATGGAGGTGGAAGGCTGGCTCTTCCTTCCTATCAGGGGAGCAAGGAAAGGAGAAAGAAAACAGACGGGGTGATCAGACACCGTTTAATCCACTCCCAATCCAGAACTGATCTAGAGGATTGGAGGGCTGTGAAACGTGCAGGCTGGTATGGGATTTCCTAATAACACTGGGTTCACGGCATACTTTAAAGGATACCTTTAGCATTCTGGCCCTGAGAGAGGCCTGATAGTTTGCTTGGGGCCACTTCCAACACTGTCTCAGAGCAGTAGAGAAACTTTGGCAAGATAGACACCCTGAGGAAGATATCTAGGCTCCTCATATCCTGTGCAGAGAGTGTAGAGGAGCCACACAAATTCCTAGTGTCCAGTAATAGGGGGTGGTGAGTCTAAGAATACCTGTGGACAGAGACCTAGCATAGAACACAGCATAGAGAGCTCTGACTACACACCTGGCTGGGAATGTGGGAGAGATTTGATCAGTTATATAAGATAAAGTAGCCAACTTCTTCATTTTGTAAGTGGACCCCATAAGTGGGGGCCAGAGGAAAAAAAGTGTAAGCTATGTTGAGATTCTTGAACTTTCACCTGGAATATTCACAGCAACAATAGGGGTATATTTATGAATTGTGCCAACAGGTGTTTGGGATAAAATACGATGAGTGTTTGTGGACGGTGCACAAGCCTTTATGCAAAGTGCATGTTCTGTAGCAGGGCTTGGGGAAGAGAGCATCATGTGCTCCATGTAGCTGTGAAGCTTTGCAGAACTTAAAGGTTTTTTTATAAACAGAAGAGTAAACTTTTTATCTAAAGAATTCAGTATGTGTTTAGAAAACAGAAGGCAAGAGCTGACTAACTATATTTGGAGATATTTGCTTCCTTGCTTCTTCAACTGCTTGGGTTATGCTTCCTGCCTACTGGAAAGGCCAGAGAAAAGCACAGGCAGAGAACTCAGCCAGACCTGGGATTAAATCCCAGCCCCACCACTTACCAGATGTGTGATCTTGGGCAAGTTACTTAGCATGGTTCAGTCTCTGAGCCTCCCATTCTTCTCTCCTTAAGCACAGATTATGTTTAAAAAAAAAAGAAAAAAAGAAAAGAAAGCTCTGGAAAGATTTTAATTGTGGGCATGGAAAGTTTGCATGAGAATAGCTATCTTTTGGGAGAGGAAGGGTGGATAGAAAAGGCAAAGTGGCTACAGGGAAGACTAAAACTAGTGAAACCAGATAGAAACCTATAGAAAGAATATACAGCAAAATAAGACCCTTAACTAGGGCAGTTAGAGAATGAGAAGAAGGTGATAGAATTTTTGGCTAATGAGATATCCTGAGGAAGTACATGTGTGGGAAGTGTTCTTTAGAAAGGAGAAAAATCCTAAAAATGGTTTGAAGTTTCTACTTTGAACACCTGGATATATAGGGTTATAATTAATTTGTATTGGAAATAAAAGAGGACAAGCAGGGACTGTCAGAAAATGGATTCTGTTTGAGGCATATACTGTTAAAGGTATCTATGAACGATTTAAATAGAAACAGTCAAGATGCATTACAGGTGAGGAGCCATTAATTAATGAATAAATTAATTAGCTAAATTAATATTTTGAAAGTATACACTATTGTGCCCTTGCTCAGCACTACTTATATATTTTTGAATAAAATAAGCAAGGTTTTCTGTGTACAAATTTGTGAGCAAAAATCATTGGAATTTAAGTTCCAATGGGGAAGACAAACATTAATCAAGTAATCACAGATGAAAAGCCTAAATGACAAATGGTGATAACAGCCATGGGGTAAAATTATCAGAAGCATTAGGAGTGGGTAACAGGAAAAACTGGTCTAGTCCAGGAGGTAGGGGAAGGCTGCATTGCAATATATAACATCATTAACCTGAGGTCTGAAGAATGCATGAGGATAACTCAGGGTGTGTGTGTGTGTGTGTGTGTGTGTGTTGGTATGCAGAGCAAGCATTCCAAGAAGATGGAATAATTGAATAATTGAATTCAATTATTGAATTGAATAAGGTGTCTGAAGCAGAAAGGAGTACATGTTTATGTTTGAGAAACTAAAAGTAGGCTCTTTTGGTTGAGCAGCAAAATGAAATAGGTACAGATTATGGTGGGAGATCTTCAGATAATGGTGAAAGAGCTTGCACCAGGCATTCTCTCCCATGGATAACTGTTATAAACTCTGGAGGAAAAATAAACCCACTCAACAACTTGAAGGTATTATAGAACAACCAAAAGGTGGCAGAGACTGAAGAGGGTAGACCCTTGAAAGAAGGAAACTCCACTGGGTAAAATTTTCCCCTGAGGGCCCTCCCTTAGTCTGCATGGTGTTGGGACAGCTACAGCTGAGGTAGAAAATCACAATCTAGCTAGAGTCATAGGACAAAAATTTAAAAATCTGGAACATCTGGAAGGTAAGGAAGGAAAGGATATAGGAAATGGGGAAGATAAATATTTAAATAAATAGTGTCCCCAGTTCAGGTTGTGTCTAAGTATTTTATTTTTGATACTATTAAAATTGGGATTATTTTATTTTATTTTTAAATAGTTATTGGTGTATAGAAATGCAATTCCTTTTTGTGTGTCAATTTTGTATCCTGCAATTTGATAATGGAAATGTTCTTTATCTTAAATGAAAGTAGATATTGATATTTAATAGGTATATGAATTTATCAAAACTCATCAAATTGTACACTTAATAATTATGTATTTTACTATGGATTAAAAAATTCACAAGGAATTAGGGATTATCTTTTTTGTTTGTTTGAGACAAAGTCTTATTCTGTCACTCAGGCTGGAATACAGTGGCATCATAGCTCACTGCAGCCTCAAACTGACAGGCTCAGGCCATCCTCCTGCCTTAGCCTCCTGAATAGCTGGGACTACAGGTGTGTACCATCATGCCCAGTTAATTTTTTTAATTTTTTGTACAGATGGAGTCTTGCTGTGTTGCCCAGGCTAGTCTTAAACTCCTGGGCTACAGTGATCCTCTTGCTTCAGCCTCCCAAAGTTCTGGAATTACAGGCATGAGCCACCATGCCTGGCCTGCAAGGAAGTATTGACCTCTAGTTTATAGACTGGCTTTCAGCAGTGGGCTGATTTAGCAATTCTGAGACTACTTTCTGTGAATCCTGGGCTTGAGCAATTGAGAAAATATATTGAGGATAATATGAGCTAAATTTCTCATTGTCAGAGAAGTGACAGAAATTACTAGTTGTCTCTCAAGTTTTCTTCCCTTATCATCCATATTTTAAAAATTATGTAGGTATGTAACTGATCGCAACTGCCTGGTCATGTTATTTACTAAGATAGAAAATGCTTGAGGGGAACCAGATTTGGGGATCATGTTATGAATTCAGAATTGAGCAGAATGAGCTTTTGTCTCAGATTTATTGTAATAGTTTCCCAATTTTTAATGTTGTGAGTTTATACTTTTATATAATCATATTTATTTATATTTTACACTCTAATTTTTCCCATTGTATTTACACTCGGAAATTCGTTATCATTCTAGAAATCAGAAAAGCAATCATTGCTCTGACTTCTGAGATACTACTTAGTCCTTCTTTCCCTCTCTGCTCTCTGACTGAGCTTTTCTCTGAGTCCTCCTTTGCCTGACCTTCCCCAAAATGTTAATGTTCTGCCAGGTTTTGTATACCATCTTCTTAACTTCTTACTCTAGCCACTGTAGTTCTCTGGGGGAAGTAAGTGCTGACTACTTCTCCCTGAGTACCTTTTAATAACAATACAGATTCAGTAGTAAACACTCAAATTTTCTGACCTCCCTCCCCCACTCACTGCTTTTCAAACGTGGTAGCATTGCATGTCACTGCTCCCTTAACTTTAGGTGATGCCATAGGACTTGCTTTGGTCAATGAAATATAAGTAGAAATGACCATTATGACTTCTAGCTAGGATCTTAACAATTTGTGTTTTGCCAACTTCCCTTCCCATTTTTTCTGCCTCAGAAATTGTGGATGCAAGGAGTTGAAGCCTCCAGGAGACTTGGAGTGAACGATGTGGAGCAGAGCCTCCAGTAGATCCATGATGGCTATAAAGCAGGAGGAAGAAATAAATCTGCCAAATTTTTTAAATCATGATACAATCTAACCTACCCTAACTTATTTCAGCCCTTCCTTTCCCACTCCCACTGAAACTCTGGCACTGCATGGATCTAAGTATAGAATTTTTTAAAACTCCCCAGCCATTTCTGATGTGACTGCTACATCTACTTAACAACCTCTTTCTCTAAGTGATTTTAAGCTTGCTCTCCACAGTTTCCACTAAAATATGTATGTTCATGTCCAATGTCTACAAACTTGTTATTTCCATTTTTAACATTTCTCTGGAGTAGATAGATCCCTTCTGCCTTCTTTTGATCCACAAAGTCCCCAGGGACCCACTACATCTACTAGAGAGTTCTCTAATTTCTAGGGGTGTGGTCCACATTCTCATGGTGCAAGGTAGTATCTAGACTCCAGGCTGGAAGGTGGAGCGAGGAAAGAAAAGGGAAAACCAAAGACCAAAATAGGAAAGGACATTGTGATATTAAATTATTGTTCAAAAAATTCACTTTCCAGCCCCTTGACTTTAGGTTCAGCCATGTGATATGTTGGGAAGCTAGATACGTATTAGCCATTGCGAAGTAGGCAAAGACTCAAATGTGCTTACATGGAGGTGATCTACCCTCATATATTTACAGTTACCATGGAAAGAACTTTCTTCCAAAGCCTGCTGATACAAGGAGATGAGAGACATGTAGATCACACATGACCCAATCCATTGCTTAAAACCACCCAGCCAAGCCCAGCCTCATTCAGCCACCCTCTACTCAACTTGTAGGCATGTAAACAAACAGGTGCTATGCCACTGAAATTGCATGTTTCTTACACAGAAATAGCAGACCAATGTAAACATATCTTAGATTCAGTTCATTAAAAACAGACTCAATTTTGGCAAGCAGAATATTTATTAGGAATCAACATCTTTAGAATAGAAAAGAAGATGGAAGCAGAATTGAGTAGAGAGAGACATTGAGCTGTGACACAGGCTCAAACAGTCTTGACCAACTTCATGGTGAGCTCTAGGCCAGAGGTGGCTCTTCAGAGTTGTCCATGATGGACTAAATGACCTTAATATCATTGCTGCAGTCAGCCATAAGATGTGGGCCACCCTGGAAATGGTGCGTCTATGGGAAAAGGGGCTCCCTGCAGCTGAGGCAGACCCTGACAGCTGGAGTCTGTCTGCTGACTGTATTACTAGTGGTTGGGGAAACCTAGCTTTATTTGAAGAAGGATCTAGAAAGTGAATTTTTACATCCACTATAACATCCCTTCAGAGGCTTCATGATATTGTTGGTCTTTCTTCTTTAAGGGAAATTTAGAAGAATAAGGCTGATAGAAGAAATATTTTTATTGCCAGCACAGGTATTTGGGGGGCCAGAATGTTTACTCCTCATCTCCCTCCTGTAATCTCCATTATCAATTCTCCTCACCCTCATCTAATGCCTGTGCTGGTCCTGCTGGTTTATCTGGTGGCATGACCCAGATTTTCGTGCCCAAGAGTTCTAAACCCCTGGTCACTCTGTCCTTATCAATCTAGGGTTGCTGTACTTTTCTGTTTACTACCACAATTGGGTAAGAGAGTCCTAAGGGGCAACCTAGTGTTTCACTTGGGTATCACACATACTCCTTCTAAGCTCATTGCATAATAGCAGCCCCACTTCCTTCTGCCATGATGATGGGTTCTTTCCTTGCTTCCTGGTCTCTAGACATGAGGAGTTCAAAGGGCTCTGGGGACAGCACTAGCTTATAGTTCAACAAGACTCTCACTACATATCATTTAACAGAGTGTATTCCCTTTAAAGTCCAGGACATATAACTCTGCTGAGCCTAAAGTAGTTGCAGGGACAGGAAGCAAAGTATCCCTGGTGATAACCACTTGGTTCCTTGACATATGCATTCTTCCTACTGGGGATAAGGTGGTATATAAATGTTCTTGACTCAATGTGTATGCTGCTTCCAGAAGAATGGGACTCCATCTTCAAAGAATATTGATGCTAACATAGTCCTTCAACTGTATATTCAACAGGATGTTTCAATGTTCTCTCAGGCCATAACTTTCTGTGTGGTGTGGTACGTAATATAACCAGTGGATTCCATGGCCATGAACCCACTCCATGAACCACTGTATCTACTTTATGTAGAGTGGCCCCTTAGTCTGTTGTGATGTATGTGACATCTTATATTAATGGATCCAACATCTTATGAGCTATCACATAGTACTGCTGCATGGTTTGTAATACTGAAAAATAAGCAACATCTAAATGTCTATTAGGAGAATAAATAGTGTATGGTATATTAATACAAAGTATTATTTTCAAAGAATGAGATAAAGTTACATAAATTGTCATAGAAGAGTTGCTAAGACACTGTTAAGTCAGAAAAAAGCAAGTTTTAGAATAGTATATATATTATAATACCCTTGGTGTTACAAATTGTGTATGTACCTGTGTGTGTGTGCATATTTATTTATATATGTATTAATACACAAAAATTCTAGGATACACAACTCCAAACTAACAATTGTTTTTGATGGGGAAAAAAAGGGAATTGGAGGTTATTAGGTTGAGGAGAGGTGGTCACAGAGAAGTATAGAATTTTAACATTGTTCTCTGTAGATTGTTAAATCATGAAAATACATTCAATTATTTCATGTGCAAAAACAGACTTTAAAAGTTGAAAATACATTAATGGATCAGGGAATGTTAATTAAAGGATTAGAGGACTGGAGGGACCTGGGGTTTCCAGTGCTTAATGACCTCTCTCCAAAGACTTATTTTTGGCTCTAATTACACTAATTATATCTACTGTTTCTTACCATCTAATCCTATGCTTCTTTAAATTGTTATTTTGGATCATAATTGTTTTATGTCTTCATGTCTATATTATTACAGGCACTTTGAGCCAGGGGAGTATGATGCCTTACATATAATGTATCCACCGCCTCCCTATATACATCTTCACCCCTTTCACAGGGCTCCAAAGAAGCCAGGCATGTGGGAGACATGCTAAATAGTCATTAAATGAGAAATTATGTTTAAAACATTTTATGTAGAGAATTCTCTACATTATACTTTAATCCTTTCCATTAGTGTATAATTTAATACTTTGAAATCCATTTGGTATACTTTACCTCATTTAATCTCACATTAATATAGAGTTCTTGACAATGCAGGTGCTATTTTCCAGGTTTCAGAAGAAGAAAGTGAAGTTAAAGGTCACTTGACCAACTAAGTATCAGAGCTTTGAATGAAGCTGAGTCTTATGACTCCTCATTGAATAATTTTGTCACTGTAGAGCACAGGCACATGGGCACATGATATTTTACAAGACCAGTTTACCTGAAACTCAAAATACATGAGAAGAAATTAAAGTACCTGCTTCATTTTCTGAAAAAGAAAGCATCGTCATGGTATTCAGAAATTTGATTTCATTTTAACAGTAGCTGAAACTAAACAAATGACATGGTGCAATATATATAGTAAAAGTGTTTGCCCAATTTAGGAGCAGAGGAAGGGGTTGGGAGTTGTATAGCCTTTCAGTATTGCCAAGGCAGGATCATAGTGTTTGTTACAGGAAACATACATGAAATAAAGAGACTTTACAGAACTGTTCGTTTATTGTGTACAAGCCATCAATTCTGATCTGGGGTGACTAATCTGCACATTCTTTCTTTTTTAATTGATAAATTATAGATGTGCATAATTTCAGGGTACATGTGATATTTTGATACATGTATAAGATGTGTAATGGTTAAGTCAGTGTAATTGGATATCCATCATTTCAAATATTTATCTTTTCTTTGTATTGGGAGTATGGCAATTCTTCTCTTCTGCCTATTTTAAATTATACAATAACTAATTGTTAACCTTAATTTCCCTACCATGCTATGGAAAACTAGTACTTAATCTATTTAACTGTATTTTTATACCTGTTAACCAACTTGTCTTCCTCCTCCTTCTTCCCACTTTCCATCCCAACCTGTGATAACCACATTCTAATCTCTAACTTTATGAGATCCACTTTTATAGCTCACACAGTGGGAACATGTGATATTTGTCTTTTTATGCCTGGCTTATTCCACTGAGCACAATGCCCTCCAGTTCCATCCATGTTGCTGAAATGACAGGATTTGGGGTTTTTTAATGGCTGAATAATATTTTGCTGTGTATATGTACCACATTTTCTTTCTTAATTTTTTGTGGATGAGGTAAGATAGAGGTCTAATTTAATTTTTTTCCATATGTATAAAAAATAACCAAGTAGCCTTTGCTGAAAAAAACATGTGTTCTTTCCTCACTAATCTGCAATGTTGCATTTAACAAATTTTTGCACATACATGGATTTATTTCTGGGCGTTCTATTCTGTTACATTGCTTTATTTTTTTATTGCTCTGCCAATAGCAAAATGGTCTTAATTACTATAGTTAATACAGCATGTCTTCCGTATTCTTCTTTTTTCTGAAAGTGTATTTTGGCTATTTTTGACCCTTTGCTTTTCCACATAAATTTCAGAATGCATGTTTTAAATTTTTAAAAATCCTGAGTATTTTTATTCGATTGCATTGAGTCATAGATAAATTTGGCTATATTTAGCAACTGAGTTTTGCAATCCATTTGTTTTATGTCTCCTTTAAGCAATGTTTTATTTAATGTAAGGAATTATGTCTCTCTTTACTAAAGAATCCATCAAAGAATCTACAAGTTAGGAAGTGCGTAAGTGGGAATGTGAAGGCGTATGTGTATGACAGGCAATCTTTCTAGAGTATATTTCCATTTTCTATTCCCAGAGAATAGAAAAACATCTACTTTATTGCTTTTGGCCTCTCTCGTCTTCACTCACTTAATAGCTCTTCATTTTGGTGGAGTTGCTGTTTTAATTAGGTTGTGTTTTACTAGTGGAGATGGCTCTATGTTAAAGGCTAGGACTGCATGTGTCATGGTCTCCTCATCACATCATCCTAGTTTCTGATGAATCAGGTTGCCATTGTTTTTCTGTGTTTAGCCTCCTTTCTATGAAGTTTATTGGGTAAATAGATTTACTACTCTCCTGGTCCATAGGAAAAAGAAGCTTCAATTGAGTCTCTGCTTAAGGTAAATTCTCTAACTCACCTTCTGCAGGGTACTGTGTATTTGTAGGATTATTGAATTCCTACTCAGCCATTGTTTATTCTATACTCTCCTCCCCATTTGGCTATTGTTCATATGAATAGGGAAGTCCAGGAGGATAAAAATTAGTGAAATTCAAGAACTAAACTGTTCCCAAGCATCCAATGTGGGTTTTTCACAGTTGCAAAATCTTACATCTATTACACAAAGGAAGTTGTACCTTTATATGGTTACTGTAAATTATAGCATTATTATTTTAAAAATCATTTTGTTTCCTTAAAATAAAAACATGGATTTCTCTTCTTTCTTTTGAACATTAATATTACCTGGCCTTTTAGGCTTGAAGACAAATGTCATAGTTAAACATTATCAGAAGAGTATGTATATCAGAGAGTACCCTTTTTCAAAATCATACCATATTGAGTCTATATGGCAGATCCTGTTAGTGTGAATCTTAAGGATTGTTATAACATGCATATTTTTAGCACTTTACAGTTTTTAAGTCACTTAAGTATACATTGTCACATTTAATCACCATAAACTATATATATAGGGAAGGCAAGTATTTTTATTCCCATTTTATACATGAGGAAATTAATCAAAAGATCTAGATTGGTTTCTAAGTTACTAAGATCAAGAGCAATGTCCACTGTACTTTTTGAATGGGATAGACAAATGCTTCAGAATTTTAGGGTTGATAAATTGTACAGTTATATTCTAAATATAGTTTCTGGTTAACCCAAGACACAGTGCAGAGTAGTAAAAAGCACACAAGATTTGGAGTCAGCTACATGGACATTTCAACTCATATCTGTTAGCTATGTGATCAAGGGCAATGTATTTAACTTCCCAAGCCTTACTTTCTTTATCTGTACAATGAATGTGGGATTGTATAATCCCTTAGATTTGTTGCAGAATTATATCAAAGCATCTAGCATGGTGCCTAGAACACAGAAGAGTTTCAATAAATTGTATCACTTATTGTAAGAATTAAGCCTTTAAAAGTAAAATGGAGATTAAACAAAAAATAAGAAAGGTTATATATTATAACATGTAATATTAAAAAAGTATTTACTCTAAACTTGAATTTGAAATATCTAGTGTTTCTGCTTGGACAAATTTTCTTCTCCTTCTGCCTTGAGAAGCGTCTACTTTATAAGGTGCCTCTTTGATGAGGTCAATGGAGAGGACAGTGATCACCAGTAAGGCATGTTGTCAGGTGCTGTCCAGGTCCCTGTCCAGTGCTGAAGATCTTGTTAGCTTAATAGATGGAAGCCTTTAGGTGTCATCTTTCTTCAGAAATTGCTGTTGGTTGAAAAGAACTGCTTCTCCCAACGCCACACCTCTTATCACTCTTTTCTTAGGGGTAGCTCACATTCAATGACTGGTCAATTTGGGAATACAAGGCTTGCCTTCCTCACCACAATGTAGGACAAATCTGAAGAACTTTCCCACCTTCAGAACTTCCTGTGGTATTTGGCTCCTATCATTGTTGAGACTGCATATCTTTCCAACTTCTCTTGTTGTCCAATCTTTCTATCGTCCCTTCCCTTCCACAGGTGTTGATTCTGGAAGAGGTCTCAGTAAATTTTCTGAATGCCAATCTCTACCTTAGAGTATGCTTCTCAGGGACCTCAACCTGCAACAGTCTCACTCTAATTTTCTATGGCTTTTAAGTCAAATTTTAATGCTAAGTTTAGCCCTAATATATACTGATTAATAAAGTTGGAGAACCTTAAGCTAGTTTAGAATCATTCTTATCAGATGCCATGTTTTTATAAAAGTGAGCACAAGTCCTGTGCTTGTGCTTGTTCTCAGATGCTTGTTTCCTTGATAATTTATTCATGCCATAGTAATAAAGTTTTGAGATAATAGATTTATGCCATCTGGGTAGTATAAAAGGATGGCAGGGTAGAGTGATGAAAAGCAGCAGACATGGGGAGATAATATTAAGAGTTTCAGGAAGAGCTGGAGTGCTTTTATGAAACACGAAGCCCCTACATTTCTCTTTCATCACATAAAGAAAGTTAAGTTCTGGGAACATACTCCTTTCTTCTTTCCTCCTATATATTCTCATCTACAACAGCAGGAAACATTCAAGCAAGCTGCCCTGAAGAGAGCAAACACTATTTTGCTATAGTTTTAAAGAGTTCTCATGCCATAAACTGTATCCAGGTAGTCAACTATGGGTAGGAAGGCAAAATAGACACAGAAATACACTTTCTTTATGTCAGGAGTTAGAAAACCTGGCCTTTTAGACAAATATGACTTGAGTGCTTCAAGGCTACCTCTTCCATGTCCTGGAGTATCTTTTGTCTATCATGTTCTTCAGTTGAAGAGTATGGACACACTTATGAATAAGTACATGCACAACTGCAAGACAATCATCTTTCTGTGATTTTTTTTTCTCAAAAATTTGAAAGACATAAAATTTTAATTTTCTTTCAATATTTTGTCACATGCTATACTCACATGCAAAATTATAAGAATATAAATTGGTGAACTTCCATTTTTGTCTCAAAAGCCTGGAGCACAGAAACTTCTAAAGGGTAGGTAGTGATTGTAAAAATACAGTAGTTGTGTCTTATAAAACAAATCTGGTGCTACTATGACCAGGGCAATGTAAACAGGACTAGATAATGCACCAGGAACAAAATATGGTAAGGTCACCAGTCTGTAGACTGAGGTACAGGAAAGAAGTATGGGGAGAATAAAGCATATGAAGTACAGGAAGGAAGCTCATGGAAGGAATGAAGTGTATAAAGAGCCACACAATTTACTGAAAAAATTATGTCCTCAGACAGTTATATATCTTGTTTTTAAATATGTCTGTGAAGACATGTTAATTTGCAGCATGATTAATGATATAAAAAACAAAACAAAAGTTGTGAACACATTTTAGCAACAAATGTGTGATTTTTATAAAACATCCCTGATGAGGAAAAATTGTATATAAGAGATATGTGCACAGATGGAACCAAATCAAGACAGACTAAACATTGTGCCCTGCAAATGTACCTGCAGCCACTTCTTTATCCATCACAAATCAATAAGAGAATCATAAGGAAACTTCTTTGCAGCAGTTTGTTTATTAATGTAGCAAAATTGTAAATACTATTAAAAGTATTTCTTTAAAACCATATATTAAAATGTCACATTGTACACCATAAATATATAATGTGTACACTTTTGTCAATGAAAAATAAAAAAAATTAGAAAAAATTTGGGTTTTTTTTTGGTCAGACATACAATCAGAAAGCAACTCTCTTAGGTTCCTCTGTACACACGACAATGAATGAAGCTGTTTGTCAGTTTTCAAGTTTATATCTTAATATCTATTTTCCTTTATTGAGGGAAAAGACACTATAATGAAGGGTAATAATCTGTCTACATGAATTAATTCATTGTTAACTTTATTGAAGAGTCTATCACAATGTTTGCTCATACAGCAATTTTTTTCAAGGCTGAATACTTACAATCAATTAACTGTAGGCAAAAATTGAATGCATACAACAAAATGGCTGCCATGAAAATGATGTTTGAGACTTGGATGAGAAGTTAATTATTGAGAAAATGAGTCATTTAAGATTTTTAGTCAATTTGCATGGAATGAAAATGAAAACATCAACAGTAAAGAACATCAACAGCAGTCTTTTTTTTTTTGTCTTTTTTTCCAAAAATAACCTTTGTATAAATTCTTCCCCCAAAGAGTAATACAGCCTGACTGGTGAATTGGAGATACCTCCAGATCAGAACTTGACAACCATTTCCTGAGATTTCAATGGGAAGATGCATTTACTAAAATTTCCGTTAACAAAACCCCCAAAACTTTGCATTATCCTACTTATTCAGTGGATTTCTTGGAGTCTTCCCTCAGGATAACTAACAAGATTCATAAAAAAGAGGAGAAAAAAGTTGCAGATTGGGTTTCTTTCTTAGGTAAGTATCAAGCCTGATGACCCTGAGATAAACAGATGGAATTTTATGGGAGAAGTCAACTCTGTTTCAATTCAAGCTAATTTGCAAAGTTGACAGATTCAATAAAATGACATGTTGTTCATTATCAATGAGATACATTTAAAACTTCTTGAGGTCTGTTGCTTTTTCAATTGGAAAATAATTAAAACAATTTTATACTTATTCAACAGGTATTTAGTGGCTGCTTACTAGGGACTATGCTAGTGATAGCCACTCAGGATCTAGCAGGAAACAAATGTTCTTTGTCCTCATGGTCATTAAAGCAAGCACAAATACAAAATAAGCTACACTGCCAAATTTACATGAGTTTTAGAGAAAAATGTTTTCAAAGAAATTTTAAGTTTATATAGCACTGCGTCAGGCTGTGAATCCAGATTGACCAAATAACCTTTGCTCTGTTTTAGGCACATTAAACTAATGCTTTAAGAAATATTACTAATACACAGAGAAACACTGCTGCTCCATCATTTGATATGTATGTTCTCTATGGTTCCATGCAATTTAGATACAGTGGTTCCCAGGCCTAGATCTCTTGAATCTCTGAAGAAATAGAGCCCCAAGTAGTTGCTCAGTTCCTATCCCTTAGACAAAGAAAACATCTGTCACTTTCTGACACCCTAATCAGAAGCTCTACATTAGTGTCAACTTTTAAAAGATCCATTTTTAATGTTCACTTTTCTATCATCTGAATTGCCCTCTGACTTTGACATTTAGACTACCATATCATTTGCATTGATCAAATATTGAGTTAATAACTAATATCAATGACTATAATCACTTATTCATAAAATTCCTTTGTTAAATATCACTGAGCATCTACTAATGTGAGTGAGCAAAATATACTCATTGCCCTCATGGGATTTAAAATTTAAGAAGAGATAAAAAGATTCATTCAGTTACTTGGAGAGTCATTTAGCATGTATTTATAAATAGTATCATGATTATAGTTTTTAAAAAAATATAGGAGTTACTTTTTCCAGTCAGAAAGTGAGAACTTTGAAAGACACTGTGTTCATTTCCTATTACTCTCGTATGATATAACAGTGTTTGGTTTCCCTGGACAATGCAGAAAATTTACCAACCCAGTTTCCTCCCCAATCATTCATTTTTCTTGACTTCCATTTTTAGTCTGTATCTTCTCATTTATTAAATTTTATTTCATAAAGGACCTTTCTAAATTCCATACCAGATAATAAGTCATTGATTATATCTTTTTATTTCTGATTTTCTAGTACCAGTGCCTAATATTCAGTTATATATATGTACACACATATACGTGTATATATACATATTTGATATTATTAAAAAGTAAACTGAGATACAATAAAATTTTAAAGAGTTTATTTGAACAAACCGCAGTTCATGAATCAGGCAGCTCCAAACCAGAAGTAGTTGGGGAGCTGTGCTGGGGAAACACAGGGGGAGGCTTTTATAGGGTAAACATACAAGTAAATAAAAAAAAATTTGATTGGTTCCAATTAAACAGTTGCCTTGTTTGGTCTATCCATTTCGTAAAGTCTCTAGTTATATAAGTAGAAGTTTGCTGACTGCTTCAGATTGGTTGAGCTTCAGTTCTATTTTTCTTTAATATAGGCATTTATGAGAAATAGCATGAGTTAAGTTTTGTTTATGTTTAGAAATCCAGTAAGGTAATGTATGAGGCTTATCTGGCTTTGTCTGCTCAAGGAGTCTTCAGGCCTGGTCTCCATTCTAATTTACTGTAACAGTTAAATTAATATATATTTACTAAAAATAAGGTATATTGTTTGTAAATGGGTCTTTTGTGGTTTGCTTTTCAAATTAGCTCAGGAACTCCTAGGAGAAGAGATCCATCCATGCCTTAGGTCTGCATCAGAAATTCCTCAGTGTGTAGTACATTTTGAGTCATCTTCATAAATTAATGCTTTATTTATAAAAATGTTTCTGTACCCAATTTATTCACTGAGGAAAAACAATCTCTTTTTTCCCCTCAAATTAAATGGTTAACAATAGGTTAGATGCTGAAGTAAGAGCCAGTGTCAGAGTAGATAAATTAGATTAAGGACAAGGTCAGGAAGGAAATCTATTTTGTGGGGGAACATGAATCCTCACTAGAGAAGACATTAGTCCCCCATAGAAAAAATGGTCTGTATGATTTATAATGTGTCACTTATGGCAGTTTCAAAACAGGAGTTAACAAAATGATTTGAGTAATGACCACATCCCTGAAATGTGCACATTGCTTCTGCAGGGACTTTTAACACTGAAATGCATTTGAATGCAGAAGTTCTGTTAGGTTAAGAAATATCTCACCATTCTTATTGATTTTGCTAACACAATTAAACTATAACACAATGTTTCATTAGGTGTCTAAAACGAATAAGTGCTAAAGAGAAATTCCCACAAGGGAAAGTCTGTGTGTGAGAGAGATCAGGTGAGGTTTCTTAGGTGAGGTGATGCTTGCCTGAGGCCCAAAAGGTGGGGGTTTAAATGGAGACTGGGATACTCAATAGAAGGAAATCAAATTTCTCCCTTGCCTGACAGAAGCAAGAGACAAGATTATGATGAAGCAGTATGAATGCTGATTATACATTAGCCAATTTACAGAGGTTTGCATACTGTCATAATTACCCAATACACCTAAATTATGTTGACTAAATTCAGTAACATATAATATACAAGTGCATATACATTTCTACTGTCTCAAAAATGCAACATGCTATGAGTTGGCATTATGAATTTATATTTAGCTCTTCAAGAACAGAATATCAAAGCGTGACTGTTAAAAAATATTAACTATATCACCACCAGGAGAAAAATTCATTTGAGAAATAAACTGTCCTTTTTAATGGAAAACTTTACATGTTGGTTACTAGTTGAAGTTAATCTGAAGTAGAGAACAGTAAAGGAAATTATTTTGCCTTCTAATATCAATTGAATCTGTTCAAGTCTCTCACTTACATTAATTATAATTTAAAAACAAGTGTTAGTGGTTGTTCGAGGAAGAGGAAGGAGAAATTGGGATTGAGCACTAAAAGGGACAGAATTTTTTGGGGGGTGATGGAAATGGTTTAGAATCAGCGATAGTGGCAGCACAACAGAGTGAACATACTAAAAACCATTTTAAAGTGATGAATTTTATGTTATGTAAATTATATTTAAAAAATAGCAACAATACAAAGTGTTATAGTTTAATAAAAGAATAACTGCATGCACGTCCTATCAAAATTGTATAATCTACACTTGGAAATCATTCAATAAGTTACTGAATAAATGTATCATTTGTTTTGTGAATTACAAACATTAAGAGTTTATAGTTTAGTATCATCAAATGCATAGTGATTGTCCTTTTGGGCTGCCTGGCTTCAAATTACATTCGGTTTTTTTTTTATTATTATTTACTTTTAAAGTAAAATGAGTTAAAAGGGGAAATGTCACATCTCAGGAAGTCATCTCTCTCCCTACTTCATTGGGGAGACAGAGAACATTCAGTAATTTCTCCCTATTGCTTCAAATAGGCTTCCTACCCCTGCCTTAGACTCATCACTTCCTCGCGTCTCTATGCTTACTCCCTCAATTAAGCCTGCTATTCAAAAACTATTATACCCTTTTCACCTGCCTCCTTATGATTTAAAACATCAGGAGAGGTTATATGAGCTTGCTGCTGCTTCCCATGCCAGCCTCATCTCTGCTCTCTCTCTGGCACTGTGGAGTCCAGCTTCACAGAAATTTTTAATTCCTTAAATGTGTACAGACTCCCAGAGAGTCTCTTTTGTCTCTAATTCCTCTGCTGCCTCTCCATTCCCCTTTGCAAGACTAATTCCTTCTTATCTTTTTGATCTCAGTTTGGAAATCACTCCCTCAAGTGAACTTGCCTAATTACTTGTACCTCTCTCTTACCCCCAGTCTGGAATAGGTTGCCAAACTGTGGCTCGGAAGATGTGCTCTATTTCCCTACAATCACTCTTATCATCATATAGTTCGATAATTGGCTTCCTTGTCTGATTTCTCTGCTCTGTAAACCTAACGGGAAAAGGGATTACGTCTGTATTGCTCCAGGCTCATCTCCCTTACCCAGCAGAATTCAGTCTCTCATTCAGTCACATATTAGTTAATAGTTACACAACTTTTGTCCAAGGCACTGCTTTAAGTACAGACAAGATCCTTGGCCTCATAAAACTTAAATTCTAGTGGGGTAAGATACATGTGAGCAAATAAGTCAATAAATAATAACACACGGTAATATGACAGATGCATCTGGAAGACAATCTAATTTATTTTCTTTTTTTAAATTTCAAAATGTTACAGGGGTACAAATATTTGTGGTTACATAGATCTACATGAATCGTTTTTGTAATGCTTCAGTCAGGGCTATAAGTGTGCTGATCACCCAGATAGTGTTCACTATACTCGTTAGGTAGGTTTTCGTCCATCCCCTCCTGCCTCTTCCTTCTTGTTTAATTTCCACTCAGTTTTATTTCTCTCTGTGCACATGTGTGCTCATCAGTTCCAATTTAATAGCAAGTACATATGGCATCTGTTTTTCAATCTGTAGATATTATAGTTCACTTAGGATAATGGTCTCTAGTTCCATCCAAATTGTTGCAAAAGGCATTAAATCATCCTTTTCTATGGCTGAGTAGTGTTCCATGGCATACATACAACAAATTTTGTTAATCCACTGAGGAATTGATAGGTACTTGGGTTGATTCCACATCTTTGCAATTGTGAATTGTGCTTCAGTAAATATTTGAGTGAGGGATATTTTGATAAAATGACTTCTTTTCCTGTGGGTCAATACCTACTAGTGGGATTGTTGGATTGAATGGTAGGTCTACTTTTAGTTCTTTGAGGAATCCTCATACTGTTTTTCATAGAGATTGTACTAATTTGCAGTCCCACCAACAGGTTATAAGCATTCCTTTCTCTCTGCATCCATTCCAGCATCTATTGCTTTTGGACCTTTTAATAAAAGCCATTCTAACTGGGGTAAGGTGATATCTTTTTTTTTGAGACAGAGTCTTGGTTTGTTGTCCAGGCTAGAGTGAGTGCCATGGCGTCAGCCTAGCTCACAGCAACCTCAAACTCCTGGGCTCGAGGGATCCTTCTGCCTCAGCCTCCCGAGTAGCTGGGACTACAGGCATGCGCCACCATGCCCGGCTAATTTTTTATATATATATCAGTTGGCCAATTAATTTCTTTCTATTTATAGTAGAGACGGGGTCTCGCTCTTGCTCAGGCTGGTTTTGAACTCCTGACCTTGAGCAATCCCCCCGCCTCGGCCTCCCAAGAGCTAGGATTACAGGCGTGAGCCACCGCGCCCAGCCAGGTGATATCTTATTGTGGTATAATTTTTATAATTTGCATTTCTCTCATGATTAGTGATGTTGAGCATTTTTTTATATGTTTCTTGGCCATTTGTCTATCTTCTTTTGAAATGCTTCCATTTATATCTTTTGCCCACTTTTTAATGAGGTTGTTTGTTTGTTTCTTGCTAATTTGCTTGAGTTCTTTGTAGATTCTTGTTATTAGCCCTTTATTGGATAGATAGCTTGTGAATATTTTTCTCCCATTCTCTAATGGTCCTAACAGACATTTACAGACATTTACATTGGGGGTTACATTTAACCCCCAAACTACTGAATATACATTCTTCTCATCAGCACATGGAACATTCTCCAAGATTGGTCATATGTTAGGCCACAAAACAGTCTCGATAAATTAAAAAAAATAGAAATCGTACCATGTATTTTCTCATACGACAGTGGAATAAAACTATAAATCAACTCCAAGAGAAATACTCAATTCTACACAAAGTCATGGAAATTAAACAATCTGCTGGTTAACAATTATTGAGTCAATAATGAAATTAATATGAAAATCCAAATATTCCTCAAACTGAATGAAAAAGGGGACACAAGCTATCAAAATCTATGGGATTCAGCAAAAACAGTCCTAAGGAGAAAATTCATATCCTTAAGTGCCTACATATTAAAAAGACAGAAAGATCACAAATTAACAATCTAATGACACACTTCAAGGAACTAGAAAAGGAAGAGCAAACCAAATCCAAAGCCAGCTGAAGAAAAGAAATAACTAAGGTCATAACAGGACTAAATTAAATGAAAAAAATATACAAGGATCAATGAAACAAAAATTTGGTTCCTTAAAAAGATAAATAAAATTGATAGACCTCTTGCTAAATTAACCATGAATAGCAGAGAAAGCACCCAAATAAACTCAATCAGAAATGAAAAAGGAGATATTACAACTGATACTATAGAAATATAAAATATCTCTGTGGATACTACGAAAATCTCTATGTACATAAACTTGAAAATGCAGAGGAAATGGACAAATTCCTGGAAATACACACCCTCCCAAGACTCAATCAGAAAGAACTAGAACTCCTGAACAGACCAATAGAGAGCAGTGAGACTGAAGCAGTAACAAAATCTCCCAACAACAAAACAGCCCCAGACCAGATAAATTCACAGTTGCATTTTACTAGGCCAACAGTCTATTTTAAATAAGGTCATCAAGAAAGCCCTCTTTAAGAAGATAATGACTGAGCTGAGATAAAAATGATAAAAAAAAAACTAGCCATGTGAAAATTAGAGATAAGAATGTTGGTAGAAAATAAGCTCAAGTGCAAAGCCTCTGATAAGGAGGACTTCAGTATTTTCTAGGAGCTAAAAGAAAACTAGTGTTGGTGGAGCCTGGGGAGCAAGGAGAGAATGGCACACACAGAAGAAAAAGGACTTAAGGGATGCATAGATCAGGATAAAAAACTTACTTCCCTTCTATCGCTTTATGTATGTCTTTTGACTTACATATCAAAAACTTACTTACATTTTCCCTGTTTGAAAGCAGGGAAAATCAGAGATTTTGTTTTTTCCCTTCAAAGTTTTAATTTGGATAGTTTCTATTGACCCCATCTTCAAGTTCATTGCTGCTTTCCTCTGCTGCTTTCCTCCCAATTTGCTGTTAAGTGTTTCTGGTGAATTTTTCATTTAAACTATTATATTATTTTAGTTATAGATTTTCATTTGGCTTTCTTTCTTTTATTTAAATAAACACAATAGAATCATTTCTATACAATTGGATGTATCAATTTTAGGGGTATAATTTGATAATTTGATTTTCAGAAATCTGTGTGTGTGTGTGTGTGTACATTTGTTTGTAACTAGAACTATACTCAAGATATAGAATATTTCCATAATCCTGACAAAGTTCTTTGGTGCCATTCCTTAGACAATCTCCTCCACTCTTTGCCCCCTCCAAAACAACCAGTAGTCTTCTTTCTGTAACTATAGATTGAAGTTACACATAAATGGAATTATATAGTATATACTTTTCTTGGCTGGTTTCTTTAACTCAGCATAATGATTGTGAGAGTCATCAAGGCTTATGCTTATATCTATAGTTTAATTGCTGAATAATATTTCATTGTAAAAAACATCACATTGCTTATTAATTTATCTCTTCATGGACATTTGGGTTATTTCCAGTTTTAGGATATGAATAAAGCTGCCATGAACATTCATATGGAGGCATGTTTTCATTTCTTTTTGGACAATATTAATTGTGGAATTACAGGGTCAAATGGGAATGTAGACTTAACATTACAAAAAATTGTCAGACTTTCCCAAATTAGTTGCTCCTTTCAGCAATATGTAGAAATTCCATTTGCTCTACATTCTTGCCAACACTTGGTGTTGTCAATGTCCCCAACCTCCAAAGCTGTGAGCCAATAAATTCTGTTCATTATTTAAGAAGAAAAAGAATAGGAAAGGAAAGAAAAAGAAAATTTGGTCATAAGGGATTTTATAATTTTAAAATCCTCATATTTTAAAGGAGAGTTTAAAACTATGTCTCTTCAAGTCTTTGAGTTCCTCAGGGGTATTTCAGGCCAGAAGATAGGAACACAGCAGGGAGGTTGCCAGGGCCCCTTAACTGGACTTCGGTGGCAGTTCCACTCTAATCTGTAAGACCTTGACAACAGGGATCTGTTCATAAAAGGATATTGGTGTGCAGGCCCAAGTTTAAGAGGAGATTCATTGTAAAAGATATAAAAAATTGGAATTTTCCATATAAGCACCAAAAAGACAAATGTGCTAAAGAATAAAATTAGTAACAAATTTCTGCCCTTTGTAAGAAGCTATTCTTTATTTGACATGTTTCTGCAAAATTTTTAGAAACATTATATATAGAAGTTATCAACTAAAGAATTTTTAAAAGAAAAATATTTAAAAATATTTGATCGCCTTCCCTCCAAATCTCATACATATATGCTTAACATCATATTTTTCTAGTCATTTGTTTAAGAAACCAGGTAAGTATTATTTTCTATTATCATAGGTTCATTTTGTTTCTTTTTTCAGGATATGTTTTTATAATTTGAAAGTTATGTATGGGAATGTTACCTCCAAAATTTGTTTCACTAGAAAACATGTTTATTCTGCTTTACTATAAGATGTGCCTTTAGCAGTTAGTTTTATCTCTTACATGGCATTTTTAATTGTGTGTGTGTGTGTGTGTGTGTGTGTGTGTGTGTGTATAAAGACGTCTCTGAGCAGTTTTAAGTTTACAAAAATGAAATAGAGAGTTCCCATATACCCCTTACTTCATACCCCAGTTTCCCCTATTATTATTTTGCATAACTATAGTACATGTGTTACTATTCTTGATCCAATATTTATGTGTTATTATCTACTAAACCCATAGTCTACATTAGAGTTCACTCCTTATGTTGAACATTCCATGGGTTTTGGCAAGTATATAATAACATGTATCCACCATTATCGCATAGTACAGAACAGTCTCACTGCCTTAAAAATTGCTCTACCTATTCATCTCTCTCTTCCTATCCCTAAACCACTAATTTTTACAGTCTTCATAGTTTTGCCTTTTCTAGAATGTCATATAGTTAGAATCTTCTTTCACTTAGCAGCATACACTTAAGATTTTTCTATGTCATTGTCACTTGATAGCTCTTTTCATTTTATCATTGAATAATTCCATTTTATGGATGCACCACAGTTTGTTTATCCATTTACCAATTGGAGTACATCTTGATTGCTTTTAAATTTTGACAATTATGAAAAAAGCTGCTATAGACCACAACAACAAAAAAGGGAAATTAAATTGGAGAAGGAACAGATTGGACCACATAGGCTTTGCAAGCCTTTACACAGACTTGGGCTTTTGCTCTGCATGAGACAAGATATCAGTATGGCATTCAGAGACCTCTTACACCTTTTAAATGATGACCTTAACTGCTATGTGCAAAATTGGATGGAGGGAGACAAGAATAGAAATAGAAAAACTAGTTAGAAGACTATTGTCATAATCTAGGTAAGAAATGAGGCATGGACCAGATTTGCTGCTATAGAGATGGTGAGAGATAGTCAGATTCTGCTTAAATTTTGAAGAAAAAACCAGCAGGTTACTTCTGCATTTAATAAGAATTTTACTATGACAGTAAGAAGGCATTCTGATGATAACTACCATGTTATAATTATAGTAATGTAAGTTTTTAAGGGATAATTATATTATCAAATATCAACCATAATTATGCTTCATATATAAATAGTTTTTTTATTACTTTTGCTTAGACAAACAAAGATCAAAGGGCTGAATCTTGGTAGCTCAAAATTTTTATAGGTTTTAGAGTGACAGATTTGTTTTATTTGTTACTGTTACTAATTAGAAGAGACCATATGATATTATGTGGCCATTAAAGATAATAATAAAGGTCAAGAACTAAGAATATGAAAATTAAGGCAAGATAAAGCAAATAATATGAGTACTTCTATAAATAAAATATTTTAATTAACTTTTGGGTTTTCTTTATGTTTTATATTGTAGGTATTAGCTGACCCCACAAGAGATAGAGTTTATTAAATTAAGAGAGTTTGCCATAATATACATGACATGAAGAAATAAGGCTTTTAATTTAATTGTTATATAGATCACATGAAAAGCCACGAGTATGGCTAATACTTTGTAGCAGTGTTCAAAATATAGCCACAATGGCAATGCATTAAATAAGGGTAATTGCTTTCTTGTGGTAAACATTCTGAAATAGAGAAAACAGACATCTATCTATTTCATAGATTGCTGGGCACAGTAATTACTAGGAAGATATAACTTGCATTTTATTAGCAGTGCGTTTGACTGAATATAACTTCCGAAGAAACATGGATAAAGTCCAGGTCAGGTTGAGGAGGATAAAACATTAAATAAGATAATTAGTTCACCAGCTTTGGTCTTAATGATAAAGGGATGCAACCAGTGTAGTGGACAGAGAAGTACAAGAGACCAGAAATACTGGAATTTAATTGTAGCCTAGTGTTACACTAGTGAATGTTTTAACTATTGGCTCCCTAGAATAAACACTGATTTGTAATGTTGACAGATATCCATGGGGTAAACATCCTACTATGGTTGCTTTCAAGCTACCAACATGATGTCACTGAAAGCAGAGTTGGGAAGAGATGTGCACACTTAACCCTTGCAAGCCTGGGTAAGTCAGCTCCAGCATGTCATTTCCTGTACTTAACATCGAATGGTCATTAAATTTTGAATAACCCATATAAAAGCTCTAGACCTGAGTTTCCTCATTTCTAAAACAAAGAGGTTGGAATAACTGCTGTCTAACACCTTTTCCAGACTTACCATTCTTTTTAAAGGGTAGTGGTAAGGTGATTTTGTCTTCTTAAATAAAATAAAAAATACATGTGGAATATCCCTACTTTTAAATTATATATAAAACTACAGGTGAAAATAATGAGACATAATCTATTTTTCCATTAATTACTGTTTTAATACTCCTTATCTTTAAATGGAGACATAGATTTTGGAACATCATGTAGAAGAACTGGCATTAGAAAAGTAAAGTGCTAATTAGGTGAAACTCTTAATTCTGATTGTTTCAGTTTCGATTATAATAAATGCAGAGGTGCCTTTCTGGTAGTATAAAACAGATTTTGTGTTACATTCTTCATACAATCTAATTTTGTGCCATGGTGTGGTAGGCTTGTAAGATTCCACCCAATGGATTCCCACTTCCTGGTATTCATAACCTTGTGTAATTCTACTCTTTGAGTATGGGGTAGAACATGTATCTTGATTCTAGTGGACAGAATTCAGCAAGTGTTTATATGTTACTCCCACAATTATATTTCAAAAGGACTATGCTTCCTTCTGACATGCCCTCCTTGGCTCTCTTGCTGGTCCACTCAGGTTAGCATTCAGATGACTGCAGCCTTAGCCATCTTGACTGTAACTTCACAAGAGACGCTAAAACTGAGAATCACCCAACTAAGATTCTTTCAGATTCTGACATTCAGAAACTATATGACATAATAAAACCTTGTTGGTTTGAGCTGCTAAGTTTTGAGGTAATTTAGTAAATAGCAATAAAAAACTAATACAGAGTAAGAAGTAATATCTGAAATTGAAATACAGGAGCTCTTCTAGGGATTTTCTCAGTATTTCTATTACTTTGACAAAAGTAAATTGGAAAAGTATATCAATCCAATATACAAGGGACCACTAATGACACAGTTCCTTCAGGAATGAAGGTTTGCATCACCCCATGGGCAAGGAAACTTAACCAGCTAAGGTGCTTGCTGACAGCAAAGGATATTTGGAGTTGGTAGTAGAAGAAAATGTAACTATAATATAAATGCTATGGCCAAGAGGCCAATTGTATAAACAAGATTTATAATAGTTATGAGTATTATATTTTTCCATATTTTAAAATAAACATACTTATATAGATAGCAATAAAAATTTAACTCCACTTCTCCGATTTTCCTCCCATCTAATATATGATGTTTTAATAGCAGTTAACCTTTAATCTCAGTATTTAACTTACATGATTTCAAGGGTAGATTATGACTCAGCTAGAAAAATGAGCACTTTTCTACCCATTTTCCCAAGATGGATAGGTGATAGTTTTTCCTCATTTAGGGGGAGGGTTAAGGTGTTTTTGGTTGTACATGTTATAGTAGACGCATGTTAGGCAGAACCAAGACTTTGCTTTTTATTTGAAATTTGAGTGTGGTTTAAAGAGCTGTGTATGAATACCATGGTGACAGGGACAGGCTGTAGTGCTTCTGTAATGTGTCAACTTGGCTAAGCTGAACATTGTTTCCAAGAATTTCCTTCCCTCTGTGTTTCTGATTAGGGTTGGCAACAAGAAAAAAATTTTGTAAGATTTGGAAGGCAGAAGTGAAACAGTAGCCATGTTTGTTCACTGAATTTCAAGATGTAGGTCAAACTTTGTTGCAGTTCATGCATATTGTTGAGTATCTGGGTAGCAGCAGGACCTATGGGTCATACTGCTTCCATAAGATTTCTTTCTCTAATTTTATTAAATCCTGGGTGTTGTCCATGGCATTGATGAAAAAAGATAAATATGGGATATGTAGATGCAGGTTCCAGGTTGGTCTTTGAAGATTTCAGCTGTTCCTTTTCTCTTCAACTTTATGTCTACCTTTCCTTGTCAGCCTTCTGCACTGTGACTCTAGAATCACCCCTGGAAGCAGAAGAAATAACTGAACCAAGAGTGTTTTACCAGCTCCTACAATTGTATAAGGTCAAATCCCTATGATAAATGCTGTATTCTAAATCTATTCTAGTACCTCTGATTCTCGGGAGTATGTATTTCTGAATGATATATACATTTAGCTAAGAGGAATGACTTTTTTTTTTGGTTGAGCCATCTATTATAACAGTCTCCTACCTTCAAGATCATCCTAAGGCTTATTGCCCATGGTCATCCTGTAATAGGTTTAGATCAATCATACTTCAGCCTTTTCTATGCCATTTACTTTAACCATGTGACTGTAACAGACACCATAGTTTTTTCTTCTCTGCATTATAAAATGTTATGCAAAAATTTGCCATATCTGCAATCTCATATGTTTATTCTGATTTTGAATATTCATTTTTAAAGGAAATAGGGAAATAGAGATCTCATTGATTAAACTACTGGCTCTGAGCAAGAAAACGTGATATTGATGATATGTTCCCTAAGGCCATGGAAGAGAAGGCAGAAAGCCATGAGTGCTTTTACTGGGGGGGGGGGAAGCCACTACCTGGTTATCCCCAAGAAAAGAAGGGTCATTAGGACTCATTACTCTATTTTTGTTTCTAAGATGAGAATTTGGTGTCCATACATACTTTTTTACCATACTTAACTGTCAAATGAAGAGAAGGGCAAAGTTTTGCTTCTGCCTACCATGATGTCACATCCCTGGGATAAATCCCATCTTATCATAGTGAGTGATCTTTTTAATGCATTGCTGAATTTGGTTTGGTTTGCTAGTATCTGGTTAGGAATATTTGCATCTATGTTCATCAGGGATATCATCAGGGATATTGGCCTGTAGTTTTTTCTTTTAGTTGTGTCCTTGTCTGGTTTTGGAATCAGGGTAATGCTGGCCTCATAAAATGATTTTGAAAGTTTTTCTCTCCTCTTCAGTTTTCAGGAATAAGTTGGGGAGTATTAATATTAGTTTTCTTTAAATGTTTGGTAGAATTCAGCAGTGAAAACATCAGGTCCTGGGCTTTTCTTTGATGGAAGACTTTTTATTACCAATTCAATTTCCTCACTATTTGAAATTTTGTATTTCTTCATAATCTTGGTAGTTTGCATGTGCCCAGAAATTTATCCATTTCTTCTATGTTATCAAATTTGTTGGCATATAATTGTTCATGATGGTTTCTTAGGATATTTTATATTTCTATGGTATTAGTTGTTAATGTTTCCTTTCTTACCTCTGATTTTATATGAGTCCTCTCTTTTTTCTTAGTCTAGCTAAAGGTCTGTCGATTTTGTGTATCTTTTTAAAAAACCAACTCTTTGTTTCATCAATCTTTTGCATTGTTTTTGAGTTTCTAATTCGTTTATTTCTGCTCTGAGCTTTATTATTTCCTTCCTTCTACCAATTTTTGGTTTAGTTTGTTTTAGTTCCTTGAGGTACATTGTTAGGTTGTTTATTAGAAATCTTCTTTTTCGATGAATGCATTGATTGCTATAAACTTCCCTCTTAGAATTGCTTTTCTGTGTCCCATTCTCATTTGTCTGAAGGAATTTTAAAATTCTCCTTTTTATATCTTAATTTATTCATTGGTTATTTAAAGCATGTTGTTTACTTTCCATGGATTTGTAAAGTTTCTTGTTTTTCTTGTCAATTTTTAGTTTTATACCATTGTGGTCAGAAAAAATACTTGATAAAAGCACTGTCTTCTTAAATTTGTTGAGACTTATTTTGTGGCCTAACATGTAATCTATCCTGGAGATGTTCCATGTGCAGTTGAGAAGAATGTGTATTCTACTGCTATTGAATGAAATGCTCTGTAAATGTCTGCTAGGTCCATTTAGTCTATGGTGCTATGTAAGTCTAATGTTTATTGATTTTCTGTCTAGGTAATCTATCCATTGTTGAAATTTGAAATAATTCTTGAAAGTTACAATTATCTTTACTTCTTTGCCATCTCTGTTTTTTTACAGAATGAAAAATAGTTATTGATATTTCTCAATACATTTGTATTTTCTGATAACAGATTATTGTATTTATTCAAGTATTGTATTACTCTTGAGGTTTTTATTTATTGTTTCTTTTCTAGAATTTATTTTATACTTTGTTTTCTTACATTTATGGATTTGTTGGACTTTTCAGGGAGATGTTTAATTTTATGATAATACAAAGGGTTGATTTATTGAGCAGACTCATGTGAATCATAAATCATACCAGTAGCAAATTTATCAATAATTTAAACATGTAATTGGCAAATATCAGACAAAAGTGAAACATTATTTTCTTGGCAAAGTCCAGGAAAGGTAAATACAGCTCCCCAAAATGCTATTTTCTCTCTGAATTGGAAATTATTTTAGTTTTAGACTAATGAATGACCTTTTTCTTAAGCAACATGTGTCACTTAGAAAAAAGGGAGCCATTTCAGTTAAGAAACATCTCCTCTTTATACCTCATTGATTCCGAGATAGCTTGGTTATCTTCCATTTTCCAGAGAGTCTTCCTTCTCATAAAACCATAAATTCTAAGTTTACTTACAGTAAGTAATATGGGCAGAGCAGATATAGTCCCCTGAAGAGATTTAGTAAATAAGGTCTCTATATTTTTCTTTGTAAAATACTATCAGTAAGTTTACCAGGAAATTTGGTGTTTGGAATGTTTAACAGGATATTTGATGGAGGCCACTTCTTGCCAGGAGTACAGGTTAAGAGAGGCAATTGATTTCAAGGCTGTTGCTAATCTTTTTCTTCATAAATCATCATCAACATATCAAGTATTACTATCCAGGTACTGTTTGTTTTATAACAAAAATGCTTTTAACATTTTGGTAGCATAATATTGCTTTGTTCCTTTCAGAAAAAATGTGTATTTTCCAGTATTAAAATATCCTTGTGTATTAGTTTCCTGAGGCTGCCATAATAAATTGCCCAAAACTAGATGGTTTAAAACAACAGAAACTTATCATCTTACAGTTCTGCAGGCCAGAAGTCTAGAATCACAGTGTCAGCAGGGCTGCACTCTGGCTGGAGGCTCCTCACTAGGGGAGAATCCTCACTTGCTTCTTCCAGTTACTCGCGGCGGTTGGCCTTCCTCCTGCTGCTTCATTCCTGTCACAGCCTCTGTCTTCACATGGCCTTGTCCTCTGGTCTATCTTCTCTTTGTATTTTTTATCAGAGCACTTGTCATTGGATTTAGGGACCTTCCAGATAACTCAGGGTGATTTCATCTCGAGATCTTTAATTTAATTACATTTTGCAGAGACCCTTTTCCCAAGTAAGATCTTAGTCACTGGTTCTGGGGATTAGGACGCAGGCATATCTTTTTGTGGGCCACTGATCTACCCTCTGCACTTACATTTCTGAATTAATCCTCTCTAGACACAATGTGTTATTATTCTTTTGCTATACTGCTATTATCAGATTAAGAATTAATGCATCTTGTCAACCTGAAATAATCAAAAGAGTCAGAATCGAGTTTTAAAGACTTTATTCAAGCAAAGAGCTGGGAATGGCCATTCTGGGAAACACAGACTCCAGAGAAATGGGGTCAGTGCCCCAAAGTTAAAAGTGAAGTTTTTGCTTATATAGGAAGAAGACAAAGATATTTAACAGGATTAAAACATTGTCTATACAAGGCTGGCTTAAGAGTTACAACAAATTAATTAGTTACTATTTGTTTTCTTTTCTGCAGGGCTTGTTTTCTTTTCTTTATGGCTGGATTTCATTTCCTTTCCAATTTAAAAGAAGCTATTTAACATTCCATCTTAAGACGGTGTGACAGCCATGAAGTATTTGACAAAGGTTAAGAGGGAAGTTAATTTATAATGAAGATCAACAGCTGAGAGGGAAGGGGTCTTCCTTGGCACCCTTCCAATATTTACAATGGTTTTATAAAACCAAATAAAAAGGAAGACTTAATCTATAAACAGAGAAACAAAGATTACAGCTGCTTTGGTTATAGCTGCCTAGGTTACAGCTGCCTGTCATGTGACTCAGGCCTCTAATCATATACATTCCTTTCAGGCTCATCAAAATAGTTTAGAGTTCCAGCAGCTTAGATTTTGAATTATTTTCACAATCTATGTATTTAACTGTGGTTCCCAAAAGTTTTGTATTTGTCCTACACTGATAGTTTTTGAGTTAAAGTTATGCTGATTTTTAAAATTAAGGTTATTTCCATTATTTTCCTAAGCATCCAAATAAACTTAGAATTTGATATTTTAAAATGAAATTTAATGTGACCCAATTTAGTGCAGTTCCTATTGACTCTCATTCAATATTGGCTATTTAATTACTTTTCTAATTTCTTCTATAATTATTGTACTCTTCATGTTTTGATTTCTTCTTGGGCAAACTTTGGTAATTTGGAACTTGATAGACAGTTTTTTTCATTTTTTTCTAGGTTTTTAAAGCTATTTTCTATTAGCAACACAGTCATTTTTTAAATAAATGGTATTATTTTGTTTTAAATTTCAGTTTTTAATTGTCCATTCCAAATACATAGAAATGAGGTTGATTTTTGTATGTTGACCTTGTGTCCTGAGACCTTGCTAACTAAACTCATGTATTAGTTCTAGGAGACTTTTCTTTTTGGTAGAGTCCATGAGATTTCTACATAGACAATCATTTCATCTGTTTCTTCCTTTCTCATCTGTGTACCTCTAACTTCTTTTTTTGCCTTATTGTACAGGGTAGGACTTCCATTAAGATGTTGAAATAGGAGTGGTGACAAGGACATCTTTACCTTGTTCCTCACCTTTGTGGAAAGGCATTATGTCCTTCACTGTTACATATAATGTTGACTGTATTTGTGTGTGTGTATGTTTATGTGTGTGAATTCCCTTTTCTTCCTTCCTTTGAGTTATTTGAACATTTTTAATGCCCCAATTATCTATTCTATTTTTTTCAATCTATATCTCTTTCTTTTCTTTCTTTTTTTTCTTTTAGTGGTTGCTCTAGTGATTACAGTACACATACTTCACTTTTCACAATCTACTTGCAGTGTTTTGCCACTTCGAGTAGAGTGTAGAAACCTTAATTGATATATATACTTTACTATTCTACCTTCAGGTTATAGTGTCTTGTAAATTACATTTTTATACATTAAATATACCATTAATTGTAATTTTTTGCTTTTAATTGTCAAAAGTCTTTCAAAGAACTCAAGTGGAAGAGAGTAATAGTCTACTATGTTTACCCAGATATTTACCTTTTCTGGTGTTGTTTCTTCAGTTCTGATGTCCCAATTTTCTTTCACTTCTGGTTATTTCTCTTCTGTCTGAAGAACTTTCTATAGCAATTAACTTAGAGAGGTTCTCTTGGCAAGAATTCTCTTGATTTTCCTTCTTTTGAGGATATCCTTACTTGATTTTTGTTTCTGAAGATTATTTTCACTGAGTATAGATTATAAGTTGGCATTTCTTTCAACACTTTAAAAATGTTATGTCACTTTCCTTTAGTCTCCCTGCTTTTTTATGAGAAATATGCTGTTATATGAATCCTTGTTTCTGCACAGATAACATGTTTTTTACTAGTTGTTTTGAAAATTTTTTCTTGTGTTTCGTTTTTAGCAGATTGATTTTGATGTATCTAGACATGAATTTCTTTGAGTTTTTCCCACTTGGTGTTTACTGAACTTCTTGAATCTGTAGTTCAATGTCTTTCCCCATACTTAGGAAATTTTCAGCTATTATTTCTTCAATTTTTTTTTTTCTATTCTTTAACCTTCTTTGCTTCCAGGACTCCAATGTTAGATAGATTTTTGTTATTTTTGTTATTTTTGTCTCACAGATCCCTAAGTTTCTGTTCATTTTGTTCAATCTTTCCTCTCTATATTGTTCAGATTGAATAATTTTTATTCATCCATTTAACTTCACTGACCCTTTTCTCTGTCATCTTCATTATACTATTGAGCCCTTCCAGTGATTTTTTTTTTATGTAGTTGTTATATATTTCAGGTCTCAAATTTCCATTTGTTTCTTCTTTATGTTTTCTATTTCTGTGGTGAGAATTTCTATTTTTCTGTTATTTTCAAATATATCCTTGAATGTTTGTCAGATCATTTGTATGATAGCTGCTTTGAAGTCTTTGCCAGAGATTTTCAATTTGTGTGGTTTTGATATTGGAGTCTGTTGATTGTCTTTTTTGCTGCAAGTTGAAATTTTCCTAGAGACTTTTGTTTTAGCAGGCAATCAACCTGGTGAACTGTGTGCTGTAAGTTCCAACACACCTTTCTTGGGGTGTGGTTCCAATTCCAATCCAGCTTTCAAAGACTTTGTAGTGCTGTTTGGATCTGTCCCTTGTATATGCCACCCAGTACTACCTTGTTTGGGACCTAGTCAGTGATTTATATATTAATTCAATTCTCCACATATTAGATATGATGATTAAGATTAGCTGTACACAACAAACACAACTTGGTGATAAACCTAGGAGTTCATGAATAATTTTATAGGGTTTCTTTTTTAGCTCTTTACTCTATCTGTGATCTCCCTGGTTCTTTTAGGTTCCTTGGGACTCCCTTTTTAAGTTGTATGAGAAAGTAAAGGCTCTCATTACCCTCTCTCTGACACCCACTCCTATAACTCTGCAGCATTCAGGGATAAATGAAGGAAGTCTTAAGGAAAAAAAAGTGGTGAACTCAATGCATATCTGGTGATTATCCAAGGACTCATTTTCTTAATGTGTCTGCTACTATTTAGTTTTGGTGTCCTCAACATAGATACTCCATGCATTCTGCCTATTTTTTATAGCTGCAGTCAGTGAAAGAGAGAGGGTAGAGTGTGCTTAAGCATCTTAAACAGAACAATGTATTGTTTATTTTTAGCATAATTATTGATATAGATTTGTTTAAATTTATCAATTGTAGGGATATAAGGGTTGAAGTGGTACATTCTCCACCTGAGTGTTAGTTATTTGGAATAACTCCTGCTTTTTGTATTTTGTATTAACACTCTCCAGTAAAATTTTCAATTATAATTAATGCATATTGATTACAGAAAAATTGGAGAATATAGAAAGGTATAAGTTTGATAACAACACAAACTCCTCTTACTCCAACTACTCAGTGATAATATTTCATTTAGTTTCTCCTTTTACCTTTATAATGCCAATGTATATATGTGTGTATGTGTGTGTACGCGTGCCTGTCTATTTATAAACAATATGACATAGCACTTGTTTACAGGTTCCTTGTATTATAGAAGTTTAATAGCTGTATAATATTCCAACATGTGCAATGATATTGACCTTAAAATTAACCCACATTTTATATATATTCTTCTACAAAGTTATATATCTTCTAAAATTCCCAACTCCTCATAGAGTATTTTTCACATGAAAAATATATGCCTGGTTTTTAAAAATGAATACATATAGATTATAAAAAGTCTATTAAGAAATTTGTCAAACTGTTTCCTCTTGGGTACAGGAAACAGTATGTTACCATTAATTTTATGGTAAAAATGGTAAAAATTTTATCATTATTTTTACTTATGGTAACATACCATAAGTATGCTACCATTAATTTTTCTCAGTTATTTTGGAACTTCTTCTCATTAGGCCAAAGCTCTTTGATTTCATTGTTTCTTTTCTCTACTTTTTTCAAATATTTAGGAAGCAGTGGCTTACTACTAGGTGAGCATTTTCTACACTAGTTATGATTGTGCTGAGAAAAATAAATTAACTGTTTTGTCCATTTAAAATATCACCTATCTGTCACACCATAGTTAACTTCTACATCACAAGAAACACAAATACACACACACAAACACATACACACACACAATTGAAGAAGAAGGATTGCTTTAGTAGGCCTATGGGGGAAAGTAAACACTGAAACTTTGTTTCTGTAAATAAGAAAATTGAACAAAAGAAAAATTTGAGTCAAATACATTTATATATGATTATAGTTTCCATTAGATGATTATCAGAACTATAAAGGTACATAGCAAGTGTGGAAATGAACTAAGTATGTCTACGAAAATTGTAGCTAAAAAATAATGAACCATGCATTAATTTGATAGAGTCCATTATAATATTATTTATAGTCTATTTTCATAATCATAGTTTTATTTGATAGTTTTAGGAAAGCTATTTTAAAGATAATCTATTATAGCAACACTATAATGTAACAAATATTGCTGTTATTTATGAAATGATTTCACTATTTGAATTATAGTACTATGTTCCATTTTGGACCATACATAATTCTACCCTGAATAACATGGGATCAATTATTTTAAAGAATTGCTATTCATTTTACAAGATCATTTTATTTCAATTTTCTATGTTTTATGATAAAGGTAACCATATTTAACATTTATCAGAGAATATTATTCCTCATATTGAAAGGAATTATATCTTTTAATAATTTTGTATGAAAATATAAAGGCTTTTAAATATATAATAAATAACATAAAAAAGCATATAAGAGAGTACAAAATGGCAGACTAGAAGCAGCCTGCCAGCATGCTGCTCTGAAGGGAAGAAGTGACAAGTGCAGGCAGCTGTCTACATAAGATGGCATGCTACTCTGAAGCAACATTGTGAAATCACAGAGAAGCAACACAGAACGCTCAGTGGACCAAAAAAGGTGACAGGGGGATACATATACGAGATCAGTGAACATGCCAGAAACAATAGGAGGATAGAGCGCTGGGACGCCCTACCTGCCCTGCTGGAACAGTGCAAACTGAATTGCAAGATGGCTCCCGCCACCCCCACAGACCACTTCTTGGTCAGACTGGAGTCTGTGCAGAGCCATTGCACCACACAACAGGTGTAGTGGGAATTGGGTAGCAGCTAAAGCCATCCTGAGCTCTCAGGTGCACTGTGCCAGGTCTGCACTGGGCTGGGGAGGGAGTGGACTGACTTATGGCTTCCCTAAGCTGTACCAAGTGAATTGAAGACAAGTGCTTCTCCCCTAGAGTGCAAGGGGAGCTGAGCATGGGAACTGACCGGGGCGAAGCATGCTCTGACCTAAGAGGCCCTGGATTACTATTTTCACAATAACAACAAAGAAAATAAAATACCTAGGAATTTATTTAACCAAGGAGGTGAAAGACCTCTACAGGAAGAACTATGAAACACTGAGGGGGGAAATCATAGAGGATGTAAACAAATATAAAAACATATCATGCTCATGAATCATCAGAATGAACACTCTTAAAATGTTTACACTACCCAAAGTGATTTACAGATTCAATGTGATCCCCATTAAAATGCCAATGTCATTTTTTGCAGATCTAGAAAAAAATAATTCTTTGCTTTGTATGGAACCAGAAAAGACCCTGAACAGTTAAAGCAACCTTAGCAAAAAGAACACATTGAGAGACATCACTTTACCAGACTTGAGGCTATACTACAAGGCTATAGTAAACAGCATGGTATTGGCACAATAACCATGGACATAGACCAATGGATCAGAACAGAGAACCCAAATATAAAGCCATCCCTATACGGCCATCTGATCTTTGCTAAAACAGATAAAAAAAAATACACTGGGGAAAAGAATCTCTATGTTATAAATGGTACTGGGAAAATTGGATAGCCACATGTAGAAGACTGAAACATGATCTGTACCTCTCACCACTCACAAAAATTAATTCATGATGGATAACAAACTTAAACCTGAGGCATGAAACTATAAGAATTCTAGAGGTTGCAAAAACTCTTATAGATATTGGCCTAGGCAAAGCATTTATG
The DNA here is from genome assembly GCF_040939455.1 of Microcebus murinus. Taxonomy (NCBI): domain Eukaryota; kingdom Metazoa; phylum Chordata; class Mammalia; order Primates; family Cheirogaleidae; genus Microcebus; species Microcebus murinus. The sequence goes on from NC_134112.1 coordinate 64,815,694, forward strand.
AAGAAGACCCCAAAGACAATCACAGCAACAACAAAAATAAATAAATGGGACCTGATTAAATTTAAAAGCTTCTGCATAGCCAAGGAAATGATCAATAGAGTAAATAGACAACCTACAGAATTGGAGAAAAAATTTGCATGTTATACATCTGTAAAGGCCTAGTAAATAGAATCTACAAAGAACTCAAGCAAATCAACAAGAAAACATCAAACAACCCCATTAAGTGGGAAAAAGACATGAACAGAAGATTTTCAAAAGAAGGTAGACTAATGACCAATAAATGTAAATGAAAAATGTTCAATATCTCTAATCATCAGGGAAATGCAAATCAAAACCACAGTGAGATATCACCTAACTCCAGTGAGAATTACTTTTATCAAAAAGTCCCCAAAACAACAGATGCTGGCATGGATGTGGAGAGAAAGGAACACTTATATACTGTTGGTGGGACTGCAAACTAGTTCAACCTCTATGGAAAGTAGTCTGGAAATACTTCAAAGAACTGAAAGTAGAACTACTATTTGCCCCAGTAATCCTACTAGTGGGTATTTACCAAAGGATAAAAAGACATTTTATAAAAAAAACACTTGCACATGAATGTTAATAGCAGCACACTTCACGATTGCAAATGTGGAAATAACCCAAGTGCCCATTAATATATGAGTGAATTAATAAAAGGTGGTATATGTATACCATGGAGTATTACACAGCCCATAAAAAGTGTTGAACTGATACCTTTTATAACAACCTGGATGGAATTGGGGACTATTCTTCTTCTAAGTGAAGTATCACAAGAATAGAAAAACAAATACCACATGTATTCACTACAAAATTGGAACTAATGGATCAACACTTATGTGCACATATGGAAGTCAAACTTAGAAATCGAGCAGGTGAGAGTGGGGGAGGAGAGTGTGGGCAAATTCAGATCTAATGTGCACAGTGAACACTATTTGGGTGATGAACACACTCATAACTTTGACTTAAACTGTATAAAAGCAAGTTATGTAACCAAAACATTGGTACCCCTGTAATATTCTGAAATAAAAAAAAATGTAAAATATGTCATTGTAAAATAGCTCATGTTTCATACTATTCAAAAAAACCCACATAAGATTAATAAAATACATATTACAATTCAGGTAAATTTCATTTCCTCTTCATTTTAATGCTCCAAAAAGAGATGTATGAGGAATTTTAACCGTAAGTTGTCAATTTCAAGGTAAAATTCAGGATTTATGTTTGGTGACTTTTGTCAATTTCTGCTCTTTACATCTTCTTAATGTAAAGTAGCATTTTTACATTTTTATACACCCTCATTCACTTTTAACTGACAAGTGGCATATCTTAAACTGACAGAGATATGCATGAAGCAGATGTCAGAAGATGGAAATGATCACGGAATGGAGTACATCTTTTGTAAAATATATGAGTTAATTCAGCAGTCATGAAGGTGAAAGACCAAGAAAAGCTCTCATTGTATATAGTGTTGGCAGGTGTCATGAAACTCCTGCCAAACAAGATTATTAATTCATGACCTATTTCCCTCTTTGCCATTGCAGTAGCACCTTCTTCAGAAAGGACTGCCATTTCCACCAGCCTAGCCTTCCAATTACGCATAGGGTAAAGACAAATCTCCATCAAAAATTTAGAAGCAAATAGTGCTCATGACAACCAGATGTCTGTTTCCAGGTTAAAGCTTTCCAAGTTCTGATGGATGGCTTCAGTAACTCTGCATTTACCTTAAAACTCATGTCGCTTCAAGACTTGGTTGGTAACTCATGGTGGAAAATATACATTTTTTGAGAATAAGTTCTGTCTTTTATAGAGCTAGGGTTGAAAGAGAAATCGTATGGGCAATATCCACATGCTGACAGATGAAGCCATTCCAAAGATCTTGCACTTTCACTACCAAGAGGGAGTCTGGAGAAAGTGTTATATCAGTTGTCTGCCTTTAAATATGTAGGTGTCATGTTTAAAAGTGTGTCATGGCGGCCGGGCACGGTGGCTCACGCCTGTAACCCTAGCTCTCTGGGAGGCCGAGGCAGGCCGATTGCTTGAGGTCAGGAGTTTGAAACCAGCCTGACCAAGAGTGAGACCCTATCTCTACTATAAATAGAAAGAAATTAATTGGCCAACTAATATATATAGGAAAAAATAGCCGGGCATGGTGGCGCATGCCTGTAGTCCCAGCTACTCGAGAGACTGAGGCAGCAGGATTGCTTGAGCCCAGGAGTTTGAGGTTGCTGTGCGCTAGGCTGACGCCACAGCACTCACTCTAACTTGGGCAACAAAAGGAGAGACTGTCTCAAAAAAAAAAAGTGTGTCATGGCTCCCGATAGTCTAGAGGACAAAGTTAAAAATTTTTAACTTCATATTCTTGCATTGAGCCAGATCATCAATGCAAAACGTATCTGCACAGGATCATTTGTCAAAGCCTACTTCATTGTGCTTTGATATGCTATCACTGGCCTATGTTAGGGATGTACTGAAAAGTTGTTCCATCAACATTTTGCTGTGTTGTTGAGTATGTTATCATATTATTCTTTTTGAGGTGTTATGTCTTCGTGTCAGTTGTGATTTTCCTGAGTATTTGATTTATTTGTGCCTTATCATACCAAATGTGTTTCCTGTCTTTCCTTTTTGGTAGATGCTGCCATATATCTTAAAACTTAATTTGTCTATCTCTTTTAACAAACATGTAACATGTTATGGCATCATTCTTAGACATTAACTTTTTCCCTAGGTACATTTAACTATTTTAAATCTTAATTTCTAGTTTGAATAATTTTTTTCCTTTAAGTGTAAATTATGTTATTTTTCTTGGTTAACTTCATTTTTTGTAAGCTAAGTCAAGCCATTTTAAACCAAGGAAAGATACAAGTTGATAATATTAAAACTTATACCTTGTCTGAAATTTAAGTCACTTTACTTCAAATATAAGCCCAATTTTCTTATCAAACTTTAATTTTTAAGAATGTCTTTTTATACATCACTAGTTGTAATCAGTTTTGTCATCTACATGTCAAAAATGTTCTGTACATTTTATTATTCTATTCCATCTTTTTATAAAGTTTAGAATGGTTTTGTGAATTCTGAGTTTTCCCTAGAATACATAAACTCATCCAAGAACCCTATCAGAGTTGAGCAGTGACAGTAGAGCTTATACCAAGCAAAGGGGCAGTCTGGTGCTCCTGTGGTTTATGACTTGGTGACATTGAAAAATGAGTCATTAAAATTCTCATGGATGATGGCCAATGGTGAAATCACAAAGTTAAGAGTAAGCAACCCAAGTGAAGCAGTTATTTTCTAAACAGCATATTCTGGTATCCTACACAGGAGGAAGAATGGAGTTTAGGGCATAGTTGGAAACTCAGAAAAGTAAGAAGACAATTTTACTGCCATTCTGAATGACTGCCATCTTGTTCCACGCTGTGACATCTTTTCTATTCCAGATGTACAGTTCACTAAGCATTCATACTACATTCCTTAAGGGGTTTTGTTTTTGAGGCTTTACTTTTTTCTTTTCTTTTTTCTTTTTCAGCATAGATGGCAGCATGCTGTTGATATAACACTTGAACTCCTGCTGTTTAAATTGCTAGGTTCTGTTCAGAGGACTAAAATAATGTTCTGCTATTTGCTCCCAGATACTGGAACTGCTGCTGAAATGTACACATAAGTGCTCTAATGTTGGTAGAGAATAGCTTTTCATAGGGCTTAAGGCAGTGGGGAAGGAGGATGTCTCACCTCTTTCCTTGTGGGAGGTTGAACTGCTTGTTTCCCTGCTGGGACTTCCATCTCCCAGTAATCCCTTTCTCATGTACTGGTACCTGGATCACTAGAGGGCTTTATTTTTGTTTCAAATTTTTGGTTTATCTCTCCTTCCCCACAAAACACACAAACACACACACACAGCCTAAAGCCTGCATTGTCAACAACAAGGTGACTCCCAAGGTTGCTAGATCTAGCTTCAACACTGACAAGAGTCTACAGTGTTGTAATCTGTCATATATTAATAGTTACTGTAGATATTCTGAATGATCATAGATAGCCTTTTATTTTTACTATAAAGAAGATTCACTAACCCTCTCCCTTGACTTTTCAATTTCTCACATGTTGAGGAGAAGTTTTTCTCAATACTAAAGCAAATTTACTTAATGTCATAGGTTTTTATCAGTTAATTTTACTTCAATGATTCAATTTTACATCATGAGTCTTTTGGAGCTAGGAATGTATTATCTGTTTAAGCAGACTATACTTATTCTACTCACTAATGGAACAAATTCACAGTTTATGGCCCAATCATTTAAGATAATAGTTGTTTTTCCATCTGGTACATACGTCCTCACTCCCAACAACCATTACTATTTTTCTCCAGGCCTAAGATATGGGAGAGAGCTTATTCTGGTTATATTGGTCACAAATACCTACTGCCTCTATAGAAACATACTTTGACCAAATGAGTTTCCAGGTTTTGGTAGAAAATGAGGCCACTTTGTATCTTTGGAGGCCCATGAGTTAGGGTCAAAAGACTTGATTCTAAATGTTAATTCAGAGAAGATATTTGTTGAGGGTTAGGGCCAAGACATGAGAACACCAGGATTGGGACATTACTTTGCCAAAGAGCAACCTGTGGACATGTCACTTCACTGAGCAAAAGCTGCTCGACCTTGAGGGGAACATCAATCAGGGATGTCTGCAAAGGGACCCACCTTGTGGATCTGAGGGCAGAGAGAATGGTCAAAGGATGTCAGCCCAGCAGATAAAAACAGTTTGCTATTCTAAGCCTGAGGCAATGTTCCTATCTCTCTCCTGAGTTTATGTCTTAGTAAATGAGGAACTAGATAAAGTAGAAAGAAGTACCTGGTCTCTTTGTTCCTGTTCAGATTATATGCTTTACTGCTAACGGATATGAGCTTTTCACAGGAAATAATTGTAATCTATAACATGAAAGAGAATAAAAATGGGTGCTAGATTTCAGTCAGTACCACCTGTCTCACGGGAATGCTGGTGGTCCCCTGACTTCCCCGCACCCTTTCACCTTACTTTTTGTGTCCGTGCCTCTGTCTGTCCCATCTCTTGCAACGCACGCTGCCCAGGGACCCAGTTATATCAGGGGCCTTGCAAATCCCTGATAGATATTTTATATATAAGTTTTTTAAAGTGCTTTGTGTTGATGGTACAAATTTTTGTGAATCTGACCTGTTCATGAGTGAAAGAAATCCCCTTTGAACATTTCTTACAATGATGCTTTTCCACTTGAAGATTACCCATCCTTTTTTCTTCTTTTTTTTAATCTTTGGTGCTTATTGCATATCAAGGTTGCCGTTCTCTGTCATTTACTTTCTTTCTAAGGGCATTTGTTTAAAGACCTAAGAATGAGATTGCAGATGAAGAGAATTAAATTGATATTGAGGCTGCAAAGGAAAAAACAAACAAAAAAAACAAACAAAAATAGGTTTTACTATAACTCTAGAGTTACATTTTAAACTCTGGTATACACTTAAGAATAAAAAGTTCACACTTACACCTGTCAAGAAATTTATGGTTAAGGATCACCTATTGTAAATGTTTTCTAAATCACCATTACTTGCTAGTGGTTATGTATTGATAAAAAGAGGCCTAATCTTTCATCAGCTTGTCTCCTTACTGGGTTTTATGACTTCCAAAGATGAGGCCACTGGAATATCTGCTCAGAAAGAATGAAAGGCAGTGGTATTATTGCACATAGCTAAGAAAATTTGCACTGATCTGGATTTTAAGAATCCTCTCTACTCATTTTGGCATTTTGCTACTCAAAGATATTAGAGACTTGGAAAATAATAATAAGAGAAAATATAAGAGGAGCTTTAAAATTTATTTTCCCCCCAAAAAAGTACTTTGAAAATATTTCTTTCCTACTCTTATTCTAGAAGAGTTCTTCCTCTATTGCCATTTAAACACAAGTTCTTTAGGTCTCAAGACATAGCTACCACAATTCTTTAGATGAATTACTAGATTGTGTTTATGGTAACTGTACTGTGGAATTCTAAGAGCTACTAGACAGTTTCACTAAAGTAATGGTCAGACTGAGTCACAGCAAATTGTGTCCACTGGATCTTCTGGCCAGTACAATTCACAGTTATGCCAGGCCCATTTTCAGGAGCAAGTTTTCTGCTCTAGGCAAAAAGGATTTGCTTTCTGAAATCCAGTGCACTGGAGTTCTGCTCTGGCATTTGGAACTATAAGAGCAAGAATGTCACCTTGCCTCATTTGACTTCTTTATCCATATATCTCCTCTTCAGGAGCCTCTCAAAGGGAGTGGCTGGATCACTAAGTAAGATGCAAGTGTTGCTGAATACCGTCTTATGGTCTTATCCAAACCTCTTAGGATAATGTTTCCTTCATTAAAACCTCAGTGTGTCTATCTCTTGAAAACCATATATAATTTTGCTAGGGCTGAGGAGTTATAAATATAACCATAATAACATGTTTTGTTTGCATTGCATCCTTCAATTTACAAAACAGTTTTACATACATTTTTAAACTGATCCTCCCAACCATTCAGTTAGGTAAGTTAGATTATATTATTTATCTCCATTTCCCAGAAAACACTAAAGTTTGCAACAAGTCCAAGGTGATAAAACTACTAAGCAGAGGAATTGTCAATTGCATCTAGTCAAGAGGTTATTTTAGGGTATAAAACTGAATCGAACAATAGATATATGAGGAGTAGGGGATAATTCACATCAAATTTTTTTTTTAGTCTACCCTAAAATCTGCATCAATAGCAATTGCAAATGCATGTGGATGAAATGAATAGCACAGAGAAGAGTAATAATAATCTTATTTAACAAATTCTAAAATATTAGATTGGGGATTTGAGGGTATACTATGTACTTGATTATAAAGAAAGCCTCACCAATGAAACAGAATATTTTGAGAAAGCCTTTCTACATGGAAACGTAGCAAAGAAAATCACCAAGTAACAAGTCTCTGAATAGTATTCCATCATGCTCAGTTCTCCCTCATCGTATTCCCGAGCTTTGTTCTAAACCTGTGTCTGTCATTGGATGAGAGACAGGACTGATGAGGGCATAAATCATGAACCTTGCTTGGTAATATAAAAGGTTCCACTTTTCCACATTTTCCACCATGTCAAATAGCCTCATCAACAAAAGGCATTCTCAAAATATCTGATAGTTATTTACTGAAGAAAGAGACACCATTCTAATGAAGCAGGAAAACTGTGGTGCCAAAGAAGCCAAGCCAAGAAAATCCCTGTGGCAGAAGAGCAGTTTGAGCAATACTTCCAGAATTCTCAGGGCTGTTATATACCTGGGGCCAGAGGTATATAACAGAGAGGACACAGAACAGAAGGCAGCTTCATTTTGTTTCTCTGAAGCTGGAACAAGCTTCTTTTTATTATGGGATTGCAAAGCATGTAACTTCTGAACAAATACATAAATGCTATTGATCTGGAGATAAAGGAAACAAGAAAGGGATTTTGTATAGGATGAGAGGAAGCTGCTTATATAACATTTTATAAGCAAAGAAAACTTGGAGAAGAAAGATAGGAAAAAGTACTAGGTGGATGCTTATTCTATCAGAACTGTAAGATGATTAGTGGGTAAAAATGGTCCTGCCTTTACTCAGGGCATAGTCCCACAGAGCTTGGGGGTAATTTGGGTAATTAGGACCAATCAACATTACATTCTCCACCATGGCCCTAGTAAGCCTTCTGTGATACCTGGTAGCAGGAACTAAGTGAGATTTCATCAACTCCGGGGAAGAAGAGGTGTGAGGAGGGAGGAATGACAATGAGTGCGGGAAGTACCATTCAGTGGTCTCTTGCTTCATAGTGGCAATCAATGTCCTAAGGAAGTTGAGCTTCTGCTAATACTGAGATTGCCTCTGGTCGTGATTCTTGCTGGCCTTGTCAGAACAGGATTCTTAGGGCTAGCAGATTCAGCCCCTCCAACATTAAAGAGTGAAAGTTCTGGAAACACAAAGGATACTAATGTTAGCCTGTTTCTGTTAACCTGGTTCTAAAGAAGACACAAAGTAGTTTGAGAGGGGCTTAAAAGAAGTAATTTATTTTATCTTATGTTTTTTTGTTATTCTTAAAACAAGCCAGTTATAAAAACAGATTGAAAAAGGTTTCAGCTAAATTTCTATGTGAGCTGCATAATGATTGTTAAGAGAAGCTAGGCATATTTGGAAGTTTTTAAAGCTGAGTTAATGAAGAGCAGTTATCATGGCCTCTCCCCAAAGCCCCTGGATACCACAGGCAAATATGCTGAATTGGGCTGGATAGAGCCTTTAATTGCAATTGGGAGAATAGACAGAAGGTTAACAAGACCAAAGAAAAAAAGAAAAGAGAGTAAACATTTACTGATCATATAACACGTGGTGGTTCCCAGTACTGTACTGTAGTCAGCTAGTACTGACACATGGCGAAAGCCCATTGTTAAATTTTCAAGAATTTTTGAAGCTAGTTTTGTTAAAATCACCCATTATTTTAAATTAAATTACATAAACCTGCACACTTATGCAAAATATATTAAAAACAAAGCTAATGAATACTCAAAGCTCATCATATCCAAATTATTTTTCTATATTTATTCTCTATGTTCTTGAGTTTAATTACATCTGTTGCATCTGTTTGTTGGAAATTCTATGTAAGTGTGCTAGTGCATACCTTTCCTCAACTCCATGTTTAATGATGTCATATTGGTGACTTGAAGTCAGCTATGGTTGGCAAATGCTACAAATCAGGTCTTGATTTATTGTTTTGTTGATTGTCTAATCTTAATAAATGCTCATAATGCATGTTAAAGTTGAACTTGTATCATGCCGTTACGCTGAAAATAGTATAAAGCTGAGGAAATATTCATCTGTCATTTGAAAACTGTTCTCTGATTCAGCAAAAATACCATTCACGTCATTAATGGGTAAACGAGGGTTTGACACACATCTTGGTTGTGTCACTGTCCTCCTAACTCAGTAAACACAAATATCAACTAGCACTCATGTCACATATCAGATTTATTGATGACACATTTATTGAAGAAACAACAGATTGAGATGCAACTCCATCATTTGTCAAATCCTGGTTGAATTGCAACTGTAATTTGGCTACCAACACAAGAGTTTAGAAAATAATCAATGGAAGCATTCTGTTAGGATCCATTGGATATGTAGAATTTATAATAATAGGTATTTCTATTTTTTAAATCATTTATTGTGTGCTAGATATCCTTTACACCAGTAAAATTTATAATAAACTTAAGTGTATATATATTCACACACACATATACACACACACATCATATTTTTTTATTTTTAGGAGAACCAGTGGTTTATATTGGTCTGTGTACTTACTGACAAGAACTGAAATTTTCTCTTTTTATTATCTTATTTAATCCTATAATAACACCTTGAAGTAGTTATGGAAAATGAGGCTCAGAGAGTTTGGTAACAGTAACAGTGACATGGCTGGCACAGAATTTATTTGGGATGGGGTCTCAGGTATTCTGGCCAAAGCCTGGGCTTTTTTGTTGACACCACACTGACACTGACGTTTGCTGGTTAATGGCCTTGGTTAAGTCACTTGTGTTACCCCTGGCCTCAGTAGCCTCCTCTGTGTATTCTTCCTCAGAACTGTTGTGAGAATAAGAAGTGAAAATAATGTGTTAACTCTGAGGTGCTAAAGTGATGTAGAATTATTTACTGAAGACGTTTGAGATAGCATTTTGCTGGAAGGGCTTTACTATTCTCAGTCTGGCTCAGGGTCCTTGATAATGAACTTTTCCATATACTACCTGAAAAACAGAATGTGCATTTCATTTTCCCTTGGAAATAATTTGTATTATGAATTGCTAGATATTTTCCTGCTCTGGGCTTCTTTGCACATCTCTAATACCTTTCTGTTTAAGCACTGTTAATTTGTCCAATAATAGATTGATGGCTTCTTAAAGTGTTTGGCAAGTGTACGTGCCTGAGTTTTTATCAGCTCAGTGCTTCCCTGGAGGTAGTATATGACCAGTGGATACTGGGGAAGCAGCCAAAAGCTAGAAACCAATGAATACATGAAAAGAAAGAAAAACAAATTTATTTTTTGAAAAGCAATCAAGTTGTTTGCATTGGAGTATTATTACTAATAACTGGATAATTTCAAGTTGTTGGAGAGTATAAGCACACTTTAATACCCTTTGATACCTTAGTATTATTAATAGATTGCTGCATGGATAATAGATAATTTTGTCCTAAATCTGTCTCCCAATGCCAAAGCACTTTCAGATGATGACATTTTCTATTGCAATTCTGAGTGCTTATAGGCCTTGATTCCACTAGGTAATTATAATATCTACCATGGAATTAAGGCTCACTGCATGAGCTAATGCCTTGATATGGAATTAATCAAATCTGAATGAAAAGGTCATTAGAAAGTTAAATTATGTCACTGATATCAGGCTAGCACCACATAAGCAAGAATTATGCTCCATTACGCTATAATAGATCCCAAAATTCAGTAATTAGTTACACCTCACTAGGGACATCTAATTATTGATGTGGTTAATTACTTAAGTCCATTAACCACCTCTAGTATTTCATTACTTACAGTTTTGGCTGTTTGAAAACACTGTTATGTAACATTCTTAACATATAGTTATGATTCACCTTTATTATTATTTGCTATGAGTTAATTTAGTAAAATTATATGATCTAATAAAACATGAACCAACAGTTATTTATTAAACTCCTACTATTTAGGGGGTTTGTGCATAAGTATAAAGAGAAATCGATCTTTTCATGATAAAACAAGTGAATCTCCTAATGCAATAGAATTATATTCAGTTCCTCAGGGGAGCCCCCATGACCTCCTTTGCAAATGTCTTTGACAAGAACAGACCAGATTAGCCTCTATGTGGAAATGAGCTTTAACAGATTCTGGATAATTTGAGGAAGAGACATGGCTTGAGATCACCTAACTGCTGAACATCCACTTTCTCTGGAAGGATAATGCAGTTTGCTAATTAATTTAAATCAAATAGTTACCTTTTTAAATTTAAAATGCTGAATCATAGCACATGTTAATCTTGGTTTTGGATAGAACCCAGGGGCACCATCAGCTTCCTGATTTGTGTTAGCCAGGATATCCTAAGTTATGTTGCACTAACAAACAATCCCAGCTTTTATTGACTCAAAACAACACAGATTTATTCTTGTTTATGCCAGATGTCTTTTGTGATTCAGTTGTGCTACATCTCCTCAGTTAGGCGCTCAGGCTGACAGAGGCTCCATTATCACAGTAGGACAAAGAACACATGGTGAATCACATGCACAAAGATTTCCCAGAAGTACAATGTTACCATGTGCCCTGAAGGAAAAGGACCAGACTATTTGGCCTAACAATAATGACCATCACTCATCTCTACGAAGGAAGCAAGAAATGGGCAAGTTTCAAGAAATAGTGGTATCTCAACCAGCTCTGTGTAGCCACTTCACTCCAGTTACAATTCTACAACCTTTGAGCAGTATTTAATAAAACTGATTGAACATCTTAGGTGACGTATCTTTTCTGTACAGTCCTGTAGTTCACTTGAGATGTTTCAGTCCCCTTGGTAGAATCTCACTGCATTCAGCAGTTCTCATATGTCATTGATCAAAAGCAAAAATTTAATTATTTTGGATTATTTTCCAAAGTACAATGAGAGAATGGAGTATAATCATAGCTTTTGCTGCAGTATCTCACCCAGTGTTGTTGCAAAATAAATATTGTCTGTTTGAATAAATGAATGAATGAGAAAATAGAAATTCCAGCTAAATAGAAGGAGATTTGTCAGTTGGGTTAGCTAGAGATAGATATAGAAGATACTAAAGATGGGAAGAACAGACTTATAAGATTGGTTGATAGATCAGAGTTTCTCAGGGTCAACAGAGTCATGCTAATGGATTGTACTATTTTTTTTTTTTAATGCTTTTACTGGGTATTGGTAGCTCCAAACAAGCACATTGTTACTTGGTGTAACTAGAAGGGGGTAAAAGTCCATAGGTAAAACTCTATTCTGTTTGAGGTAGAGATGAAGAAGTTAAAATTATACCAATAGGATGGTTCTAGAAAATGGAATGGCATGCAGCCATTTTATGGAAACTCTTTCTGAGGGAGTAGAAATGCTACTAAATCTGGAGTCAGATAACCATGCAAATCCTGGTTCCAAAATTTACTTTAAGCACCTGCTTTTTTAATTTTAAAGTATTTACTAAAGATATAACTACATGCCAGGAACTGTTCTAGGATTTGGAGCTACAGCAGTGAATACACACAGACAAAATGCATACTCTCCTGGAACTCAAATTCATCATAATCTCATTAAAGGCATATATTTATATAAATTATATTATTTTATATATACATGAGAGAATTATAAAGTGACATAGAAGATAGATGTATATACAAAGATTGTTTGTAGAATGTACTATACATTTGTTAGAAAATGTACTAAGTGAGGTTTTGAGAATTGAAGCTGCTCAGGTGATGCTCACTGACAGTTAGGCACAGTGAAAGGCATCATCAGATTTTCTCTCTTGTGATTCAGAGCTATTTGCCCATGCTTACGGAGGAATGTCCCTTGGAAACATTAAGAGAGAGCATCACCTCCCCTCTGTACACACCTATGTTTGCTAACACATAATATAAAGGGAAAATGAAACTTTACATTTCAAACTAATGCTGAAGTTAAGGACCCTTAAAAAATACCAATGGGCTTTGTTGACTTGCTAAAATGGGGCTTGTTTGAATGAGACCAGACTGGTTGCATTTGTTTCCTACACACATTTATAGCTCCTTTCAGACAGCCTCTTGTTTTATAGGATCAGTAATTATTTCATTAATTCCACAGGTGTTATTAAAAGTCTATTATGTACCAAGCACTATTTTAGAAGCTGGTGTAGAGCAGTTGGGAAAAAAAAAACAAAAAGAAGCAAAACAAAAAGAAAATAAAGAGCAGAGCTCTTGTCTTCATAGAACTTACACTCTATGGAGGAGAAAAACTGAGAGTAATAAAGCAAATGTGGTAAAAGATAAACAATTATCAAATCTGGGTAAAGAGAATTCAGGAATACTTCTTAGTGTTATTTCTACTATTTTATGTTAGAAATTACTTTAAAAACTTTAAAAATTACAAAAAATGGTGAAAGAAATTTAACATGCTCCTTTGGACATACCCTCCCTTTATTACAAAGCATATTTATTTCAAGCTATAAATGTTTGCTTTTATTATATTCTGTAAACATTTAGAAATTTTAATGGTCTACCATAATGAAGGTTTCATGTAAGTTCACATTATGCATATATTTAACAATATTAATCTATTGTTAAAGTCTATAATAAAAATAAAGTAGGAATAGAACATACACATTAAAAGTCATGAATTTAGAAACATATTTTGAATCATTGTTTATTTATTTATTTTTCTGCTTACCATTACCTATTAAAGGTACTTTCTTTTTCCACGAGAAGCATCAAATACTTCTTGGGAGAAGCGAGATGCTTTTTCTTCTCATTTTCTTCTTTATTTTTTGAGGGTGAGTTATGTTTTTTTAGAGAAGGTAATTGCCCATGCTACTAGTGACTTTAACATTTTTTGACGTTGGTAGAAGTTCTTCCCTGTATGTACTTAGCACCGTACCTGAAAGATGTAATTATAAATAAGTGAAGAGGCCAAGGCTGTATCTTCAGGCATGCTCACCGCATAAAATACTTATGCTCTTAGCTAACCCGAGGCTGGGTATCCAGTGGATGTCTGATTGACATTGGAGAGGTCACAGCTTTGTGATCATGTCAGGGAAGAGGAGGGCTCTCATTTGTAGGCAGAACCAGACACAATGACTTGTTTATCTGCCAAATGCAGGAACCAGGGACAAAATGGAATAATTTTCATAGACTGGGGGTAGACTTAATTGCCTAGTCTTGAGTTGCCTATGGATGTTAGGACTAAAGATGACAGACTCAGGAAATCATATTCAGAACATTCAAATAGAAGATTTTCAAGTACCCCAGAACAATACTTCTCCAATGCTTTTGGTTTCTCAAATACATTTCTCGTGTGGATCAGATTCACCAATTGTTAACATTTTTCTCTAATTGTTTTGTCATCCATTTTTTCTCTCTCTTTATCCCACACTCCTAAATCATTTCAGAGTTAAGTTGCAGATGTCCTGCTTCTTTGTTGTTAAGTACTTCATTTTTTATTTCCTATGAAGGATATTATTTTACATAATTACAATAAATTATAGAAATTAGAAAATTTAACATTGTCATAATAGTATAATCTATAATCTGTATTATAACTTTATATATCATTTCAGTAGTTTCCCTTTTAGGTAATTCTTTTCTGTTTCAGGATCCAATCCAGGATGATACAACAGTTTTAGTTGTTATGTCTCTTTAGTCTGGTTTAATCTGAAGCAATTTTTTCTGCCTTTGTTTTTCTTGACTTTAACATTTTTCAAGAGTATAGGCCATTTTGTGTTTCTCTGCTGACACCATATGATTAGATTAAAGTCTGCATTTTTGGCAGTGATACCACAAAAAGGATGCTATGTTTTTTACAATGCATCATCCTCAGATGTGCATGATGTTTGTCTCAATATTGATGATGTTAACTTTGGTCAATTATTTACCATGTTATTTGACAGGTTTTTCCACTGTAAAATATGTGTTTTTCCCTTGGTAATTGACAAAGTTCTCTCCTTGATGAAACTTTTGTCAAGCTCTTCTGAACCCCATTCTCAACTTGGCCCTGACTTTTGGGCTCCCGTGTTCATCTTTGCATTGTCCAGTTTTAGCAAAGAATTCTGCTAAGTTAGTTTACTCACAATGCCCTACTCTCTGATTACCTTTGAGATCTGACCAAATTCCTTACCCTCCTCCCTGCCATCCCATTTCCCAGCAATAGCTGATCACCTTAGCCTGCCTTTAGCAAGAATTCTAGCAGCTCAGTTTAGCAAAGAATTACTCTAGTCTCTTAGTAATTTCCCATTGACTTCTCTACCCCACCCTGTTTTTTGGCTATAATTTCTCATTTTTCCTTATCTTTGGAGTTGGGCTCAACCTCTCTTCCTACTTCAAAACCCCATTTCAATAGTTCCTTCTTGAGTAAAGTTTTCCATATCATCTTTAACAAGTATTATGAGCAGTTACAAGTTAGTGGTTTTCCCCCTATTTCTTTTATTCTATTAGGAAGATTATTTCCTCTGTCAGAGCATGTCACCTTTCCTAAATATATTCCCCTATCTATATTGATTCATTTTTTTAAGTCAATATGTTATATGCTATTAGCATCATTATTTCTTTTATGTTTAATTTGTCCTAAATTTCACCAGGGGAAGTCCTTTTAGGTAATCTCCTGTGTCTTTTCAAAGTGTCCCCTTTAGTATTTGAACATATTTTTGTTTTTGCAACAAACTGCTTCAGGATCACCTTTGATTTCCCTAGTGCCAAACCTGTTACCAAGTTGGAAATGATATTTAAAAAACAAAATTTAGGCATATTATATATACTCATTGTTTTGGTTGCTATTTCATCTTAGCCCTTCAATGGAAGAGTTTGGAAGTATATTTTTTGGAAATCATTAGTTCATACAGATACCTCTCATTCAAATCCAAAAGCACAGGGTTCATCCTCACACTTTCTCATTCCATATTTATATTTCCCTTTTCTCACTAAATATTAATGTCTACACATCTAAAAATCAAGCAGAAGAAATATATGGAATACTAATTATAATTTGAACAGGCTTGAAGAAGAAAGAGAGCTAAAAGCATGGCATAAATGGAAGACAAATAGCAAATGTTAGACATAGTTCAACAATATCTGTGCTTATTTTCAATGTAAGTAAAGTAATACTGTTATTAAGTCAGAGATTGTCAGAATAAATAAAAAAAAGTCAAGCTATTTGCTGTCTACAATAGATGCATATATGTAAAGATAGATAGGCTGAAAGTAATAGGATGAAAAATTATATACCATGTTTAGAATAAAAGTAATAAAGCTGATGCATCTATATTCATGTCAGACAGAAGAGACTTCAACACAAAGGGTATTGTTAGGGATAAAGAAATATTTCATTATGATAAAAGGACCATTTTATCAGGAAGATAGAATGCAAATGTACTTAATAACAGGGCTTCAGAATACATGAAGCAAAAACTGGCAGAACCAAGAAGATAAATAAAATGATCACAATAATGTTTCAAGATCTTTAACACTTCTCTTTCTGTAATTGATGAAACAAATGACAAAATATAATTAGTAAGCTTATAAAAGAAATGACCAAGGATATCAGTGTTAGAGATTACACCCAACAACTGAACAAGGAACGCTCATCAAACAGGTCAGTGCCATTTGTGGGCCATTTAATTGTCCATTAAATAAATCTCATTAATGTAAAAAAGATTGAAAGCACACAGGGTATGTTGACTTGTTATAAAATAATTAGATTATGAATAAAAATAAGATATGTAGACATCTCCTAATATTTAAAGGGAAAAATGACATAATTCTAAACAACTCATAGGCTAATGTCAATATCAAAAAAGAAAAAAAAGTATTGAGAACTGAATGATAATAAAATGTAATATATCAACATGATGAGGTATAAGATATTTTCCAATAAATTTAAATACTTATATCTGAAAAGAAAAAAGTTTAAAATCAATAATTTAAGCAAGCTATAACATTAAGAAAACAGACAAAATAAGGAAAAGAAAGAAAAAATAATAACAGAAAAGTCAATATAATAAGAAACAAATAGGAAAAAATTAAAGAAAAAATTTTAAAATTAAGTTAGTTCTTTGAAAAAATTAATATAATTAGTAATTTTTAAGAAGATCACAAAATAAAGAAAACACAAATTACCAACATTAAGAGTGAAATAAGAATATCACTACAGATTGTACAGATATTAAAAAGATAAAAGGAAAAATTATGAACAATTATAAATTTGACACCTTGTATGAAATGAATAAATCTTTGAAAATCACACACACTAAAATTAATCGAGAAGTAAAAAATTGTGAACAACCATAAATCAATTAAAATAATTTTGTAATTTAAAGTTTTCATATAAATAATTCTGGCTTCATTGGTATACTCTAACAAATGTTGGATTAATAAAATACAAATATTCAAATATTAAATAAATACAACTGAAGAAATAACAGTAATACACAAATTCTTTCTGAAAATAAAGGTGGAAGGATAACTTCCCCAATTGTTTTACATATTTAGGATAACAGTGATATCTAAACCTGAAAATGCTATTTCAAGAAAAGAAACTTACAGAACAATATGCCTCAGAAATATAGACAGAACATATGTTAACTAAAAATATTATAAATCTAGCAATATATAACAAAAGATCGCAAAATTATACTATAACCAAGTAGATTTGATCTTAAGAATTCAAGATTAGTTTGTCATTAACAAATCATCAGTCTAGTGGAATACTACTAAGTAATAAAATAGAACAAACTATTGCTATATATAACAGCATGGATGAGTCACAAATGCATTAGGCTAAGTTAAGGAACCCAATATTAAAATGTTATATATTGTTTTATTCTATTTATTTGGCATTTTGGAAACGGTGGTATATAAGAAAACAGAACAGATCAGTGATTGCCAGGGGTTAGGCTAGGAGGAGGTTCTGAATACTACTGGAATGAATGAGATAATTCTTTGTGGTGTAGGAATTTTTCTGTATCCTATCTCTACTTGTGGCTATTAGAATCTATGTATGTGTAAAAACTCAGACTTTACAACAAAAAGTGTGACTTTTGCTCTGTGTACACTCAAAATATAGAATTAAAAATATAATCTAATTTTCTCTATTAGCAGAGTAAAGGATGTGAGCATTCAAAAATTTAGACGATGCATTTGACAAACGTCAACAACACTCTTTTCTGATAAAATATCCTAGCAAATTAGGAGTAGAAGAAACTTCTTAACTCTGATAAAGGGTATCTTCCACAAACTTGCAGTTAACATCATACTGATGAATCAATGAACACTTTCTCCCTAAAACTGAGAATAAGACAAGTAAATAAACCCATTCTCAAGACCACTATTGAATATTGTACTGGATGGCAAAGCTGAAAGAAAATTCCCAAATCTAGAAAGCAAGAAGTGGTCTTGGGGAGCAAAGAGTACTCTCAGCAGTCTAGAAACCTAGAAGCCAGGCCGTAAAGCAGGGATGGTACTGGAAGTTCTGTTCTGAAAACTCACAACAATCAACCCTTGAACAATGTGAGTTTGACCTCTGGGTCCACTTAGATGTGGATTTTTTTCAACCAAATGCAGATCAAAAATACAGTATCTCCGTATATGAAACCTGCCTATATGGAGGACCAACTTTTTGTATAAGTGGGTTCTGCAGGGCCCACCGCAGGACTTGGGTATGCCCTGATTTTGGTCTATGCCAGGGTCCTGGAACCAACCCAGTTTGTACCTAGGGATCACTGTATTTGAGCAGTACAAGCAAAATCAGAATCCTGACGGCCTTTACATTATAGGCCTCAATGAAAGGAAAGGTTTCATTTTACCCTCAAAATATTTAAAACTAGAAGTGAACTTGATCAAACAAAACTTACCAGTAGACAAAACTCAGCTTGACCATAAATCAGATTGACTCAGCCCACATTCTATAACTGCAAACTAAACAAGAGACATGCTACTTTCTGCTGACAAATATTAACCACTTCACTCTCCATTGTCATGTTATAAAAAATGTCTGTCATACAATAAAAAAAATTAAAAGACATATAAAGAAGCAAGAAAATGTGGCCTATGGTCAATACATAAAACAGTTCAATAGAACAAACCTAGAGATGGCCTAGATGTTAGAATTGTAAGAAAGATACTTTAAAATAACTATGATAAGAATGCTGAAGTTTATAGTGGAAAAGATAGACGATGTGAGAAAAAAAGATGGTGAATTATAGCACATACATGATGGATGCAATTAAAAATAAAAATACTAGAAATGAAAAATATAATATCAAAACTAGTTTTTTTCATGGGCCTAATAGCAGATTACAGAAAAAGAGATTGGTAAAACTGAAGACGAGTGAATAGAATATAGAAAATAACAGAACTGAAATACAAAAGAAAAAGATTGAAATAAAAATAAAACAAAGTGAGACCTATCAAACACTGTCATATGATCTAAAACATGATTTCTAAACCTTGGCACTATGATCATTTTGGGTCAGACAAGTATTTACCGAGGGGGGACATTCTGTGCATTCTAGTATGTTTGGCAGCATCCCTGCCCTCTACCTTCTAGATACCAGTAGCAGCTCCCCTTCTAGTTTTGACAACTAAAAGCATGCATAGACAAATGTCTCCTGGGAGGCAAAGTTTCCCCTGGTCAGTAACCACTGATATAAAATAAATACCCATGGACAGATCTAAGAAAATATTTAAAAAGCTGCTAGATGAGAACTTTCCAAAACTGATGGAAGACTTCACCCTATATTTCCAAGAATCAAGTGTAAAAAAGGCAGAATAAATAGAACATATACACACACACACACACACACACACACACACACACACATTGGAATATTATAGTCAATGATGAAAAGCACATATAATCACAGCTAGGAAAAGACATATTCTATTCAAGGTAACCTAAAAGTAAATACTGCTGGCTAAGCAGAAACAATAGTGACCAGAAAGAAGTAGAACAAAATCTTTAAATTACTGACAAGAAAAAAAAAAATCTGCCAACCTAGAACTCTTCTGAGAGAAATATTCTTCAAAATGAAGGTGAATGAAAAAGCATTTAAGAGTGTCAAAATTTGAGAGAATTTGTCTATAGCAGGCTTTTACTATAAGGAATACTTAAAGAAGATATTCAGAATCAAGGGAAACAGTGCCAGATGGAAGTGTAAGATGAATTTGTAAGAAGGAATGAAAACCACTCTAAATGAATCTAGAGATTCAGTATAATCCACACCAAATTTAAGTGGGGTCTTTTGAAAAATAGACAAGCTAATTTTGAAATGTATATGAAAATATAATCTAGAATAGCCACAACAATGTTGATAAAGAATAAACTTAGAGGACCTTCACCACCTGATTTAAACATTTATTATAAAGCTGTGGTGATCAAAATAATGTGTTCGTACAGTAGATAGACAAATAGATCAACAAACCAAATAAAAAGTCTAGAAATTGACCCCTACACAAGTGAGCAATTGATTTTTAACAAGTTACCAAGGCAGTCCATTGGGATTTTTTTTTTTTTATAAATGGTGCTGAAACAGCTGGATAAATATGCAAAAAAAAAAAATTGGATCTTGAAACCAATCTCATTCTGTCCATAAAATTTTTTTTTTTTTTTTTTTTTTTTTTTTTTTTTTTTGAGACAGAGTCTCACTTTGTTGCCCAGGCTAGAGTGAGTGCCGTGGCGTCAGCCTAGCTCACAGCAACCTCAAACTCCTGGGCTCCAGTGATCCTTCTGCCTCAGCCTCCCGGGTAGCTGGGACTACAGGCATGCGCCACCATGCCCGGCTAATTTTTTATATATATATATCAGTTGGCCAATTAATTTCTTTCTATTTATAGTAGAGACGGGGTCTCGCTCTTGCTCAGGCTGGTTTTGAACTCCTGACCTTGAGCAATCCGCCCGCCTCGGCCTCCCAAGAGCTAGGATTACAGGCGTGAGCCACAGCGCCCGGCCTGTCCATAAAAATTTATTTGAAATTAATCATCGATATGAAATAAAACCCAGAATGATAAAGTACTTCAAAAATATAGGGAATATTTTTAAGATTTCGAGATAGCAAGTGTTTACTTAGTGAGAATGTAGACTTACCATAAAAGAAGTGCACTGATAAAATGGACTCTTATAAACCTCGTAATTTCTGCTTAAAACAACACTCTAAGATCAATAGAAAACTTTTGTCTAGGAAAAATACATTTGCAGCACAAATGTCTAAAATGTTAAGATAATATGTAAAGACCTACTAAAATTAACAAAAAAATTAAAAACCCAATTTAAAAATTGACAAATAACCTGAGCAGCCATTTTACAAAAATACATATGAATAGCTAACAAGCAAATGAAAATGCAAAGTAAAACCACACTGATATACTATTTCACAACACAAGAATGGATAAAATTGAAAAGAATGACAACACTAACTGTTTCTATCTATTTGGAGAAATGGAGCTCTGCTGCATTGGTGATGAGAATGCAAAATGGTTTAAATGATATGGAAAATTGTTCAGCCATTTCTTATAGCATTAAATATAATCTACCCAGTGAGCCTGCAATTTTACTCCTAGGTATTGACTAAAGAGAAATGAAAACATGTCTACAAAAGAATTGTGCAATTAAGCTTATAGCAACTTCAATCATAATAACCCAAGACTTGGAACAACCCAATGTGTATTTACGGGAGAATAGATAAACTTATCGTGGTGTACTTACACAAAGTAATACTCCTCAGGAATAAATTGTTTTAAAAAAGAACAACCTACTGATATAGGCAACAATGTTGATAAATTTCAACATGAATTAATCATGTGAAAGAAGCCAGACACAAGATTATAGTGTACATAATATCATTTTTATAAAGTCCAAGAACAGCAAATCTTAAAGTCTCTTGTGTTAGAAATCAGAAAATGCTTGCTTTTGAGGGAGTGTGGATTTAGTGGAAAGGAGAAGGAAAATTTCAGTGAAGATGGAAATATTGTATATTTTAAGTGGATTGGTGGTTATACAGGCAGGTACATATGTCAAAAGTCATCAAACTGACCTTTGCATCAACATAAGATTGCTGCATTTTTGCATGTTAATTATACCTCAATATAAAAGAGAACAAAGAAACCACACAACAAAGCAAAAGGGCAAAAGATTGAGCAATTTGCAAAAGAAGACACAGGAATAGCCAAAAAGTACAAAAGATACTCAATATTATTAGTCATCAAGTAAATGAATATGAAAATCAAGAATAGATACCATATTATGTCCATTAGAATAGCAAAATTTTAAAAGATTAATGAGAATATGGAGCAATTGGAACATACATTGCTGATGGGAGTGTAAAGTGTTAAAAATCAGTCTAGAAAACTGGTGGTTCCTTATAAAGTTAAACATAAACATCATCTTTGATTTAGAAATCCTACTCCTGGGAATTTACCTAAAAGGGGAAAACATAATGTCCACAAAAAAAGTCTTATCAAGAATGTTTATTAATAATAGCCCAAACTGGGGGAAAAAAATAAAAAGTTCAACAATTGAACACTTATTATACAAGCAATAAAAGAAAATGAACTACTTATACACACAAGATGGATGCATCTCAAAACCATTGTTTTGTTCAAAAAGAAGCCAGAAGCAAGAGAGCACATGCTGCATGATTCCATTTATATGATGTGCAAGAGAGGCAAAATTAGCCCATGGTGATAGAAATCAGAAGAGTTTGCCTATAAGATGTGGAGATTAACTAGAAAGGACCATGAAAAAACTGTTTGTAGTAATAAAAATGTTTTATACATTGATAGGGATATAGTGAATACATTGATGAGTTTATAAAAACTTACCAAATTTTACACTTAAGATCTGTGTTTTACACTGACAATGAAAAAGAGATTTATCACAGGGAATTAGGACTTTAGAAAACCATTGGATAGGCTTGAGAAATGCACTCTAGGTGGGCTTGCAAGAATGATCTCCCAAATGCACCATAACTGCACCATGAGGGTATCTCCTACTTCTGCCAAAATCAGAGACCACCACAGAATCTACAAATTAAATGACTGTGAGGTGACATGGCCATAGATGAAATCCACAGGTCAGGAAACCAGCATCAGCAGCCACCAATGAAGCAGCTCCCCTAGCCACTCACATCAAGCTGGTGACCAGGCGCTGGAATGCCAGACTGGCTGTATCCCTCTCACAGTGGCCTCCTGACTTTCATAACCAGGACTGTATACTGCACTATAACTGCAGAGATTATATTCTACATCTCCACGCCCTTGTTCTTCATAGCCAAAAACATCAGGAAGGTGCCCTTTGCCTCATTTTCACTTTCAAACCTGCAGAAGTACAAATAATTAGTGGGACAGATCTTGAAGGCAGAACTCTAGCTCTAAAATAGTATGGGAAATGTTGTTTTCATTTTTCAGTGTCTCTAGAGGAGGAAGGCCCACTAGAAGGATGTTACAATAGAGACCAAGTACCTATCAGCCATGTCCAATAGAGATCAGTACCATTTTTATTTACATTTTTCAGACTCTGAGCCTTAGCAATGCTCATTAATTTGTTATTAGGGCTGTAAACTAAATGCTAAAATTTAGGTTTCTAACCACTAAACTCTACTCTATAAATTACATTCTATGTTTCTTTCCTTATTTCACCCAAACATTTTCTACAGTCCAAGGTCTATGATCCAGAGAGTAATGACATTGGAAGTTTTATTAGGAATATGAGAAAGAGAATTTGAGAAAACTTTCATCATCTGAGGCTTACTTTTTTTTTTAATGCAAACATTTTTAGCTACTCATTTTCAATTAAATGAAACATAATTATGTGATTACACTTAGATGAGCTACTGAGAAATTCACCAATCTTGTTGAAACTAAAAAATAATTGGAAAGTCTATCTGTGATGCCCCAAACTGCAAGAAATATGCACTCTAGCTTTATCAGTGACTTTGCACTGAAAATTATTCTGGCCCTGCAAAGGCAAAGCTCACTATAGAGAATGGTATTGCAGAATTTCACTGCACATTCTAAGTCCATACAGCAAATTAATAAAGGACATCATTCTGGGTCCCTCAAAGTTATATTTCACATTTTACTTTGCAAATTACTTCAAAATTTATTCTTCTGTCTTGGCATGAGATTAGCTCAGCCTCCTAAAGGCTATCAGCAGTGGCTCTTGAGTGACAGGCTCTGCATTGGAAGTTAAGTTTTAATTTGCATTTCAAAGCCTTGGTTTGTAGGCAGGAGAAGCCAAAGATCCTTCCAGAACCCATTCCACCCTGTTAAAGAGACAGTTCCTGGACATTGAAGTGCTTGAACTGTCCTGTGGTCACTGCCAACTTTTATAGATCTTCATTTCCCTCTGACCCATCTCACTTGTTAGTTAATGAAAAGAAAATGAACAAAGCTCTTCTCCTACTATCATGTACTGCTCTTTCCTGTCACCTTTACTGAGGTTTGAGTATAAATCTCAAAAGAGTAGTGTGATTTCTTGTCACAGGTAGAAACTGATATATTCAAAGAATGAGCTTCCCACTGGTATCCAGTTTTGCTTTACATTTTGGTTTTAGGGCAGAGTTTCTCTCTAACATCTATCACAGTTTTGTTTTTAAATCAAAGAGAACTATTATTTTTTTTTTTTAGAATGAGACTTAGAATTACCCTCAAGCAGTTATTTAGCTCAGGAACTCTTTGCTGAATATCTAAATCAGTGATGAAGACAGAATTTTGTTGAGAAGGAAATTAGTGCAAATAAAATATTTATGGCTAGTAAAATAGTATTAAGTATTAATAATTAAGTGAATGGATGTACAAAAGGAAAAATATTAGAATACATTTTATTAAATGATCTTGTGAAAGAAGAGTGAACACAAGGGAATATCAGTAATTGTTTATTGATTTGAAAAATATAGGGAGGTGTGGATTTCTGTGAATATTGTTTCTTCTATTAAGTTTACTTCTATCTGTAAAGCATAATTACTTTATTTTTTAAAACATATGTATAAGTAGGAATCAGGAGATAAAGATACATAGCAAGAAGCCAGAAAACTTTATAATATATAAAGTACAATATATAGAGTATTGATAAAAAAAAAAAAGGAATAGGTAGAATGGATCACATAATATGTTGTCAGTGCTGGTGTAGTCAAGTTCTCAGAAGAAAGTTGATCAAGCATACTTGATCTAACTATCTCTTAGAAAACTGTCACTCTGCATAGCCTTGTCACATGTGACAGGATGCCAAAAAGGGAAGGAAGTAAATCATAAACTAGGGAGGGGCTTGGTAAATTAGTCAAATAGAACTCACTGGATGTGTATGTGATAAGAGCTGGGCTCATGTTAGGAATGAGAAGATGGAAGATTTGGGAGAAAAAAAGAGATTGTATGTAAGTATATATTAATATTTTAATTAATTAATTTCTCTATAAGCCAAACTTTTTCCTATGTTTTTGAGTTAAAGTAGGCTATAAGGAGTTAGGCCAAAACTTGTGCAAGGTTTAAACTTGAGCTTCAACACATGTTGTCTCTCAAGAAAATTCCAATCAATTTGTAGTAGCTATTTGAATTGCTCTACGAGAATGTATAGTGAAGGCACCCAAGTCCTGTAAGAGTGTCAATCAATTGCTTATGTCTGTAGTGATCATGGGAATGGAACATAGGAGCATGACTTCTTACCATGAACAAAACCTTTTAAGACAGATGGCTTTTGTATAAACCCAGGCTCAAATCAGACCAGGACTGAAAATTTGTCACACTTCTAACATCAAGTAGACGTAGGGTTTGATGATGAATAGATGGCCAGTATTTTGATATTCTAAGGACCAACTAGAGCCTAAATACATGATTAAAATACAGCCTAAACTCTAACTTGAAGAAAAACCTGGAATTTCATAAAATCAGATGATTTTTGGTTTAGAATCATACAGATTTGAGAAGAAAGTGGATTCAACCAACAGACTTCCTGGCTGAGGAAAGCTGAGGTCGACAGTATATAAATGCTTCTTTTGGGGTATTTGGTTTATGGATTGTATTTTTATATTCTTCTCTTGGGCTTTGGAATATAGGTCATAAGGGCTCCATAGGCTTAAGGTAAATCATTGAGTGGGCTCACTTGGGTTTAGATAATATAGCATATTCAGCCTTAAGGGAATAGTTGTCAGTTCTTGGAGAGATAATTTCTCTGATGGTTTGTATTTAGGCTAAGTTTATAGGAAAAACAGGCATAGTCATAGAATGCTTCAGAATATCAGACAAAATTGAATGCAGTTTGAGAATTTGTAGGCCAAATTCAATGTTTCAATAGGAACATCCAACTCTGAGGCTGTTATTGATATGCAAAACCACAAGGTACATCAATGAGAAGAAATGATGATGCAACTTTGCTTCAGCAATTTCCATCTCAATGCAAGATTCTAACTATCTGCTGGAGCATATAATTAGCAGGAATTCTAGCATGTAGATATTTATTTGCTATGGAAGAATGAGAAGTTTTTAAGCTGGAAGGTTAGAAAACCAAGCATGGTAATTATGAGTGAGGCAGGGACCAAGTAATCAGTGTACTCTCAACCATGGATTGGTAACATTGGGCTGATGGGTAAAATCATGAGGTTTCTTCTGCTTCTCTAACTAAGACCCCATTATAAAGCTGGTTAAAACCAATGGAGGGAAGCTGTGACCAGGCTAAGAATCAAGGGCTGTAAGAGGAGATAAAGAGAAGAGTCTTATAGGAATTTCCAAGTTCTTTTTCATTTTAAAGTTGTCTGTAGATTTAATTTTTACAATCTCCTTGCAACCCTATTCTATTGATTAAGGAAGTTAAAAATAATTTTTTACAGTTATATAATTGATTTCTCTCCTAGAAATAAAATTCTTCTTATTCTACAGATGTGACTGTAGAAAAACAATGTCCTCTTGAGAGACAAAACCAACCAAACCTACAATTAATTGAAAACAAGAACTTGCCTTGGTGTATCTCCATGGATCCTTAGGGCTTTAAGAGTGGAATTTGAAAAAACACTGAACTAGTACAGCTATATGATTCATTTACATATATATATGTAGAGAGAGATGTATATTTATATGTATACATAGATTTAAATTTCATCCTATAATATATTTTATAGCATATCACATACATATATGACTTAAAATTTCTCAAACTAAAAACAGCTGTGTAATCAGTGCCTAGAACAAGAAACGTTGGTAGCATCCTGGAAAGCCTCTTTCATGCCCCTGTCAGTCACTAACCTCCCAATAAGGATGAGTGCCGTTGTCGTGACTTCTAACCCCAGAGGTTAATTTTGGTACTTGAGATAAATGCAATTATATAGCAAGTACTTTTTTTTGGTTTGTCTTCTTTCTTTCTCCATTTTATTTGTGAGGTTTATTCATGTTATTATGACTACTTACAGATTGTTCATTCTTGTTGCAACATAATATTCTACCATGTGACTATGTCATGATTTATTTATCTATTCTGCTGTTTATGGGTATTTAGATTGCTTCCAGTTTGGAGCTGTTATGAATTGTATGTCTATAAATATTTTAGTACATGTCTCTTGGTAAATGTATGTAGGCATTTCTGTTGGGTGTAAACCAAGGAGTGGAATTTCTGGATCACAGAAGATGCATATGTTCAGCTTTAGAAGACATTGGCAAATGGTTTCTCATAGGGGTTTTATAATTTATGCTTTCTCCAGCATGTATGGAAACTCCACAGCCTCACCAGCACTTGGTATTCTCTGTATTTCCATTTTAGTCTTTCAGATAGTATCATATTGTGGTTTAAATTTGATGTCCCTAAAAACTAATGAAATTAAACAATTTTTGTGCTTTCATTCATTATAATTTGATTTTTAGTGTTTACTTATATAAGCTTACCAACTTCTTTACATACTCAACATCCATGAACTTATCAGATCGGTTACTAAATATTAAAGTGTGCTATTTTCATCTTAATATCAAAAATTACTTTGTAATTGCTAGATGTTATTGGATGTCTGATTTTTTTCTAAATATATGAGACTGTTTTGTTTAGGTTATTTTCATAGGGATATGGTACTAAGAATGAATAGGATAACTGATAGTTTAAGCTTGTGCTATAAACATCTTCATTTAATGGGGAAGAAGACTGAGCTTAGAGAGACAAAATAACTTTATCCAGTCATGTGATATGTTTGGTTACATGATCTATCTAATTAGGGCACCGGACTTGGAGAAGCAAATGCCATTGAAACTCAACATTGCAGATACTATCATTTACTAAAATCTATAGACATTCTTAAAGGTAATGATAAGTTTAAAACAAATCTCCTTTATGAAATGAATAGTTTATTAGCCTTAATCTACACTGTCATTTATAAATAAAATAAAGATATATTGTTAACTGATCATAAAATGCCTTAACTGGAATTAACTACTGAACTTCATGTATGTTCTTCTCTAGACTCTATGTTTGTCAGTCTAATTATCTCTCTAATTTCAATGTTCACTCTCCCATCTTCTCAAAATGACATAGCTATGTGTGTGGTTTTAATCCTCCTCTATTTTTTTTTTTTGCAACAAAAAAGATAGCAGCAAAGGATTAAACATTGAAAATTGAAGTAAAAAGGATGTATCAGTGCTCAAAAGAAGGTAGTTACTTCCCTAGACTATAAATGGAAGAAGAACACAAGGCATCAAACAACTCAGGGCTCTGAGTCTGGTACTGGGAAAAGTTTATCTCCTACAAATGACAGTGTGTACGTTTCCAGGAAGGGGACTGGGGCTAAGGTCATGGCATGAATCCAGGGTGGCAAAAAAGTTTGAAGGAAAGTTGTTATTGAAAATTGCCTCAACTATGGCTTTTATGAAGTTGAATATCTATGGAAATAGGAATAAAAGTGCGAGGCTTGTAGTCATTATTATTATTGCTTACATATTATTACTTCTGTGATTGGGATGATTATCCCTCTGCACATTATGGGATAGGAATTCCAAGTTGCCGTATTACACCTGCTTCTGCATGGGGCAGGAATTACTCATAGGAGAAAACCCCAAAACTCTTAGACAAAAATATGCAGAGAAGAATAAAAACTATATCAGCATCAACAAGAGCAACAAGAAGAGCAACAACAAAATCTCTGCTTAAGACAAGC
This sequence comes from Microcebus murinus, assembly GCF_040939455.1. Classification (NCBI taxonomy): domain Eukaryota; kingdom Metazoa; phylum Chordata; class Mammalia; order Primates; family Cheirogaleidae; genus Microcebus; species Microcebus murinus. Next base: position 64,844,593 of record NC_134112.1, read on the forward strand.
CTACAAACCAATCTTCCAAAGCATGTAAGTCAAGCCCAGAAAGATTTGCTGCTGAATCAACGAATGGGGAAAGAATTGACTCATACAACATAAAAATAAAAAATCTAAATATTACTTTGAAATATTTGATTATTAAATTCAGAGATATAATAGGAGAAATATGCATAAAAATAACTGAAAGCCAAAAAGAAGAAACAATGTATATGAAAATTAACTGATAAATTATGAAAATGAAAACTACAGACTTGAAATAAAGACTCGGTATTCTGGTTAAATTTTGATTTGTATACAGTTGAAGAGAAAATTTAAAGAATCAAAAAATGGTTGTGAGGTACCTTCAATCTAACAGATACTGAAATAAAAAATATAGAGGAGATGTTAAAGACCAGGTAAAATAGAATAACAGAACAGATTGCATCAGATACTATTATCAAGAGCAAAAATGAAAATAAAGCATCAATATTTTAGAAAATAATGGCTGCAATTTTTTTTGAAACAAAGAAAGCCTATACACTTGAGGTTGAAATTCACACTTACGGCCAGGTGTGGTGGCTCACACCTGTAATCCTAGCACTCTGGGAGGTTGAGGCTGGAAGATTGCTTGAGTTCAGGTGATTGAGACCAGCCTGAGCAAGAATAAGACCCCATCTCTACTAAAAAAAGAAAAAGTAGCTGGGTGCAGTGGCAGGAGCCTGTAGTCCCAGCTACTCGGGAGGCTGAGGCAGAAGGATCACTTGAGCTCAGGAGTTTCAAGTTGCAGTAAGCTATGATGATGCCATGGCACTGTACCTGGGACAACAGAGTGAGACTTTCTCAAAAACACAAAACAAAACAAAGAAATACTCCTTATGTATCAGGATAGAAAATAAATCCATATCAAAATATTGTCCTGAAAGTAACAAATATCAAGGATAAAAATGAAACTTTAAGTGTGAATAGGGAGGAAGGACAAATTATTTACACAGCAACTAGAATTACAGCAGACTTTTCATCAGCAATGCTAAATACTAGAAGATAAGAAAATACTATCTCAAAACTGCTAAACAAAGTTTAACACTGAAAGCTATCATTTAAAAAAGAGGGTTAAATTAAGGTATTGCCAGAGATACAAAAATGAGTTGTTTTCCCTCTTGCAAATAATTTCTAAAAAGAATTATTAAAGGATGTCATTCAAAAGGAAGCATATCTTGAAATTCAAAAAACTTGATCACAGTTTAGATCAGGTATCATCATCAACTTTTTCTGTAAAGGGCCAGAAGGAAGATATTTTAGGTTTTGTAAACCATATTGTCTCTGTGGCAGCTACTCAACACTGCTTTTGTAGAGTGAAAGCACAAAGGGTAAGAAATGAAGGATGTGTGTCCCAATAAAATTTCATTTTACAAAAGCAGGTGACGGACCATATAGGGCCTACAGCTGTAGCTCACCACTGTTCTAGATCAAAGAGAGGCTTAAAAAAATTCAAAAATGTAATTACTTCTCTCTGTATCCCGCTTGGCCTGGTCTTACCCAGCATCAGAATCATAATAATAGAGAAATGGCACGGAACTCTCAATCTCTGTATTTGCAAAATCTCTGTGTTTAGATTCCATACAGTCATGCACCACATAATGACGTTTCAGTCAATGATGAAATGCATATGTGACAGTGGTCCCATAAGATAATAATACCATATTTTACTGTATCTTTTATATGTTTAGGTATGTTTAGATGCACTAATACTTACCATGTGTTACAACTGCCCACAGTATTCAGTACAGTAACATGCTTCACAGGTTTGTAGCCTAGGAGCAATAGGCTCTTCCATGTAGTCTACATGTATGGTAGGCTACATCATCTAGGTTTGTGTAAGTATACTCTATGATGTTCACATGACAACAAAATCATATAATGACAAATTTCTAGAAATGGATCCCCATTTTTAAGTGACGCATGACTGTATTACATGTGTCACTGTGTCACATGTGTCTATTATGAGAATTCAGCAATAATATTCATATCTCATTGATCATTTTTATTTCTAGTTGTTATTATCTGTACAATTTTGAATAATTCTCCACTTATCCAAAAAAAAAGGGATTTCTTGTGCAGAAGATCTGATTCTGCCCTGAAATATTGGAGTCATATGGATTTTTATGCCTTTGGACAAAACAAAAGTGTCTTCTGAACTGAGTGCCACTTGGAAGATGTCATGCAATTACACAGACATCTTTTCTTTCATTATTATTTCCCTCTCTCACTTTAAAGTGCATTACTGCAGAGAAACAACTTTCTCTCAGGGCTGGATTTAGTAGAAATGTGTTTGCTCATTTAATTTATTCACACCCAATGCAAAAGGATTGCAGTCATACTACTGGTTATTGGCAGAGCTGGCAATTTTTAAGTTAATTGATTTCTTGGCACTAACGATTATACTTTTTGAAGGACTTTTATCAGAAGAAATATGAAGCAAAAGCTGAACCTAAGTCCCTAAATCACTCTCAGGTTTTATTGTGGCTTGCTCATTCATGCAGTTCGAGATAGAAACTGGGACCCAGGCAAGCAGTGCATAGCTGCTAATGTTGACAAAAAAGATACGTTATGGGAAGTTTTATTTTGCCTAGCCCTAGAAGTATAATTTTTTTTTCTGGCAATATATTCTTGTAAATACTGCTTACTGAGACATGCATGTTTCTTTTAATTTTTTTTCTGACATTATTTTTCTGATAATATTAAATAAGTTATGTCAGATATTAAATTTGCACAGTATAGATTTTATATGAAAAGGTTAAAATATAAAACTTTTACAATGAAAATACGTTTGTACAATTTATATTCAGTGGGATTTTAAATAGTTATGACTTCATATATCTAGGTCATTAGTAAAATAAAGGTTTACTTATGTCCTTCATTGTTCTAAAAATGATTCAAGAGGCCTCAGATATAAAATATAAAAAGCAAGATGAGAATTGAAGTAGGTGAAGCAAATAAGCCAAAAAGGAAATTAAGGAGGGGAAATAATGACAGAATTAAAGTTTATTGTAAAATTTTTGGTATTAAATATTTCATATTTACTAATGTGTGCCATAAATTTGGCTCTAAGCTTCAAAGTAGGCAAAGCAAAGAGAGATAAAAGATTATTTATGGTGAAGAAAGAGCTATTGGTTTTCCTTGGTAAGTAAACCATGGGTCTTTATAAAGGATATATACTGAGATGTACTGCACCTACATCAGAGAAAGCTTGTGGCTAACAAATTATACAACAACCAAGGTATAGTTTTGTAAAAGTAGTTCAGTTGTCCTGTCAAAGGTTACAACTGCATAGGCCAAGCAAAACCATACTGCCTTATAGTCCGGTTTGACTCAAGAATAATTTTAGAATATATATAAGGAGAGATAAATTGAATATCCTTTATTTAATACTCCTCAAAAATTCTATAATTGACCTTTGGATATTAATAGTATAACAGAATATCCAATGTTTTATTCTTTGGTCAGATTCAAAAACGTAGAATTTTGAAGTATCTTATTAAAGACGGACTCAAAAGCCTTGACAATCAACCGCTAGCAGTGAGAGTTGATGCCATTTTCTAATGTAAAGGAACCTAATGAGGACAAGAACCTATGTAGATGAGTCTGTTTGAATGAGTTTGCACTTTAGGTGAGGATGTGATTCACTATTTCCCAATACAATCAAGAAATGCTATCTGAAAAGTAGCTAGTAAACTCTAGACTACAGATTATCCCAACTTCAGTATTCTGAAGAATCACTTGGGAATCTTACCAAATGTGCACAGCTCCCCACTTCTAAAGATTTTGATTTAATAGATTGGTGTGGAACATAGTGTCAAAAATGATATCAGATCAAGTTAGAAAACATTTAAAAGTATATTGCCATATGAAAAGCACAGATTGAGATGCGGGGACTTCAAACCAAGTGGTAAGAAGCTCACTTTAGAGCAGCTATAGCACAGTTTATAAATCATAGAGGAAGTATTTTGACCTTTTCTTGTGTTTGGCTGTTACACATTAACTTTTTTTTTTCAGGAGAGACAAAGCTGTTTTCACTGAGTTGTCTATAGCAGATTGATTTATTTTTACTAAATCATGCAGACAAGGATGTAAAGCTTGTATTTTGTATTTATGACTAGAGATATTGTTCCAGGAAGATAGGAAGGATTTAAGTTTTGGTTATGTGGTTATGGGCATCGGCCTTGAGGAATATCCAAACTATAGCCTCTATTCTTACTTTTCTTTAACAATGGGCCTTTGCGTTTTTGCAGGTGGTCTTTGGACACATTTTTCCAAACATTGCTTTAGACATGGTAACTCTCTCCTCTGAGGCTGAGATTATTGCCATGTTAGTCTGAATTGTCAGTGGGTTATTATTAACAAATTTTGTTTTAATTTTTCCCTGCTTCAGAGTTGGAGAATTATGTCTCTTTTTCATAGTATTTTTATAAAACTGCCTTCATTCATTTAAAACTCAATGTTCAGGGGAAGATAAGGGAGAATTCCTGAGATAACATAAAAATCTCTCCTAGTTTAGAAGTTTTTTTTTTTTTTTTTGAGACAGAGTCTCACTTTGTTGTCCAGGCTAGAGTGAGTGCCGTGGCGTCAGCCTAGCTCACAGCAACCTCAAACTCCTGGGCTTGAGTGATCCTTCTGCCTCAGCCTCCCGAGTAGCTGGGACTACAGGCATGCGCCACCATGCCCGGCTAATTTTTTTTATATATACATCAGTTGGCCAATTAATTTCTTTCTATTTATAGTAGAGACGGGGTCTCGCTCTTGCTCAGGCTGGTTTTGAACTCCTGACCTTGAGCAATCCGCCCGCCTCGGCCTCCCAAGAGCTAGGATTACAGGCGTGAGCCACAGCGCCCGGCCTAGTTTAGAAGTTTCAGTGAACACTATACCATGAGATTGCCAGGCAAGTTTTTTTTTTTTTTTTTTTTTGTTTTTTTTTTTATATCTATAATATTTATTTTATGCAGCCATGGTAAAAGAAAAGCACACTTCAGGCAAATATAAGTAACAAATAACAAAATAGTCTGAAAAATACAAAATATCATATCCAACACTTTCCATATTTCCACTCTAAGCTTTTATTAATAATACTTAAACTCTTAAGTGCTATTGTGCAAGATGCTTGGTAGTTCAGGATCAAAAACAAAAACAAAACCGAAAACACCTCTGTAGAAAGAATTGCTTCGAATCTTATGGCCAAGCTTTACAAAGGTAGTAAATCAGAGCAAGTGGTCAGGAAAGCCCATACATATTTTTTTTTATTTTTTTTCATACATTTTTTTTTTAATTATTTTTTTATTTTGGCATATTATGGGGGTACAGATTTTAAGGTTTCAATAAATGCCCATTTCCCCCCCTCCCCCCAAAAGTCTGAGTCTCCATCATGACCATCCCCCAGATGGTGCACATCTCACTCACTATATATGTATATACCCGCCCCCCTCCCCCCTCCCACCTGCCCAATACCCTATTACTTTAGCACCTATGTGTCCACTTAGGTGCTACTCAGTTAATACCAGTTTGCTGGAGAATATATCTGGTGCTTGTTTTTCCATTCTTGGGATACTTCACTTAGTAGTATGGGTTCCAGCTCTAACCAGGAAAATATAAGGTGTGCTATATCACCATTGTTTCTTAGAGCTGAATAGTACTCCATGGTGTACATATACCACATTTTATTAATCCTTTCTTTGATTGATGGGCACTTGGGCTGTTTCCACAGCCTTGCAATTATGAATTGTGCTGCTATAAACATTCGAGTGCAGGTGTCTTTTTTGTAGAGTGTCACTGGATCATTTGGGTAGATGCCCAGCAATGGGATTGCTGGATCAAATGGTAGATTCACTTGTATCGCTTTAAGGTATCTCCATATTGCTTTCCACAGAGGTTGAACTAGTTTGCAGTCCCACCAGCAGTGTAGGAGTGTTCCTCTCTCTCCGCAACCACGCCAGCATTTATTGTTTGGAGATTTTTTGATAAAGGCCATTCTCACTGGGGTTAAGTGATATCTCATTGTGGTTTTGATTTGCATTTCCCTGATGATTAGAGATGTTGAGCATTTCTTCATATGTTTGTTGGCCATTCTTCTGTCTTCTTTAGAAAAGTTTCTGTTCAAGTCCTTTGCCCACTTTTTAATGGGGTTATTTGATTTTTTCTTCCTGGTTTTCGTGAGTTCTAAGTATATTCTAGTTATCAGTCCCTTATCGGATGCATAGGATGCAAAAATTTTCTCCCATTCTGTAGGTTGTCTGTTTACTTTCATGACTATTTCTTTGGCTGTGCAGAAGCTTTGTAGTTTGATCATGTCCCATTTATTTATTTTTGTTGCTGCTGTGATTGCCTTTGGGGACTTCTTCATAAACTCTTTGCCCAGGCCGGTGTCTAGGAGAGTGTTTCCAACTTTTTCCTCTAGAGTTCTAATAGTTTCATATCTTAGGTTTAAGTCTGTTATCCAGCGTGAGTTGGTTTTTGTGAGAGGTGAAAGGTGTGGGTCCTGTTTTAGCCTTCTACAGGTGGCTATCCAGTTTTCCCAGAACCATTTATTGAAGAGGGATTCTTTTCCCCAGCGTATGTTTTTGTCTGCTTTGTCAAAGATGAGATGGCTATATGAGGATGGTTTTATATCAGGATTCTCACATCTGTTCCACTGGTCAATATTCCTGTTTTTGTGCCAATACCATATTGTTTTAATTACTACAGCTTTGTAGTATAGTTTGATATCTGGCATATTAATGCCTCCCATTTTGTTTTTGTTGCCTAGAATTGCTCTTGATATTCGGGGTCTTCTTTGGTTCCATACGAAGCGTAAAATTATTTTTTCTATATCTGTGAAGAATGCTGATGGGATTTTAATAGGTATTGCATTGAATCTGTAGATCAGTTTGGGTAGTATAGACATTTTGATGATATTGAGTCTGCCGATCCACGAGCATGGTATGGATTTCCAACTGTTTACATCCTCTGCTATTTCCTTCCTCAGTGTTTCATAGTTCTCCCTGTAGAGGTCTTTTACCTCTTTGGTTAAATATATTCCTAGGTACTTTAATTTCTTTGTTGCTATTGTGAAGGGAATTGAGTCTTTGATTTGGTTCTCAATTAGATTGTTGTTGGCGTATATGAATGCCTCTGATTTCTGTGTATTAATTTTGTATCCTGAGACTTTACTAAATTCATTGATCAGATCCAGGAGTTTCTTGGTTGAATCCTTGGGGTTTTCTAGATACAATATCATATCATCAGCAAACAGTGAAAGTTTGATCTCTTTTGCCCCTATTTGGATACCTTTGATTCCATTTTCCTGTCTGATTGCTGTAGCCAAGACTTCCAGCACTATGTTGAACAGAAGTGGAGATAGTGGGCAGCCTTGTCTGGTTCCAGTTCTAAGTGGGAATGATTTCAATCTTTCCCCATTCAGTATGATGTTGGCTATGGGTCTGTCATATATGGCTTGTATCATTTTTAGGTATGTCCCTTCTATGCCTATTTTCTTAAGTGTTCGTATCATGAAAGGGTGTTGAATTTTGTCAAAAGCTTTTTCTGCATCTATTGAAAGGATCATGTGGTCTTTGTTTTTGCTTCTGTTTATGTGGTGAATTGCATTTATAGATTTACGTATGTTGAACCATCCCTGCATCCCTGGGATGAAGCCCACTTGGTCGTGGTGGATTATTTTTTTGATAAGTGTCTGGATTCGGTTAGCTAAGATTTTGTTGAAAATTTTTGCATCTATATTCATTAGGGATATTGGTCTGTAGTTTTCTTTTTTTGTTGCATCCTTTCCTGGTTTTGGTATCAGAGTAATATTCGCTTCATAAAAGGTGTCGGGGAGGTTTCCGTTCTTCTCGATGTTGTGGAATAGTTTCTGCAAGATAGGTACTAGTTCTTCTTTGTAAGTATGGTAAAATTCAGGTGTGAAGCCATCTGGACCGGGACTTTTCTTTTTAGGGAGATTTTTAATTTCTGTTTCTATTTCAGCTGTTGAGATTGGTCTGTTCAGGGAATCTATTTCTTCCTGGTTGAGCCTAGGGAGGCTGTGTGTTTCTAGAAATTTGTCCATTTCCTCCACATTTTCCAGTTTGTGTGCATAAAGATTTTTGTAGTATTCATAAATTGTATCTTGTATCTCTTTGGGATCAATTGTGATATCTCCTTTTTTATTCCTGATGAAGCTTATTAGAGATTTCTCTTTTCTGCTTTTTGTTAGCTTAGCCAATGGCGTGTCAATCTTGTTTATTTTTTCAAAGAACCAACTTTTTGTTTTATTAATCTCCTGAATAGCTTTCCTGTTTTCAGTTTCGTTTAGTTCTGATTTGATCTTGTTGATTTCACTTCTTCTGCTGGGTTTGGGGTTGGTCTGTTCTTCTTTTTCCAGCTCTTTGAGTCGTTTCATTAGATTGTCTATTTGTGATCTTCTTGCCTTTTGGTTATAGGCATTTATGGAGATAAACTTTCCTCTCAGAACTGCTTTAGCTGTATCCCAGAGGAGTTGATAACTTGTCTCTCCATTGTTGTTTTCTTCATAGAAGTTTTTTATTTCCGTCTTGATTTCTTCATTTACGAAGTAATCATTTAGTAGGAGGTTGTTTAATTTCCACGTTTTTGTGTAGAAATGTGAGTTTCTGTTAGGGTTGATTTCTAGTTTTATTCCACTGTGATCTGAGAAGGTACATGGTATGATTTCTATTTTTTTAAATTTCTTGAGATTTTCTTTGTGTCCTAGGATATGGTCAATCTTAGAGAATGTCCCGTGAGCTGATGAGAAGAACGTATATTCAGTGGATTTTGGGTAGAATGTTCTGTAGATGTCTGTCAGACCCAATTGTTCTAGAGTTTTGTTTAAGTCCATTATTTCTTTATTAATTTTCTGTTTGTAGGATCTGTCTCGTGCCGTCAGTGGGGTGTTGAAATCTCCGGCGATTATGGAGTTGCTATTAATCCATTTGCTTAGTTCCAGTAAGGTTTGCTTTATGAATCTGGGTGCACCTAAGTTGGGTGCATATATATTTAAAATTGTTATCTCTTCTTGTTGGGCTGTGCCCTTCACCATTATATAATGACCCTCTTTGTCTTTTACTACTTTTGTTGGTTTAAAAACTAAATCGTCTGAAATTAGAACTGCTACACCAGCCTTCTTTTGGCTTCTATTTGCTTGGAATATTGATCTCCACCCTTTTATTTTTAATCTATGTGCATCCTTGCAGGTTAAATGTGTTTCCTGAAGACAGCATATACTTGGCCTGTATTTTCTTATCCATTCAGCCAGCCTATGTCTCTTGAGTGGAGAGTTTAAGCCATTCACATTTATTGAGAGAACTGATAGGTAAGGTAGATTACTGATCATTCTGTTGGGTTGGATGTTGTTGCTATGATTTCTGTCTTGAGCCATTGTAATATCTGGCCTTTAATATCTTTGGGTTTTGGTTGTTTTTATATCCGTGGATTATTATTATGATGTTCCGTGCATAACACTGTTTTAAGTACTTCTTGTAGGGCTGGTCTTGTCTTGGTGAATTCTCTGAGCCTTTGCTTGTCTGAGAATGTTTTTATTTCTCCTTCATATATGAAGCTTAGTTTTGCAGGGAATAATATTCTAGGCTGGGCATTGTTTTGTTTCAAAAGAGTGAGAATGGGGCCCCAGTCTCTCCTTGCTTGTAAAGTCTCATTAGAGAAGTCTGATGTTATTCGAATTGGCTTTCCCTTGTATGTCACTTGCTTCTTTTGTCTTACAGCTCTTAGAAGGGCCTCTTTAGTTGATACTTTTGTCAGTCTGATGACTGCATGACGTGACGTCTTCCTGTTTGCATTGAATCTCCCAGGGGTCCTCTGGGCTTCTTGAACTTGCATATCGAGATTTTGAGCAAGGCCTGGGAAATTTTCCTCTATTATATCTTCAAAAAGCTTGTCCAGCCCTTGAGTGTTGTCTTCCTCCCCTTCGGCTAAACCTATGACCCTCACGTTAGGTTTTTTCACATAATCCCACAGCTCTTGTAGGCTTTGGTCTTTTCTCTTGTTTCTCTGCTGTATTTCTGTGACTGATTTATTTAATTGGAAGGTGTTATCTTCAAGCTCTGAGATTCTTTCTTCTGCTTGATCTACCCTGTTCTTGAGACTTTCCACAGTATTTTGTAGTTCTCTGAGTTGATTCTTCATCTCCAGGACTTCTGTTAAAGTTTTCTTCACTGTGTCCATCTCTTTGTTGAACCTTTGTTCCATTTCTTGGAGGTTTTTTGTGTTTTCTTGGTGTTGGTTATTGAGTTGTTGTTGCAGCTGGGTGAGTGTTCTTATGATCCACATACGAAATTCCTTTTCTGTCATATTGGTTGCCTGATTTTGGTTGGTGTCCGTTTCTAGGGGGCTGGTGCTCCTCCTTGGGGGTGTGTTTTCCGTTTGGTTCTTCATATTTCCTGAGTTCTTTCGCTGATTTCTTCCCATGTCGATCAGTTGTTGTTTCTTTCCTTAGGTTATTGTTTGGGTATTCACACACCTTGTTTAGTTTCTGAGGCGTTAGGTGGTGCCTGTGGGTGAAATTGGACCACTCCCTGTATATTGAGTCAGTGGATGCCGTGGCAAGGCTGTGCAAGATGCTGTCCCTGTCAGTTGGTGGTGTTTGCTTGGAGGAACAGGCTATGGTGTTGATTTTGAGTCCTGTTATCAGCTCTCGTTCTGGGCGGAGCTGGGTTGGATAAGCCTGCCCTCAGGCCGTTAGCAGGGGTCAAAGTTCTGTTCTCAGCTTCCAGGGAGAGCTGTCAGGGCAGGGCTGGAATGGTCCCGCTCAGCCAGAAAGTCTGGGTGTGGGTGTGGGGCTGTCTGAGACCTGCAGTCTGCAGCAGGCCTCGCTTCTTTCCACCCTCCCCAACTCTGCAGCTACTCCTGGGCCTCTGCCAGCAGGCCAGACCACAAGCCACCAGGCCTCCCCGGACTGTGGTGCCGGCGGGGAGGTTCCCTGCACAGGAACGCCACCTGGGTTGGGCGCAGGGCCTCCTCCTGGGAGGAGGGTTGTCCTCTAGGGCGCCGATCTGCCCCTGGAGGCACACAGCCCTCAGTAGGCTGTTCATGTATAACTCTTCTGTGCCCCGGGCAATGCTAGCCCTCGGTGCAGGGGATCTGGTCTGTAAGTCCGACCTCTGGGTCCCAGAGTTCAAACTGTATCCCCACCAGGGAGAGGATTTCCAGTCCTAATTCACCCACAGGGAGCCCAAGCTTGGTCTATGTCTCTCAGCCTCTGAGTCAGCACCGTTCTCCTGGGAACACGGTGCCAGCAGCACCTGGGAGGGCGGGCGGGTATGGAGCTCACAGTCCCAAACGGGAAGGTCCCCTTCCCTGGAGGTGCCTCCGGCTGGTGGCTGTATTGTCTCTCTGGGCAGCCGCGGGTAGGGTCGGCGGAGGGGAGGAGGAGGCAATATGGCGCCTGCTGCGCGACTCGGGTCCGTGCACATGGAGGTGCCCGGAGGAAGTTGGGAACCTGGTGCCACGTCTGCTACAGGCTCATCGTTGGCAGGCGGCGGCAGTCTCTGGGCTGATGTCCACAGGTCTCTCCACCCGCTGGGGAGCCCACCAGCAGTCCCGAATGCAGGGGAGGGGAAACAGCGAATCCACCTACCCTTGCCGCTGGTCTCCGGGCTGCTCCGGTGGTCTCAGCCTCCAGTTCTCCTCCACAGCCTCCTCCCGTGGAGTCTCCCGGGGTCTCAGGTACCCCTCCTTCCAGCCCTTGTCCGCTGTATGCTCGTCTTCTTGCTTCTTTCCTCTAGTTTCTGCTAGAATCGGTCTTTTCTGCAGAGACCCTCTGTCTGGCGGTGTTACTCGTCCGCCATCTTGCTCCGCCCCCGGCAAGTTTTGTTTTTATACTGTATTGATATAGTTCATCGACTTTTATTATTATTCTCTAAAACTTTTTATTGTTCATAGGGTGCCTGAGGGAGACCATGTTATTTATAGTTGTATGGTCATAAATAAACATGGGCTGCGTCACTAAGTATCCAAAAAATGAGGCATCACAGGGCAGCAGATGCAGTTTGCTTCTGGCAATCCACTTATGCGCTGGTGAAAAATGGATCACCTGGCTACCTGCTTGAGTGGCTCTAGCAGGTGAATAATTTGCATCTTTCAGTTCTTCTACAATCTTAATAATGAAGCTGCTGGAAACTCTGTGTCATGCTTAAATTCACGCTAACAGCAATGGCAGAGAATGAACTCTTTTTTCTCTATCTTAAACTCTGGATGAATTTACCTAATCACTTTCAACATTGCATTTCCAGAGTCAGACACTAAAGAATGTAAGCTCTTCAACTAAAATATCAAAACTGGCATGTGTTCTTTCTACTGCTTGCCAGACACTGTGTTAGGTTCTGATAATAAGGGGTGAAAAAGGACAGCTGATGTTCACAAGGAGTTCCTACCTAACACTCTTACCCAGATAATTTGTCATGGACAGGCAGGTCACCAGGTAGAGACATCACTTCACTAGGATGTTTTCTATTACCAGGGGTTTTAAAATATTATGTTTGAGCAACAAATGTGACTATGTTTCTAACATCAGAGAGTAGAGTTAGCAAATGAAATCAGTTTTGTTTAGGAAAATATCTGAAGGGACAAAAGGAACCACTTAGTAGGTAATGAAGCGCCCATGGTTTTCTTTTCACTTAGGGAAAATGTAATCATAGGGGTTTCATGTTGCTCATGTTGCAGTTGTATGCTTTCTTTCAAGGTGAGTGAGATGCTGCTGGAAGTTGTATTCAGATGATAAATAATTCTGGGAATATTGAATGAGACCCTTTCTTTCATTAGCGTGTGTGTAGCAGTCTTGCCTGCTTATATGAGTGGCCTCCAATGAAAGCCCCTGGAAAATGGCTTTGAATGCAAACTTGGTTATAGCTTCTGCAGAAAAGCCAAGTGTAAAAACAAGTATAAGAACAAGCAAGATGTTTGATGAGTTAAAAGCAGGTATTCTTTTCCAGCTGGTGGCAGAAAGTAAAGGTAGGCCAAATAATAACTGGTAACAAATGATTTAACATGTAGCATTAGTGAGAAAATTAAATATGTATCCTCAGAGTACTTAATATTTCTCTAATTTATATATCATTTATTTTAGTATTTTCAGTGAATTTTTGGTGTATATTTGTTTCTTTTTTCTTTTCTTTCTTTCTTTCTTTTTTTTTTTGAGGTCTCTCTCTGTTGACTGAGCTAGAGTGCTGTGGTGCAGCCTAGCTCACAGCAACCTCAGACTCCTGGGCTCAAGTGATCCTCCTGCCTCAGCCTCCCAAGTAGCAGGGACTACAGGCATGCGCCACCATGACCAGCTGATTTTTTTCTATACATTTTTAGTTGTCCAGCTAATTTCTTTCTATTGTTTTTTAGTAGAGACGGGATCTCGCTCTTGCTCAGCTGGTCTCGAACTCCTGAGCTCAAATGATCTGCCCACCTCAGCCTCTTATTTGTTTCTATTTTTTTAAATTCAACCGAACAGAACCTTGAGTTTAGGAACATCACACATACAATTGCCTGTGTTAATAGCATCCCTGGGATGTTGGGTTATTAGGACAAAAGACCACTGGAGGAGACCACTGATTATTTAGACCACTAAACAATGAAAGTGGAAACAACTTTAAGCAGATTGGTTGTAAGATTACATTAAAGACATTTTTGCCAAATGTGGTACCTTCAGCTGACACTTTTCATGCAGGCATGCAAATTATGGCTTCCTCAGACTGATTTCTCCACTCATTCTCCCTTGCTTTTCTTGAAGAGGACATTTCTTCCCCATGCAGCCTTTCCCTCTATTCAATATTCACCTCGAATCCTTCCTCAAAAAGCCAACTGTCCTACAGAGAGGCTTTGCTGAATCTCTTCGCCTGACCGATCGTCCTGTTTCTTCAGCCCTGGCACTAACATGTTAGATGTACCATAATTCAGTGGCTTTTTGCTCTGTCAAGGCTTGCACAGAAAACTCACCCAAAGGACAGACAAATGCAGTCTCTTCCTTTGCAGTCTGACGGGTCTTCTCAGAGTGGATGTGTAGTGTGAACTGAATACTGAAGTAGCATCGGAATGCTTGGCTTCTGGTCCACTTTAGTTCCCCTTGGTCAACCATGGAACTTGGGCTAGTCAGACATCTCCCCAGTCCTTAAAGGAATAGCACCTGCTCACCTGCAGACAGAATTAACGTGGCAGTCCAGTGAGGTGAAAGATGAGAGTGCGTTTTATAAACTATAAAGTGAGCTCTACGTGCAAGGACTTTGCATTGCTTTTGGTCTCCTTCATCTGCAGCTCTGACCACCTGAGTATGTGACCTGAGAAATCACATAGTGCTTTGCTCTCAAAGTCTTGCACTGAGTTCAATGTTGTGATGTCACTATCTTGAAATTCTTAACAATGTCAACTTTTAACTTGTGTTTTGCAAGTGAAATCGAATGGGAAAATGGAACACGGGAGGAGATGTTGGCAATATTTGTAATATGCATGTCCACGGCTCCTTACTGCCTCTTTTGCATGTGACACAGAAGTGCAGTGAAGTACAACATATAAGGAGTTCAGTAGTACTCAAAGCCACTAGGAGGTGGGATGTTATTATGCCTATGACTGAGCAGGAAGGAGAGGGTCCTGATCCACCTAGAGGCCAAACTTTCCTTTCGAACCAGAAGTTGCTTCTAACCCAGAAAGAAAGCAAGGATGGTATTTTCAAAAACACAAACAGCCAAGGAACTCTATCATACCCTCTCTTATTTGTGTTACTTCCTTGCACTAGCCAATCCTTTACACTGAAAATATTGACGTGAAAGGAAACAGAAGAGTAGAGCGACCAGATCCTTTTCCTTTTAGTTGTCCCTTACTCATCACTCAGCCAAAGGCAGGGAGTGTTGCTGGAAAGTGTGCCTATCAGGAAATGAAATCAAGGTGATGGTGATGATTGCACAACAATGTGAGTGTACTAATACTGCTGCACTGTACGCTTACAAATGGTTAACATGGTAAATTTTATGTTATATTTATCTTACCACAATTAAAATGTATTCCTAAAAATATTTTTTAAAAAAAGAAGTAAAATAAAAACAGTTTATTTAGTGTAAAGGAGGAAGGTTTCCTCAGCCCTCTTAGGGTCCTGGACAGGCCTGATTATAAAATGGACAAAGATTAATATTAATAGGAGAAAAGCACACAAATTTATTTAATACATTTCACACGACACAGGAACCTTCAGAAGGAAATGAAGATCTAAAGAAACAGGGAAATCCACGTATATTTTATGCCAAGTCTGATAAAAGAAGTGGATAGCTGTGGAGAAACATGACTGACACAAAGGGGTGTACTCTAATGGTAATAAATTGGGGGGAATTCAGCAAGACCTATTTGTTCAGATTTTTTTCTGGGTCTCTGTGTGGCATTCCTTCCCTTTGGGTAGGGCTCCTCTGTCACAAGAGGGTCTTGAAGGGGAGTTGAGAGGGAGGTGATAGAGTTACCTTCCAAGGTTTTATGGACTTCAGGGAAGAAAAGGAGGTAGGAGAAGGTCAGAGAGACCTTCTAGTGTCTGCTGTTTTCTCAATTTTCTTCAGCTTAAAATATTTAGTGTGCTAAGGTGCCTTATTTTGGGGTATCGTGTTCTGAACCCAGCCATTAGTTTTGTGGAATGTTTCCACTGTTCTGGTAAGAATGATGTATTTACACATATACAGGCTAAGGAATACAAATTATGTAATTTTGTGATGCTACATACGAGTTAAATGCTTTCATATTTTCATTTAAAATGGGCATTATATACTATAAAGATGAATGGCAAAATTCATATAAATAATTTTAATTTTTTAAAAGTTTAGAATGATGTTAAATAGCAAATAATAAATACCATTTGAGAGAGATATTGCAAAAGAATGGGAGAATATATACATATTTTAGTACTTTTAAAATGGCACTGTTTTTTCCTGCTTTTCATTTTGTGGCTGAACCCACATATGTGGCTAGTCTTGTTCGTCTGCACTATTTACACTGGTGAGGTGTGTTTGGAAAATGTAAGGAATGCATGTAACCCCACATATATCGTTTTGTTAGACAAAGTACCAGTGAAATGCTCAAAATAGAGATGCACGCTCTTAATGTAAGCCTTTTTATTCATGTCAGGTTGTTAACAACTTTATTCTATGAGTTCTCTTGAATTGCTTTTTTTTCTTTGATCCATATTTTGATATATGTGCTATATGAGAGACATATTCAATGTCTCAGCCACACATTAATCAGTGACAACATTTAACAATGCAAACCTAATGAGACAGAAAGGATTTTAATTGTTCATAACCATCTTTGCACTTTTACTAATTATTCTGTGGGTTTTCCATACATCTTCTTTAGGTAAAAAGAATTCTCAAAAAGAAAGGAAGAAAGAATGACTTTCAAATTTCTACTGGCCTTTTCAAGTTGATCTTACCAATCCCATAGCAATAAAAAGAAAAAAGGAATGTCTCTCGCTGCTAGGAAGACCCCCAAGTGCTAAGTTAGGCATTGAAGTTTGGTCTGCCTCTTTTTAAATCATTTTTTACATGCGTAGTTCCTTTCTATAACTTTTTGTATAGAATTTATGTCTTTGAATCTTCCCTATGCTAATGTTTTCATACTGTTAATTACTGTCAGGAGGAAGATAGGAACATTTAATAAGTTCTTTTCCTCATCATATTTCCATTATTCCATTTTATACTCTCTTCTCCCATCTAGCACCTACATCACTGACTCAAGGGCCTGTCATCTTCAAAGCAATACCTGACACCTGTGTCACAGCTGGAGTGAACTAGGCAGACAATAATTCTTGGAATCTTGCTGTTCTTTTAAATGTGAAAGGGTCAGGAAAATATACCACTTAGTAGGTCAGTGTAAAGTTAAGCTTTGTTTTTGTTTTTAAGGGACATAAAGCATGCTATGTTTTATATTAAGAAAGATACTTTTGTCCATCAATAAAGCCTGCACTTTGAGTTGAGTTTCCATATGGAGCAAGGATTGATCTGTCAACATTCCTTGTCATGATTCACTCTGGGACCAACAGCATTCTGTGAAAGGTACACTTGCTGGGGTTCTGGGAACAGTCCAGTCTGTGGCTGTGAAACAGATCGTCCACAGGCAGGTTTATTTCAGCCTGATTTTTGTTCCACTAAAATGCTCTCTGTTGATATCACAAAATCTAATGGATACTGTCATATGCATTGTGCAGGGGAAGAAAATATAATTTTACCTCCACCCTTCTAAGTTTTCAGCAGGGGCCCCTGTAACAAAAGACAGATAAGAGAAAAATAAAGAGAAGTTTATTAATATCTATATCTCATATATATACTACATGAGAGATACCCAGGAAATGAGGTGGCCTCAAAGAGGTGGCCTAGAATTCTGGCTAATATATTAATAGCGTCTTCAACTGAAACAAAGAAAACAGGTGAGGAGAAGGGTAGTTATGGGGAGGTGGCCAGGAAAAGAAGAGTAAACAGGTTAAGGTTCCTTATGCAGATTTTAGTCCCTGCCTTCCCCATTGATGAATCTCTTGGGATTTAGTCATTCTTCTCTCCTAAGAGGGAGACACCCTTGAAGGGACATTTCCCTTGTAGATAAATTTCCCTTATAAAGGGTAACTTCTGCTCTGTGTTCAGAGCTCCTCCTGGATCTGGTGTTTCTCAAAATAATTCTTATGCCAGAAAGGCATATTTTGGGCTGGCATATTCTGGTTTCCTATAGTCATATTTTGGGGTGACATATTCTGGTCTCCTACAGTGGTTAGCTCTACTTTATAGCATTTGGATACTGGCATCTACTTTTTTCCCTTTTGATTTCTAGGCTATAATTTTCTCTTTTCATTCTTTCTTTTTAGGGCTGTGTGCCTTTCTTCAGCTGCCCCTTTCCTCTACCAGTTTCTTTTACACGTTAGTATTCTCCAACACTTGATTCCCAGCCCTCTTTTCCTTTTACTCTCTAGTATTCTCACTTGGTGATCTCATTCAAACCCAGGGCTTCAACTGTTATGACCACCCAGCTGAACTGTCTCCTACCAAGCCCACTTTCTTGAGTCGTTCTCTCTATATGCACTGCATCAATAAGAAAAGTGTCAACTATAACTAACAGAAAATCTGACAAACAGTAGCTGAAAAAAATAGGGAATATTTTCTCACATATTTAATAATAAGTCCAAAGGTAGGCACTTGATGGCATTTGCAGGAGACCTTACAATCATTAATATTCCAAGTTCCATCTGCCTTTCTGCCCCAGAATTATCATCATTTTGGGTTTTATCCTAATGCTTTTTTGCTTCCTAGTCATCCAATGGCTGCTGCATCTTCTGGCATCAATTCATGTTCGAGAAATGGAGAAGGATGAAGGAGTCAACAGCTAAATTTGTCCCTTTTTATTAGGAAACACAATATTCACTAAAATCCCACCAAGTATATGTTCAGACAAAACTCTGATGAACTGTCACATGGCTACCCATAACCTGAAGGTGGACTGTAAAATTGATTATTTAGCTTTCCTCCTCTATAATGGAGAAAGTCAAGGGAAAATGTAGCTATGAAATAACTCACTCACAGTTTGGGGTACCCAATCCACAGTTTGGGCACATCCATTTACATACTTGATATCTTCACCTGGATATTCTACAGATACCTTAAAATTCAGCCTATAGAGGTAACATATATAATCTGTATCCTGTAATGCCTATCTTCATAGAATTTATTATTGCTTGAACCTGAAATCCAAAGTCCTTAGAGACTTTTTCCTACATTCTTAACTAATTATTTACCAGGCCCTATAAAAGTGGTATCTTAATGAGAAGTTATTTCCTTTTCTCAAAGATGGACAGATTTGGCTCAGATCTTTGTCATTTCTCACTTGGACCACAAAAATAATATTCTCATTGGTTTACCTGTCTCTTCCATCCACTTTAATCCATCATTTACAGTAGTGCTTCTCAAATTTTAATGTGGAGATAAACTGGTTGAGGATCTTATTAAGATGAAGATTTTGACTTAGTAGGTCTTGGTAGGGGCTGAGTTTCAGCATTTCTGAAAAGATCCTGAAACTGCTGGTCTGTGGACCACACTCTTAGAAACAAGGCTCTGCAATGATCAAATGCAATTTCATCATATTATATTCCTGCTTAAAATCCTATAGTGGTAGCTATGGAGAAATAAGGTTATAATAGACTGAAACTCCCACAGATAAGAATAATGTTTGGAGAAATAAAACAAAGTGAAACAATTGCTTGAAGTCTTTGCAGCATGTCCTAAGGCAGGCAGATTTTGGAGGGAATTAAAACTTGGAAAAATGAATGGCAAATCGTAAATTCTCCGATTTTGTGGTTTTAACCTAGGGGTGAGGCTCATATCTTCCTGTAGACAACTGAAACTTCCATAGAAAACCTGCTGGCTTTTTATCCAGAGACATAGAGCCACTGGCAACCATAGCTGAAGGAAAGTGAGGAGGTCATCCTAGAAAGGAATGAGGAAGCCCCAAGTATATATGTAAATTTTGACCAAATATTTGGCTGACCCTGAACTGCAACAATAAGAATAGACTCAAACATGCTAAAAATGAAAGAATTTAATTGTGATTTGAGTTGTCACTCACTGCAGGTGAAACAGAGTTAGAGTTTATGTGTAACCAAGTTAATTGCCTGTGTTTTCTGCTGAAACTAAAATAGTAATATTCTTCAGAACGATGTAACAAAGTGTGGAGACTCTATGCATAAATTTTGCAATGTCCAGGACCAAATCCAGTTTTTACTTGAAAAATGAAGAACCAGAAAAATGTGACTAATTTTCAGGGGAAAAAAAAATCGGTTGAGGTCAACTCCTAGATGATCTATCTTTTTGACTTTTCAGACCAGAACTTTAAAGTAGCAATTATAAGTATCCTTAACTAACTAACTACAACAAAAAGATAGAAAATCTCCAAAGATGTATTGAATCTGTGGATCACTTTGGGTAGTGTAGACATTTTAATAATGTTGTTCTACCGACCCATACGTTTTCCACCTGTTTATGTCCTCTGCTATTTCCTTCCTCAGTGTTTCATAGTCCTCCCTGAAGAGGTCTTTCACCTCCTTATTTAAATATTCCCAGGTATTTTATTTTCTTTGTTGCTCTTGTGAAGGATATTGAGTCTTTGATTTGGTTCTCAGTTTGACTGTTGTTGGTGTATAGGAAAGCTACTGATTTCTGTGTAACCTAAGACTTTCCTCAATTTGTTTATCAATTCCAGTAGTCTCATGGTAGAAGCTTTGGGATTTTTCTTGATATAAGATCATATTGTCAGCAAAGTGGGCATCTACCCAAAGGACCAAAGACATTCTATAAAAAAAGACATTTGTACTCGAATGTTTATAGCAGCACAATTCACAATTGCAAAGATGTGGAAACAACCCAAGTGCCCATCAGTACATGAGTGAATTAATAAAATGTGTTATATGTATACCATGGAGTTCTACTCAGCCACAAAATCTATGGTGATCTAGCACCTTTTATATTATCCTGGATAGAGCTGGAGCCCATTCTACTAAATGAAGTATCACAAGAATGGAAAAACAAGTACCACATGTACTCACCATCAAAGTGATATTAACTGATCAACATTTATGTGCATATTTAGTAGTAACATTCATCAGGTGTTGGGCAGATGGGAGGAGGCAGGAGAGAATGGGTATATTCAGACCTCATGGGTGCGGTACACACTGTCTTGGGGGTGGACATGCTTGAAGCTCTGACTTAGGTGGGGCAAAGGCAATATATATAACCTAAACATTTGTACCCCTGAAATAAAAAAAATGAAGAAAATGTCCAAAGATGAAAAGAAAATATAAAAAGAAAAAGAAGGGTATTCTAGACCTGAAAAATACCATATCTGAAATAAAAAAAAATTTGCATAGGTTTATTAGCACAATAAATATGACAAAGAAAGCACCAGTGGATTTGAAAAACAATCCAATCTAAAGATGAGAAAAAAAATATATTAAAAAAAATAGAACAGAGTTTCAGAGTTTTATGGAAAAATTTCAACAAATTTTAAATATATACAATCAGAGTGGAATGAAAGGAGAAAGAGGATAGATCATAAAAAATTATATTTAAAGAAATTATAGACAAAAATTTCCCAAGATTTTTGAAAGACATATATTTGCATATTCAAGAGGCTCAGAACAGGCTAAATTACAAAAGAACCTCACATGGGAATATCAAACTATTGTTGACTAAAGATAAAAATAAAATCTTGAAAATGGACAGAGAAATAATGTTAGCTATAGAGAAACAATAATTCCGATGGCTCTGATTTTTCAGACATTATGGAGACCAAATGATATTTGAATGACATCTTTAAACTGCTGAAGGAAAAAACAAATTATCAATGTATAATTCTTATCCTGATAAAATATTCTTCAAGAATACATTTTCAGTTAAAGGAAAACCAAGAGAATTCTCTGTCAGTAGAGCATATAAGAATGCTAAGGAAGGTTTTCAGGCTGAAGGAGACTGATTTCAGAAGGAAACTCAGACTTTCATAATGGACTGCAGACCATAACAAAAAGTGAATATTTTAGTTAACATAAAATATCATTATTTTTTAATTTCTCTTTAATAAATATGCCTGTTTAAAATAAATAAATAAATAAATAAATAAATAAATAAATAAATAAATATATAACAATGTCTTTTGGAGTTTATAATATAACCAGATGGATATATGAGAGCACTCTAACATAAAGTATGGGAGAATAAATGGTTATGAGGTTCCTGAATTTCACATAAACTGGTATAATATTAAGTAGTCTATGAAAATTTAAGTATGTAGATTATAGTTCCTAGAACCCAGCCACAAAAAATACAGATAAATGTGGGTAAAAAGCTGATATAAAAATTAAAAAGGAATTTAAAATTTTTCAATTAAGAGAATCGAAGGCAAAAATGGGGATCAATGTAAAAAACCCAGGGAGGAAAAACTTAAATAATAAAATGGTAGACTTAAATGTAGCCATATCAACAATGACAACAAATGTTAATGGAGTAAAGTCTTCAGGACAGAGATTATGTCTTAAGGACAGAGATTATGAGAATGGTTTTAAAAAGTCACCACACTGCCATATGCTCTTTACAAAAGGTTCAGTTTAAGTATAAACATCCAGATAGGTTGAAAATAAATGAATGCAAAAAGATATACCATATAAACAGTAAGCATAAGATGCCTATAGTGGCTATATTAACATCAGATAGTCTTTAAGACAAATAATATCACCAAAGAGGACCATTTCCAAATGATAAAAGGACCCACTCAACTGAAAACCTAGCAATCATGAATTTATTTGTGCCTAATCCCCCAAAATGTGTTGAATCTGATAAATAAGAAGCAACAATTGACAGAGAAACAGAAAATCTGAAAGTCACAATGAAAGATTTTAGCATCACCCACTCAGTAATTGATTATACAAGTAGAAAGAAAATCAGTGAAAACAGAAAGGCTCTGAACAAAAACCTTAAACCAATTAATAGTTATAGAATATTCTACTCAAATGACCAGTTTATACATGGTTTCAAGTGCATATGATACTTTCTCCAAGATGTTTTCTACCTCTGGACAAAATATGGTGTTAAACTGTACTTTAAAAGATTGAAATCTCACAGAGTATATAAGGTCAAAATAAAATGAAATTAGAAATCAATAGCAGTAAGATATTTTAGAAAGCTTCAACTATTCGGAAATTAAACACCATACTTTAAGAATTAATTGGTTAAAGAGGGAATCTCAAGAATATTAGAAAATATGATATTGTAAAATAATGCTAATGAAAATACAACCTACCAAAATCTATGGGGTAGTTAGAGCAGCACTTAGAGGGAAGTTTATAGCTTTAAATGCATATATTAAGAAATAAAGAAACGTCTCAAATCAATGACCTGCAGATCCACCAGAAAGCTAGAAAAATGAAGAATAACCCAATATAAGAAGAAAGGTTGCATAGTAAAA
Organism: Microcebus murinus; assembly: GCF_040939455.1. Taxonomy (NCBI): domain Eukaryota; kingdom Metazoa; phylum Chordata; class Mammalia; order Primates; family Cheirogaleidae; genus Microcebus; species Microcebus murinus. The sequence goes on from NC_134112.1 coordinate 64,867,570, forward strand.
ATTACAGTGAAAATCAGTAAACTAGAAAGCAAGCAAATAATAAAGAGATTTAATAAATCCCCAAACTAATTCTTTGAAAAGATCAATAAAATTGATAAACTCCTAGCTAAACAATTTTAAAAAGAATGCAATGTATAGGTTATTACTACATATTCTATGGCCATTAAGAGGAAATAAGACCTTTTTTAATGTTTAGAAATAAATGAAGGAGAAATTTGAACTTTAAAAAGAAATATGAACAACAGTATGAAAACACATTCAACAACTTGGATGAAATGGATAAATTCCTTGAAAGATAAACTACCAAAGCTCAGTTAAGAAAAAATGTGAGTTAAATAGTCCTAAATATATTTAAAGTTCTGAAATCCTAGATGGTTTCATTAGTGAATTCTACCAAACATTTAAGGGAGAAAATAAAAAGGTGGGAAAATTTCCCCAAAACTTTATGAAGCCAGAATTACCCTGAGATAACATAAACAAAACAAGGCAAAACAAAACAAAAACTGCAGACCAATATTCCTCATGAACATAGATGTTAAATCCCTAACAAAATATTTTCAAATTGGATCCAGCAATATTGTGACCAGCTAGGGTTTATCACAGAAATGCAAAGTGGCCTTAATTTTCAAAAATCCATCAAAATAATTTACCATCAAAATAATTAAATAGAATAAAACAGAAAAATCATATTATCATTGCCATACATGCAGAATAAGCATTAAAAAAATTCAATACCTGTTCATTATAAAAATTCTCAGGAAACTAGTTATCCTTAATTTGATGGAGGACATTTAAGAAAAGCTTACAACTGATGTGTTTTTTAGTGAAAATATTGTACAATATCTCCCTAAAATCAGGAACATAGTAAGGATTTTCAGTCTTACTATTTCTTTTCAATATAGCACTGGAAGTTTTAGCTATTTCAACAAGGCACAAGAAAAACATACTTCTTCCACTTCAAATAAAATTTCAAATGAAAAAAGTAAATCTGTCTCTGTTTGTAATTGACATGATTGTTTACATAAATAATGCTAAGAAATCTACAAAATAGAAACAATATGCAGAATTTACAGCGTTGTAGGATATAAGGTGCAACCAGAAGTCAATTACATTTACATATATTTGTAACAAATCTAAAATTATTTCCATTTATAATAGTGCCAAGAATATACCTCTAAAGGGAAAACTATAGAACATTGCTGAAGGAGATAAAAAAGATTTAAATGAATAAAGGATAGATCACATTTATTCATTGTAAGTTTCAATATTTTTAAGATGTCTATGGAAACCGTGAAGGTGAACTGCTTGGATTTCCCTTCTGGGTAGAACTTGTCATTCAGTTCTAAGGAGTACATTTAGCCCTCAGACTATAACTTTTACCAACTTTCAAACTAAGGTCATATCTTCCTGGGCAACCCCCAGACAATGACTGAGCATGATGGTGGTACTAGGGCTTGATAATTTCAGCCCAACGTGAGACTCCTGTAGCAGGGACATCTTTGCTCCGTCGTTCCCCACTGGGCTGAGATTTTGTCAAGTATTGTCATGGTCCAGAGCTTTACTGCCCAGTGTAACTTTACTTTCATTTGTGATCAGACTGAACCCTGGTCGGAAGGCTTTCCTTTTTTTAACTTTGCTTTTTTCCCCATGTTTTTTTTATTTCTCCAGCTTTACATGCCAATAAATCTCTTGTACTCCTAATTCTATCTCAGGGTCTGCATCCTGGAGAACCCATTTGACAGTTGGTACCAAGATTATTTTGAAAAAGGAGTCAAAAAAATAGGTGTTTCACCCACTGCCTGATTCACAATGAGTAGCCTAATTTAGGTGCTATGTGTCACGTAAATTATCCCTGGCATGTGATGGCAACGCAATTTCCTAAACTCTCACAAGGAGAAAATTCCCTTGGAGGGGATATCATGGCTGATGCAATGATTCAAGCCTTTGAAAGGGACCGAATGAGAAAAATGCATACAACGATGATGGAATTGACTGACTGTTAGTAAATTGCACTGATGCCCTACAGGAAGGTGACAGAAAAGCTGAAGGCAGTTAACAAACAATTGAAAACTAAGTATGAAGATTCTTGGGCTTCCTTGGAAGTTTACAATTGAGGTCTTTATCTCCTGCAGGGGGAAAGTAGAAATAGCAGAAGACCAACTCGGAATTTAAAATCAGAGCTGCCAACTGCAAAAATGATTGACAGCTCAACTGAAGTCATGACCCTGGATGAGAAAACCTGGGACCAGGACTGGTAGAGTAGGGACAAATGGGTAAATGTTCTTAAAGATATTGGCTCTGTAAAGTTCTCCAAACTCTCAGAGGTTAGGAGATGCCCACTTCTCCCCATTAAGAGCTAGTACTGTTTCCATTCAGGAAGACACAGCAGAAACTTTTCCCTGCAAGGCAATAGGAACTTCTTTCAGTATTTGTCTTATCCTCTCCTGATCGTTAGGTTTAATTCACAGAATGAACCAGCCAGGGATGTGAATCTGATAAGAAGGGAAAGAAATTTTCTTGTCTCTAAAGAACTAGAAAGATTTAGCCAGCATTTACTAATGGGAGCTGGGTGAACACCCATGAAACTGGATTTAAAGGTTGCTTGATCACAAGAGCCAGAAGATAAAATTGCATAAGGAAGAGATCATTGCCTTGGAGCACACTTGTGGAATTTAGGATTTTAATACTATGGCAAGGATGCCAGGTTATGGTGCAAACTCTTTTCCTAGGGTGACTTCTAGAAGACAGGAGAATATGATGGCCTGCACTGAACAGATGTCTTGTGCCTGAATGGCTGTGGTAGATGGTGGCTGGAAGGGTTTAAAAAGTTCCTGGAGGTGAGCAATGCTAGAATGCCATTATGTGAAACCAGAGGATTATGTAGACACATCAGGTTTGTCAGAGGATTATGTCCACTGGGTGGTCCAGAAGACACAGTACTTACCAAGGACATCAGGAATGTGCTGGTAGAAGAGTTGCTAGCATCATCAAGATTAGTGATGACTTTTTTCTGCAGGTTAGGGATGATTGCAGGAGAATTGGTTTTGGAGCCTCCTGGCTTGTTAATAGCAAAAGAGAGAATTTAACCCCAAAGCAAAAGAGGTCAGGTGATAATGTTTACCTGCCAGAAGCTAGAACTCTCAGTTACTGTAATTACCGGCAAGCCTAGAGTAGTTAGACTTAATCCAAAGAGAATCGTGGAGGTGATTAATAAAACATGGCATCTCTATGGGTAAAATAGAGTAGACAGCTAATAAGGATACTGTTATGTAATATATTCTTGTTAAATATTGTTAAATAATTCAAGACAAAGCAAGAATAGGTGAGCTGAGGATAGTTTCCCCAGTAAAAAAGTCATGATCCTTTACCCAAACGCCTGAAGCAGTTTTCAGGCCCAAAAACCATTGACTAAAGAGGTGGTAGTGTCCACAGCAGAAAGTCTGCAAAACCATGGCAAATTGTATATATCTTTTTTTTTTTTTTTTTTTTTTTTTTTTTTTTTTTTTTTTTTTTTTTTTTGAGACAGAGTCTCGCTTTGTTGCCCAGGCTAGAGTGAGTGCCGTGGCGTCAGCCTAGCTCACAGCAACCTCAAACTCCTGGGCTCGAGCGATCCTTCTGCCTCAGCCTCCCGGGTAGCTGGGACTACAGGCATGTGCCACCATGCCCGGCTAATTTTTTCTATATATATTAGTTGGCCAATTAATTTCTTTCTATTTATAGTAGAGACGGGGTCTCGCTCTTGCTCAGGCTGGTTTTGAACTCCTGACCTTGAGCAATCCGCCCGCCTCGGCCTCCCAAGAGCTAGGATTACAGGCGTGAGCCACAGCGCCCGGCAAATTGTATATATCTTAATGAAGCCTTTAATTCTTCCACAGAAAGACCTATGGCTACTTACTTGAGTGAATATACACTGGAGAGGATGAATACCCAGACATTTTGAGGATTATTAGATACCGGCTTTGAGCTGACATTGATATTTGAAGACAAGAGTTAGCATTGAACCCTGTTAAAGCCAAAGCCTATGGGGACCAGGTTATAAATGGAGTCCTGGCCTACATCTGGCTTACAGTTGGCCTACTTGGTCTATAAAGCTAGTCAGTGTCCTCAGAATATATTAACGAGATTAACATAATTGGCAGTTCGAACAACTTCTATTGTGAATCATTGTCCTGTGGGGAAATGACAACCATAACAAAGAAGGCTGTCCTCCCTCCATAGACTAAAGGAGAAATAAGATACAAGATCTCATTCTGGTAGTGTGTGTGTGTGTGGGGGGGGGTTGACATGGATGGCAGAGATTAGTGCCATCTTTTAGAAATCAAAGGATACAGAAGTGGTATCTTAGTCTGTGCGTGCTGCTATAACACAATATCTGAAACTGGGTAATTAATAAAGTACAGAAATTTATTTTTCACAGTTCTGGATGCTAGAAGTCCAACATAAAGGTACTAGCAGGTTTGGTGTCTGGCAAAGGTTGGGTCTCTGCTTCCAAGATGATGGCAAGATGCTCTTTTGCTACCTCCTCTGGAGGAAATGGATGTTGTGTCCTGATTGACAGAATAGATGAAGCTCAGAAAAAAAGGGGTCCTGAGCTACTTTCCTTGTACCCTTTCAAAAGGCACTAATCCATTCGTGACTTAATCACCCGCCAATACCCCATCTCTTAATACCACCATAATGGGGATTAAGTTTCCACACGAGTATTGGAAGGGATACACATTCAAATTATAGCAGGTGTCATCACCTATTATATCTCCATTTAAAGAGTCAGTTTGGCTCCTGTAGAAACCAGATGGATTCTGGAGATTGACCACAGACTTAACTCCAAGCTTAACTAAGTGGTCCTGGTCACAACTGCTGTATTAGACATGGTATATTCTACTAGAGTGAATAAATATATTTAAATGCCTGTGGTATGCATTAGTTTCTATTCAAATCAGGATAGAGGAGGATAAACATGTTTAGTATTTTCTCCCAGAGTTATGTTAACTCTCCCATTATCTAATACTTCTTAAGGCATAGGAACATGAACTATAAAAAAATAAGATAAATTGCAAATTATCAAAATTAAAAACTTTCATTTTTTCAAACTAACTATTAAGAAAATGAAAGCTCAAGAATGGGAGAAAAAAAGAAAAACAAACATTTGTCGGGTGTGGGGCAGGTGGGAGGGGGAGGAGAGGACAGGTGTATACATAGTGAGTGTGAAGCGCACCGTCTGGGAGAAGGACATGTTTGAAGCTCTGCCTCAAGGGGGGAGGGGAGACAAGAGCAATGTATGTAACCTTAATGATTGTACCCCCATAATATTCTGAAATAAAAAAAAGAATGGGAGAAAATATTCACAATAATGTATTTGACAAAGGTCTTGTGTCCAGAATCTATACAGAACTTCTATGTCAATAATAAGATAAATACTTCCTCACCCAACAATAAATTGGGTAAAATATTTAAACAGACAACCAAAGAAGATATGTGAATGGACAAAAAGTTCACAAAGAGATGATCAACATTAGTCATCAAGGAAATGCTAATTAAAACTACAATGAGATACCACTACTCACCTAATAGAAAACTGATAATACCAACTGTTGATGGTGTAGAGCAATTGGAACTCTCATACATGACTTGTGCAAATAAGAATCCTATAACCACCTTGGGAAACTTGCAATCTCTTAAAATGTTAAACATACATCTGCCATATGAGCCCTATATTCCACTCCTAGGTATTTTCTCAAGAGAAATGGAAACATATGTCCACACAAAATCTTGTTACTGAATATTTACAGCAGCTTATTCACATTAGCACCAAACTGAGAATACCACTTGTTTGACACATGAGACATGCAAAATAAACCAATCTATAGAGAAAAGAAGTAGATTAGTGGTTGCCTAGAGCTGGGTTGGGAGAGGAATAGATTACAAAGGGACTTGAAGACATTTGGGAGGGTGATAGAAATGTTCTGGTCTTAATTATGGTGGTATTTATACAACTGTCTGCCAAAACTCATTGAATTATACTCTTTAAATGAATGTACTTCATTATAAATAAATTATACCTCAAAACTGATTTTAAAAAAATCTACAGCAAATTCCCATATCTTTGGGATAAAGGCCAGAAATTGCTCGTTAGCCTAAGAATGGTTCTTAATGAAACCTCACAGCCCATAGCTCTTGTCTCAACTCCTATCACTTCCCCATGTAAACCACACACAGTGACTTCTCTTTTCCAAGTGCAGCATGCTGTTTCCACTTCAATGTTCTTGTGCATCCTGTTCCTGCTGCCCAGAGCCTTTATCCCTCAAAAAAACTTTTATTCATTCTTCAAGAATCAGCTCAAGAACAGTCTGCTCTAGGAAATCTTCAAGGGTTCCCTAGTGTGAGTTGGATGACTTCCCTGTGTTCCCATGACAGCCTGCACTCACCTGTCACATAGCACACTGAGTTATTGCTGCTGCCTGCCTTCTCAGTCTGCTGGGGTTTAAATGCTGTGACACTGTAGTCATCTTTCTATCCTCAGTGTCTGGTCTGGCATAGAGTAGATATTCAGATATTTCATAAATACTTTCTGAATAAGTTGTAATATATAAAGACTAAAGCTTCTGGCATTTACATTGTTATTATTTTCAAGTTCATTGAAATGAGACACTAGAAAAAACTTCTGGAGAGTGAGATGGCTTATGTGTGAATATGATGGAAATTAAGGGGATTACTTTATGAACTCTGTCTCATTCTCCCATGCACTTTCTTCTCATACTATAAGACTCATACTATTCTGATACAGACATAAAATAGATAAAACCTAACTGTGGCCCCCTTCTTAGAGATACTGTCCTTTCTCAATGAATACTTAATCTCAAGTGCCCTCCCATTCTTCAGAGCACTCCTGAAATGTGGCTGGCATCCTGAGTCTTCACCCCCCAGGCATTGCCCTTATTTCTCCTATTTTTTTGTGTGTATCATATTATGCACAGTGTATTTCCACTCTTGTTTGAAAGCACATGCTCTTGTTTGCTTAATCAAGATTGCTTAATACAAATAATGGTTGAATTTCAGCCCCGATACTCGGAAAGAGTGGTACCTCGTTAGGCTGATAATTGAAGTATTTTGGAATCTATTGCTGTTCCAATCTAATATTATTCCATTTTTAGGAACCTAACAGTTGTATGGAATTGTAGTGGCTTATACATCTTTGCACTAGCTAAGGTCTTTTTGTTGCTGAACATGACAATTTCTAGTCTCTACACTTTATTCTAGAGGACACAATGGTTGTAGCCAGAAAAGGAGCTAGGATTATATCTTTCTTGTGCCTTTTACTCATAAACTGAAAATGATCTTTCACCTTCTTGACACACGTGATTTGTTTTTCTACTTGTGTTCAGGCAGCCCCTATTTTTCTATCTCTTTTTACACTTCTCTTTGATTGTTTCTTCCCTACTCCCTCCTCCACCGTCTCCCACAGTAGCATCTTAATGAAGAGCTCTTAAAGATTTTGATGCATTCTACTCTCTGTTGTATGGCTCATGTTTAATAGTTTTTTTCTGAAGGATGGAAAAAAAAACCTGTTACAATTGTTAAGAATAACAATGCTAATGATTGTTAACAAAAACAACAATAATAATAAATGCTGGGTTTATTTGCCTTCTTGAAGAGATGGTGTGAGTACTATAGTCCATTATTTTATAAAGTGCTTCTTTTAAGGAATACTCTGTAAAATACGGAAATTGTCCCTAGCATTTTGATTCGCATTATGGCAATGCAAAATTTGAAACAGACAGTGATGTGTGATTGTTTATTGTTTTTGTATTGAAAACATAATTCATATGAATTGATTCTAGAATAATACTGTGTTAAAATCACATCAATGACTCAATTTTTCCCTTTAAAAATAGTTTCAAGTGAAAAGCTCAAAGCCTTTATTTTTTAGTGGTGTTTGAATGTTTCTTAAGCAACTCAATTCTCTATATTGTAAATATACACAAAAGGACCTCATATTGTTTTTTATACTATTCAGTGCAGGCCATCTGTCAATCCATCACTCCCACTTGTGACAGAACACAGAAAGGTCACTGGATTTGTCATTTTTGTGACAAACTCAGACAATGCTCTTGCATCAATTAAATTTAGAATCTCCTCCAACTACTGAAAACATAAACTTATTTAAAGCAAAGATAAAATATATAAGAGAAATAGCTTCACTTTAGTGTAGCTACACTAACACATTTTTCAGGATGTTTAAAGTTGTGTAAATATGCTCCATGGAAGAATTCTATTTTCTCGAAAATACAATTGACTTCATTACAGAGATAAAAGATGACCATTTAATCTGCTCATACTCATACTTATGCAAGATCTATTTGCAGGAGTGCAATCATTTCTAAATTAAGCAAAAGATGGAAATGTGACACCAGAATAAAAGTACTTTCTTTGCCAACGTGAACTCTGAAGCTGAAAAATCCTCATACATCGGATCAAGATGAAAAGGAAATAGGCTTTACCTGAACTGTTGATTACTCAGCTCACCTGAAGATTAAACTGGAGATGCATTTACGGGGAAGAATCTCAATAACTATCTCAGATGAAAGGGTTTAGGAAGGCCAGTGAGGTTATACAAGTTAAGCCACAGGCAAATAGACAGGGATGGCATGGTGTGAGGGCACAAAAATAGGAGCTTGTTTAGGACAGAGAGGAGGAAATGCAGCCAGAGACAAAGTTGTCTTATTGGGAACAAGAGAAGTAAATTCATTAGAGGCTGGAAACACGGGGCAAGTGACAATTTAATACCAAAGGTTACCGACTCACTTGTTAAGTCCCCATCAAGTGTGCATATTTGAAGATGGGTTATTACTAGATGGAGGTAAAATTTTATGACACATGATAGCATATTATAGCTACTTGGCATTTAATTAAAATAACACATGTGTGCTTATCCATAACACATTTTTTAAAAGTAAAAACAATCACCTGTTATACTGAGGCATTCCTTTTTCATCAAAGTATAACAGTTGAAGCTATCTTCATTAGATATATTTATTGTGTTTTGTTTTATTGATTTACCTAATTATCCTATTGTCTTGGATTTTTCATTGGCATTTTCTATTTCAATGTGTAGGGGACAAATAATAGCAGCAGTTTCTAAATCTTAGAAGATTTAGTTTAATCTTTAGATTTAATTCTTCCCTCCCTTGTCTTTGTTTTAAATTTGGCCCCTGTCTCTTCTCTTTGAGAATTATGTGGCCAAGCACTGAGAAACTGTGTTGCTTCTGCTCTCAGTCATGCTTCATTCAGCCAATACAAAAGCGCCTATTCTGTGTCAGGTGCTGCTCTAGGTTCTTGCAAAAGATCAGGGAGATTCTATTTTAAAGGAAAGAGCCCAAAAATAAACAGTGCATTTCAAACATTGCTATGTGCTGTAGAGACAGGAACATAAAGTGATGTGTAAAAGTGCCTGGATTGCAGGTGGGAAGCATTTAGGTTGAGAGACTAAGATTTCTCCAAAGAAGTGACATTTGGGCTGACTTTTCCAGCATCCCAAAGAGCAAATGTAAAAGGCATGAAGGTAGAATAAGCTGGGTATCATCAAAGACAGAAGGAAGGAATTAAACAAAGAGGTTAATGTTACTGAGATGATGTCAGAAAGATAGGCAGGGGTCAGATCACAGAATTGCTCATAGGCATAAGGAATTTGGATTTTATTTTAAGCACAGTGGAGGAACTATGTTTTGTTGCTATTGTAGAAATGGGGCTTAGCTTAACCAAAGTTGCGATATGTTCTGATTTTTTTCTCTTTAAAGATAGATTGGAGAAAGGCAAGGATAGAAGCAGGGAGATGTATTGGAAGTAACTGAGTGATCCAAGGAAAGGACAATGGAAGTTTATATGAAGGGGAGATAAAATTAAACCAGGTAAAGCGCCCTTTAGTGGGTCTCTACCAGCTGAAGGCAGAGCAGGTAGTTACCTACAAAGTTTGGTTTCAGTGCTCACAGTATGTTCAATGTGTATTTCCTTTGTTCCTTATAGATTATTGCTGATAAAACCAAAATCTATTTTTAGTTGTTTATTGCATGGATTAAATTCTCCCTTTTGAAATGCAAGTAATTTTCTGAGAAATCCTACATGAAGACATTAAAGTAAATCCAATAGTCAAAGCATTTCTTGCATATCATGAAAAATTCCCTGCATCAGAGGAAAAAAGCAAGATTGTTTAGAAGAACAAGACATACAGAGGAAAACATAAGACTGTAGCACTGCCCATTCTTGATCCATTGATTTGCAGAGACCACTTACATTATTATTTTTCTGTGCTTTTCCATTACAGTATTACATCTTAGCCACTGAGAAAGTATTTGTTGACAAATTCTGCTGCACACTTTTCTTAGTTTAACAGTTCAATTCTGCCATGCCATAAACACACGGCTTTTGCAAGAAGCCTGCTTGTGGATGTTCAACTTCACACATGATGAAGCACTGGATTCTTTTTCTGAAGGGCAATCAAAGACAATGATGTTTTTGGGTGATTGGTTTAAATTGAATTTCTTTGAGTCTCAGCATATAATATTGGGCAATCCGCTGTATTTTGAATAAGGTGTCATATGTTTTATGAGGCACGGCTTGAAAGAACAACAAATTCCACAGTAAGAGTTGCAAACACTAGTCAAAAATAGGGATTTCAGCAATGCATCAAAACGGAATTTTTAAGCATCTATTGTGGGCAGGCATCCTAGGTACCCTGGAAAACATAAGGTCTTGGGGACACTACGTATATATTTGTAAAATTATAAAAGATAATGTTACATATGATTTTGTAAAATGGATGGTACAAAATGTTGCTAGAAGGTTCAGAGGAATTCTGGGGATTTAGGGGTGATTATGAGAGGCTTAGGCAGACTTTCCTAGACACTGTAGTACTTTAACTGAACTCTAGAGGATCTAAATTGTTCTCCCAGAGAAGCATGGTAAAGATGCATGACCAAGAAGCATCAGAATCAATAAAACTTTTGGCTCCTCCAGCTTAAATCTTAGGAAAAGCAATATGGAAAATCCTACAGACATTCCTAGAAAGTTTGAGCCCCTAGTTTATTTGGGTTAAATCTGGACTTCTAGGAAGAGGATGATAGAAGCATCCTATTAAGCTTCTCTTCGTTGATTAGTGACAAAGTAAAAGCATGTAACATCTACAAGTTACTGCAAGCTGGAGAAGGTCAAGACAAGGCCAAAGGAGAGAAAGAAACATTGAGCCTTGCAGTTCTGTGTCAGAAGGTGTGGGTTCTGATGGTAATGGTTTATCTTTGTTTTCCTTCTCTGTTAATCATTTGGATTCTAATTTCTTTTTAAAAAATAGTCCATGTAGTTACACTATTAAGGAGAACTAAAAACTATTTTAACTTGTGATATAATTATCACAAGTATAGGTGCAAAATACAAAAAAGCACATATTTCAAATTGCCTGCTTTGATGAGTATGTCTGGCAGTAAACTATATTTTTAGCCTGATATAAATTCCATTTTTTTATCAGACTGGATTACTGTTGTAGTCTATAATAGAGAATGAGGTGATGAATGGGTCCGCTTATTCCATATCAAAATGAATATCATTTATTTTGTAAGTCTTTCATAATTTTTTTTTTAATTTGAAGAGGGCACATATAGGGGTTTTATTCTATTCTCTAAAAAACAATGCAAAACTATATATTGGTACAATTTAAATAAAGGAAATATATGCTGATAAAAAGAAAACAATAATGTCATGTGAATATTCTGGAAATAGAAGTATTAATTGCTATTTTAGAAAACATTTTCAAATTTCCCTTCTCTAAGACAAAAAGTAAGTGTTCATTGGCTTTACTATGTAGGAATCAACTGGGAAGGCTATAGTGGTTAACAAAAAACAACTTATATGATGAATGATTTTGTAAAAGCATACATTACTGTAGGAAAACGTCAAATGCATATTGCAACTGTGGCAAGCAAAAGCAGATGGACATACTATAGGTAGTTTATCTTCATTTCTATATTATGTTTTTTTGGTTTTGCCAAAACTAAAATGAAATAATATTTCCCTTTTAGGAGCCAAGTGTGCTAATTAAAAGAAATGTAAAAAGAAAATAAATTGATTGAAGAGATTGTATAACTCTAAGGAATAGGAAATATATACAATTTTTATTGTTTATTTGAACTTATATTTCAATAGTAAGATTTATAAAATCTACATTTTATCCTTTTTTGAAGGAAATGATTTCTCTTTTTTTAAAATCATGGTGTGCAAAAATTTTGCCGCTTTTGAGAATAAACAGTGTATTCAGTTTAACATTCAATTGAATGTAGTCCCCACTGAATGAGTCTTGAATAGTTGCTAAGTGGAATGAATCATAGAGAAAGCAAAACACATTTTAGACTAAACATGTTTATCATTTAATATATGTATACTGTCCCTATTCTTTCAACAAAGAAAATACAAATTGTAATAACAACCAAATTATAGCTTATGTCAGTCAATAGAATCTTCTTTTTGTTTTGTTGGATGTTATATACTTCCAGGAGGAGTATTGAAAAATAAAATAATTTCTTTTGTTTTTCCTGTAAATTCTTCTCTTTCTAACTCCATTGATTCTTATTGTACCTGATGTGAAATAATTGATGACACTGAAATAGATACAGAATCAAACATATTAATCCTGGGCCTGGGCACGGTGATTCATGCACGTAACCCTTGCACTCTGGGAGGCCGAGGCAGGAGGATCATTTGTGTTCAGGAGTTCGAGACCAGCATGAGCAAGAATGAGACCCCATCTCTACTAAAAATAGAAAGAAATTAGCTGGACAACTAAAATATATAGATAAAATTAGCAAGACATGGTGGCGCATGCCTGTAGTCCCAGCTACTCAGGAGGCTGAGGCAGAAGGATCACTTGAGCCCAGGAGTTTGAGGTTGCTGTGAGCAAGGCTGTTGCCATTCTAGCCTGGGCAACAGAAATACACTCTCCAAATCACTGTGCTATGGAAAATTGCCCAACAACAAAAAATAGCACCTATGGGAAAAATGGACTTAGAGGAGTAATACATAGTATCATGTATTGGTGACATAAAAAATGATAGAAACCTAGTAAAAATGACAGCACAATTTTAAACATATTACGTGGACATGAAAAATAAATACTACAATTAATATGATACTTTAACTTACAAAGGACCTAACATTTGCTTGTAGAAGTGGGCTTCAGGAGGGTTTCAGCTTACCAGTTGTTCTGAAGTGGTGGAAAGTAGGTGTATTAGTTTCCTAGGGCAGCTGTATTAAGTTAGTATAGACTGGATAATTTAAAACAACAGAAATTTATTCTCTCTCACTTCAGGAGGTTAGAAGTCTGAAATTAAGGTGTCAACAGGGTCTGCTTCTTCGAATGTTTCTAGGGAGAAGTCGTTCTTTGTCATATCTAGCTTCCTGTGGTTGCTGGAAATCCTTGGTGTTCCTTGGTTTGTAGATGCATCACTCCGATTTCTGCCTCTGTCTTCAATAGCCTTCTTCCCTGTGCCTCTGTGTCCAAATCAGTATAAGGACACTGGTCATACTAATTTTAGGGTTCACCCTAACCTAGTGTGATCTCACTTTAACTTGATCACATCTGTAAAGACCCTATTTTCAAATAAGGTCACATTTACAGGTTCTGAGTGGACATGAATTTTGGAGAGATGCTCGTGAACACAGTACAGTGGAATATTCGAAACTGAACAGAAGGTCATAGTAGTAGATGTGCATGGGAGTGACTTGTAGCACACATAGTGAACTAAGATAGCTGTTAGGTGTTTGAGGTGTGTGCATTTTGTGCATTATTTAGCTTGTTTATTCTTCGTGCAGTTTTTGGCATGCACCTAGTGTTTCTCATGGGCCAAATTATACATAAGCACAAAATTCCATTTTAATTGTTCCCTAATATAGCAGTCATGTTGGAACAAATTTATGTTTTCAAAACACATGTTAACAGCAGAATGATTATACAATGGATGTATAATTCTTAATCACACTGTTTGCTCAGCTTCGACAAATGCATAAACTGTGTAATCCTTACCTTTCTCAAGATATAAAACAATTCCATCACCCCAGAAAGTTCTCTTGTGCTTCATATCAGTTGATCTGCCCAACCATTGGTCTAAGTTCTTTCACCATAGTTGTGTTTTATCTATTTTAGAACTTAGTATAAATGGGATTATGCAATATGTACCCTTATGTGCCAAGCTTCCTTTATACAATATCATACGTTGTAGGTCCATGCATGCTCTTGTATGTATCACTACTTCACTCTCTATTTTTAATTGAAGTAAAATTTGTATAACATAAAATTTACTATTTTAACCATTTAAAAATGTACAATATGGTAGCCTTATTACAATCACGGTGTTGTGTAACCACCGTCACTGTCTCATCCCAGAATATCTTCATCTCCTCAAAAAGAAACATCATGCCAATTAAGCAGTAATTCCCTATTCCCTCCTATTCTCCGCCTCCAGAAACCACTAATCTACTTGACAGTTCTATAAATTTGCTTCTTCTGAATATTTTTGGTTATAAAAGGAATAATACAATATGTGACCTTTTATGTCTGGTTTCTTTCACTTAGCATAATGTTCGGCAGTTTCTTAGGCGAGTCTTAGCAGATTCGCCTATGTTGTAGCTGTATTAGTACTTCATTCTTTTTATTATTGCATAATATTCCACTGTATGGATGTACCACATTTTTATTCATTTATCAGTTAATGGACATCTGGGCTGTTTTCACTTTTTGGCTACTATAAATAATGCTGCTATGTAATGCTGCTATGAACATTTGTTTTTAATTCTTCATTGGAACAAACATTTTCAATTCTCTTGGTATGTGCTTAAGAGTAAAATTCTAGGTCATATGGTAATTCTATATTTAACTTTTTGAGGAAATGCCAACTGTTTTCCAAAGCAGCTATATCCACTTTATATTCCTACGAGTGCTGTGTGAAAATTTTAATTTCTCTACATGCTCCTCAATATTTTCCTTTTATGAAAGAAGAATCATAGCCACAGCAGTACGTGTGAAGTAGTATCTCATTGACTTATGATTTGTATTTTCCTAATGACTAATAATATTAAGCATCTCATTGCTCCTGGACATTTGTATATCTTCTTTGAAGAAATGTCTATTCAAATCCTTTGCCCATTTTTTAAATTGGTTTGTTTATCTCTTTGTCCTTGAGTTGTAATAAAAGTTCTTTGTGTATACCGGATACTGCATCCTTATCATATATATGATTTGCAAATGTTTTCTCCTATTTTGTGGGATTTCTTTTCATTTTGTTGATAGTGTTCTTTGAGGGACAAAGATTTTAATTTTGAAGAAGTTCAGTTTATCTGTTTTTTTAATTTTGGTGGCTGTACATGGAGCACATTTTACTATCCATTGAAAATCCAAGGCCATGATAATTTTTCTTTTTTTGTTTTCAGAAGTTGTATAGTTTTCACTCACAGTTGGGTCTTTTATCCATTTTCAGTTATTTTTTGTGTATGGTGTAAGGTAGGTATTCAACTTAATCCTTTAAGATGTGGATGTCCAGTATTATCAGAATTTGTTGGAGAGGCTATTTTTACTCCATTGGATAGTCTTGGCACCCTTGCCAATAATTAATTGGCCATGGATATGGGTTAATGATTGCACTTCCAAATCTATTTTTAATCTATATGTCACTCTTTATGTCAGTATCCCATTGTTTTGGATATTGTAGCTTTATAATATGTTTTAAGGTCAGGAAATGCAAATCCTCCAACTTTGTTCTCTTTTTTCAAGTTTATTTTGGGTATTCAAGGTCCTTTGCAATTCCATGTGGACTTTAGGATTATCTTTTCCATTTTTGCAAAAATAGAAGTTGGATTTTAATAAGGAATGGATTGAATCTGCAGATCAGTTTGGATATTATTTTTCCTATCTTAAGGAAATTAAGTCTTCCGAATTCATTACTACAGATTGTCTTTCCATTTATTTTAGATCTTCTTTAGTTTCTTTCAATAATGTTTAGTAGTTTTCAGTGTGCAAGTTTTGCACCTCCTTTATTAAATTTATTTTAAAGTATTTTATTCATTTTGATAGTCTCATCATGAAATTTTTAAATTTCCTTTTGGATTTTTCATTTCTAGTGTTTAGAAATACAACTTATTTTTGTATGGTGATCTTGTATCATGTAGCATTTTTCAATTTATTCTTTAGCTCTAATAGGGATTTTTTTCCAATAGATTCTTTAAGATTATCTTTATTTTCTTTCTTTTTTTTCCCCCTCCTTCCCTTGTTTATTTCCTTTCTTCCTTCCTTCCTTTTTTAGTCCTTCCTATCTAATCATCCTCTCTCTTTCTCTCTCTGGAATGTGCAAATAAAGATAATTTTATTCCTTTTCTAATATGAGTCACTTTTATTTCTTTTATTTGCCTAATATCTCTGGCTAGAACTTTCAGTATAATGTTGAATAGAAGTGAAACTAGACACACTTGTCTTGTTCCTGATTTTAGGGAGAAAGGTTTCAGTCTTTCACCATTAAGTATGATGTTAGCTATGGGTTGTCACAGATGTCGTTTTATCATGTTGTGGAGGTTTGTCGTGGCCAGATTACAGGATGGGGGAGGAACACAAAACATAAAATAACAACACAGACGTACATGGACATGACGATGACTCGAGTGTCCAATACACTGGTCGCTTTATTTTTATAACCCCCAGACCCAAGGTTAGTTCCTTGTACATGAGCATCTGAGCATAGCAGCGATATCAGTCAATTCCGGGTTTTTTCAAAAGGGAACAATTTCCCATGTTCTCACACCTCAAAACGGCTACTTGAGGTGCCAGCGCTGGACATAACTCAAAAACCAAGGCCGAGATAAGCAATATTGTACAATGCAGCCATTAGAAGAACTTCTCGTGCTCTTTCCCAGCCAACGGCTCTCTCCCAGCCAGTGGCTGACCCCACAGTTGTGCCTGTCTTAGGTCACCAACCCCCTGGGGAGTATTACCCATCATTGACTACCAACCATCATACTGGGCCGGACCTTGGGAATGCTCTTCTTATCTTTGTGGCTTCCAGACTCCCACCACAGGGGCCTTTCGTGTGGGAGCTGGGCAATATTTGCTTATGTGCAGAAACTGAGGCCTCTTGTTATGTCCTAAGGCAGCAACCATATCTGAAGAAAATGCTGGCTAGAAGAAAATGCTGGATACCGCTGCGTCATGCAGCACACGAACATTACAGACTATAGTGAATGATTAGCATAGGGCATAACACCAGAATCAGCCCCCAACAGAGGTTCCCTTCTATTCCTAGTTTGTTCAATCTTTTTATCGTGAAAGTGTATTGTTTTCCTAGTTGTAAGACAAGTGCTTGCCTGGTTGCTATAAGCTTTTGATTATTTTTCATAAAAAACAGTTGATTCTGATAGCTTTTTTCTAGTTTATTCACTGTTTTTGTAAATAGCAAATGGAATTTTGAATTTCCTGACAGCACCATTTTCACTGAGACTTTTATTTCATTTTTTTCTGAGAAATATTTCATTGTATGAATATTCTATAGCTTGTCTATTCACAGTCCTGATGGCCATTTCTGCTATTTCAAGTGTTTTTGCTATTATGAATAAAGGCTATTATAAACATTCTTGGACAATATTTGTGTGTATTTGTAGGAACCCATATTTTTAAAGGTAGATGTTTGCTTAACATTTTAACAATGTGAAAAGCCATTTTCCAAAATTATTGTACCATTTTAAATTTACACTACATTGTTTGAGAGTTCCAGTTTCTCCATATCCACATTTATACTAGATATTTTCAATGTTTTTAGTTTTAGTGATTCTCATTGGTATATAGTAGCTAAATACAAATTTTATACTTGATTAAACTTTGCTATTGATCATTTGTGGGGTATAATATTCTTATTCTCAACCAAACCAAATTTTATGTCATTCACTTAGATTTGTCACTCCAATAATTAAGAAAAGTAAATCTTTGATGAGACATTGGTTCTCTCAGAAGATTGGCCCCTATCTGTTAAAGGGATAGCTTCCCTGTTGTCTTATCAGTCTGGGTCCTTCAATTCCAAGATAAGATCAGGGATGGAGAGACAGCAAATGTTTGCTTTCACCTATCCCCTTTATTCATTTTTCCCTGACCAATTCAGGATCCTGGAATATGTCCATTAATTATCATTATAACTCAAATTAATAGATGTTTTTCAATACTTTGATATATAGATGACATGTACTCAATAAAGGGTAGAAAATTTAGACAATTAAATGGAGTTTTACATCAAATAGGGAATTTTTTCTTCACTTAATTACTTAAAATTTTCACCTTTCAACAAAGCCATTGATAATTTTCACAAAGGTAACACTTCAAAATATATATCAGCTTTATATTTGAGTGATAGAAAAGGATATACAGAGCTTTCATGTAAGTAAAACATTAAAATTATTTTTCTAAAGGGATGTTTTAGAAATTATTTTAAAAGAAACATTCTCCCATTTATAATACTCAATTTAGGCATTCATAACACTCAGAGAAAAATGAGAACAACTTTAGGAAAAATATCCCTTAAGAATGCCACAATTTCTTTGAAAGGCATACTTTGCAAGAAAAAAGTCAACATTTCTTAGTTTAAGATAGCCTATGGAATGTTATGTCCTCTTCCATGACAATGTTGTAGAACACCATTATTAGTACATATTGCTCAAGTAAGATCTTAACAAAAAAACGAAATAACAACAAAAACATCCCTATCAAATGTATTGATGCTGCAGAACTTTCTTCTACTAAAAATTATAGTTATATCACGTGGCTGTTTTAGATTTCAGTATACAGTATTATGCTTTGTGATAATTATCTTGTCTCTTAAATTTGATATAATTTTTTTATTATATTTCTAACACATTGCAACCAAATAGAAATTACCTTTGTCACGATTATTAAAGGTAAAACAGAACCCACATAGCCAAAATGTATGCTTAAGTTTATTAAATAACTGTTAAAGAGACAATTTTGATGCATAAATCCTGAATGTCATCTGTCAACTTAATGAAAAGAAATATTACTATCTTGCATTTTCTTTTTCTGTTATTGATTTGTGGTGCCCCAAGACCATTTTAAAAATGATCAGTGAAGTCCTTATCTGTCATGGAAACAAATTCATTCCTTGGGTGGCTGAGCAATATGAGGGGAAATAAATTTCTCAGAAATGTATCCCCTGAAGGTTGCTATCCATTATTGTTACAAGTTTGCAATGGAAATGGCTTTAAATTGCTACATGGAGAATATGATAAAATTTAAAGCTTGTGAAAGATGATTAGAAAATGAATATAATACATATATAATATATTACCAACAATATATCACCATATATAATGCATTTATTTATTTAAACAATGTTTTGAGTATATCAAAGCAAATGTGGAACAACTCAAATCTGAATGTTAACCCAAAGAGTAATAAAAATGAAAAATTAATGCCTGTAGGGAATTGGGAATTAAAATATTCTCCCTTTTCCAACATACGGCATTTACATTTTCTGCTTGGATGGCAGGTTTGAGCTCTATAAATCAGATTTCATCTTATAAATCTGTTTCACTTAACTTTGCCTCTTCCACACTGCTACTAGTCTGAACTTTAGCAAGGCTTCATGAGTCTTTCTAAAAGATCATGTCAGCAGAAAAATAAAGCAAAAGTGAGTGGAACTAATTCTATCAATTGAGTTTAATCTTAATTTGATGTTATCTTCGGCTACATTTATATGAACACATCACAAAAGTACTATATTATGTTTAACTAAAATCTTTCTTTTTTTATACATCTACACACAGGTAAGCATATATATTTGTTTTAAAACAATATATATTTCAACTTGTGTGGACATATCAACAATGACACTAAAGGGTTTAAATTTTTATAACAGCAAATAACTAGAACATATGTAATGTTCCAGTAAGTGTACTAATGTCTTTCTTTCTTTCTGGATACTGAAATTTGGCATAATATTAATTTAAGTTTTTATATGTAATTTTGAATTTGTTTTTCTAAATAGCTTTGTTTTATTGTATCTGTTATTACCTACATTTTCATATAACATTTTGCTTTCTGTTTTTTCCATAATATCACAATTTTTAGAGGTATATGGATAGAAAACAAGACAGCTTTATTTGAATAAACAAAAATTGAGGAAAATACTACATATTATTATTAGAGATTTACTGTTGCATCAACAGCTGACGTTCTCTGTAGTAACACTCAGGTTTCTACATCCAAATGTAAATCTGTATTTTAATATCTTAATGCCAGAGCAGCTAACATTTGAATTTTGTTTTGTAACTATCTATTATATCAAGTTAAAAAATTTCCCATTAGGGATTATGGCAGTCAATAAAAATATGGTTGTTATAAGTCTGTATCTTTTTTTTTTTGAGACAGAGTCTCACTCTGATGCCTGGGCTAGAGTGCCATGGCATCAGCCTAGCTCACAGCAACCTCAAACTCCTGGGCTCAAGCAATCCTTCTGCCTCAGCCTCCCGAGTAGCTGGGACTACAGGCACCTGCCACCATGCCCAGCTAATTTTTTCTATATATTTTTAGTTGGCCAATTAATTTCTTTCTATTTTCAATAGAGACAGGCGGGGTCTCACTCTTGTTCAGGCTGGTTTCAAACTCCTGACCTTGATCAATCCTCTCCCCGCGGCCTCCCAGAGTGCTAGGATTACAGGCGTGAGCCACCGCACCCGGCCTAGTCTGTATCTTTTTAATATATGGTTTCAACAACCCTGCACTGAAAAGCCAGCATCTTTAAAGTGATATTAAAGACACTATATTGCAAGGTCTAAAGAAGTTTCAAGTGCTGCCTTGACATCTTTGAGCTTCATAGGGCCCCAAAAGCTTAACTGTGAGTTTCCCTGCTCTTACTAGATATGTGTCCAGACCCTCCCATATGTCTCACCCCCTCTAGCAGAAAAGAACTCCCCTTTATACTGACCTGAATAATTCTTCAGTCAGCCATACCAGTTGCATTCTACCTGCCCCTCAACCTAACTTTGCCCTTCTGTGGAATTATTCAAACAAACCAATTACATTTTCCTGCAGAAATCAGGAGACATCTCATCCTCTTATTACTGCAAAGTCTGGTTCCACATCCCTGTTCACTCTCTTCTTAAGTGCAAACTCCACGTGGCCTCGCATGGCATATTATGTCCTAGACTGTGAATACGTATGACTAATAAACTGCTGTCAATTTTGCCTGACCAGTGTTGAATGACATCCCTTTGGCCACCTGGTACTATTTAGTGCTAGGGATTCCTCCTTCATAAATGGGGTGAATGGGAGGTGATCAGAACACACTGTGATGAGAATAAATAGTTCATTAAATTGTTTTTCATATCTTTGTGAGACATAAATGTCCTTCATGTAATAAAGACTTTGCTGTGGTTTAATTGTTGTTGTGAGCCATTCAAAGAAAGTAACATTATTTTAGATTTTACTATAAAAATGCTATTTCCAAAAGAATATAAAATGGTTCTTAGCAAAATCTTATGAATTTTCTTTTGGAAACAATAACTTATTTGCTTATTTGACTTGGAATAAATGGCTCTTAAAATGACACATGTAGGCTGTTCTTGCTTCATATGTTAGTTGTAAATTTATTTGACATTGCAGCAACAATGTTTGAGAATTAAACTGAATTTGTGTTGATAGACCCATGCGTAGTCATTACTATTTACTGTATTCCATATAATTTGTAAGGCTTAGCAGAGCAGGTTTGCCTTCTCTAATTTAATTATAAGTCCTCAAAATTTACCCAGGCCTTTGTATATTTATGAAATCTTAAACAATAGTTTATTTACCTGAAAATTCACGTACATCACACACATAATTTTCTACACATAATTAAATATAAACTGACAAGAAAGGATAAGGGTGGGTTATTTGCCAATGTAAATATAGTGTTTAATCAGGATTCTTGGAGAAGAGGCATAATTTTAAAACATAGAGTGAGAGTCTACAACTAAAAGTTTAAGTGTATCAGTAAACTCACAGGAACGTGAAGTGATTAAGGTAGAGGGAAAAGTGAAAGTATTCAAAGGGTCTTAATGGTGAAGAAAATATTTTTTTTTCCTTTGAGAAGGTGATAGTGTGAGAAATTCAAGGATAATACGAGTGCATTGACTTTTATTTGTTATTTTCTTGTTCTGCTCAAAGAAAGTGTAGTTTAATAAGAAAGGACTTCACTCATTTCTAAGAAAATTAAACTGCAGTAAGATATTTTTTCCTCTGAGAAGTGCTACATCAATCCCCTTTGCCCCCTGCCTTCCAGCCTCTTAGCCTTCCTCTGCAGCCATCTTGTGCCAAGCTGCTGAGAGCAGATGTACCTGCGATTCCATCACCACAATTGCATCCTTGCTCTCTCCTTGGGGCTTCTCTGCTGTCACTGCATGGGTTGCCTGAAAGGACCTGCTCAATCTTTTCGACACAGGCATAATCCTAGAAGTGCAAGGGATTAATATCCCATGAAACAGCCCTTGCCAAATATGGTTTAGAAACAGGTGGATCTCTTAAAGTTTCTCCTCTTTCTTCCCTTGGGTGGATAATTTTGAGGAAGACTTAGCTCTTCAGACACTTTCTAGCAGGATCAGGTCCTACTTGCCCATGGTGGTGGGCAGCTTGGTTGCTCACCCTTGAATTTGTCTTTCCTCTTTCCTTGTGTCACTCTCTATAGACCTTACCTCCTTTTTTTGAGAGTACCTTCTCAAATAAACCATCTTTATTTTCTTGGCAGAACCTAGGCTAAGACAAGTTGATTGTGTTACAAAGGGAGTAAGCTTCTTGTTCTCTTACAGTATCAAAATATAGTAATATTATAGAAATTTCTCTCCTGCTACAAAGTATAACTGAAATAAAATATAACCAAAAATATTCTAAAACACTGCCAGCCTCAAAAGAAAGGAAATCCTTAGTATCATACTATCGCAGGGAAAAGAGCTAAAGAAGAAAGCCCAGACACCAAAGGTACATTGAGTAGTGTGGGAGCCATCCAAATGCAAATCTCAATGGCCAAGGTCATCATCTGACTGAATTTCTTGGCCAATTTGATATTAAATTCTGACAAATAATGACAGCTTTCCCACTGAAATTTTTGGTCACTAACAAACTTGACAAAATAGCTAGTTCTTTTAGAGCTACGTGGTCACATTTTAGTACAATGGGAATACTTGTTTGTTTCCCAATAATCAATTTGAATCTATGTTCTCTATCTCCTTTGCATTAATGATAAAGTTTTATATAAGCAAGTATTATATTCAACAAAGCGTAAATAATAAATAATATATTAGCACAAGATCAGCATTGTTTATTATCATTTATTTTTGTTTGGCTTTTTAGCCTGTCTCACTGAATTTTATATTAGCTTTTCAATATTGTCAAAGATGGGATCTCTTATTTAATATGCCACTGAGGTATAATAGCATTTCTCTGGGTTGTTAAATATTTTCTTTGTAATTAATTAGAAATTATTCATTTAAGCTAATTGTTCTTATTTACCAGACAGACACATTAAAATCATAATGATAGTTTTGTATACTTTGTAGAATGATGAAGGAAATATAAAGAGAAGAGTTTCATGATATCTTGAATTGGAATTTAATTTTTCATAGACAAAAATGGGTTTCTTCTTGTATTACTGGCAATTTTTAATTATTTTTTAATCCCAGTTGCTCTAGAAAAATAGTCATTTGTTCATGAAATCATTGCTATGAACCTTCCTTTACCATTACATTGCCAGGTTTTTCACAGTGATTATTTAAAAAGCACATATTTTATATTATTGAATTTATAATATATTTATAAGTTTATATTTAAAATCATTTTAAATTATAGTAGGTTTTAATACTTAAGTAATTATGTAAGAGTCAATCTAAAAATTTAAATGCCCTTTTGCATATGGATGAGGCAAATTTTATTTATTAATGTTACTTCAGTAGATAGCAGTTCTGGAGATTTTGTCTCAATAATTATTTGGGATGTTCTAATTTAGGGAGTTATAGCATCAATGAAATCAATGAAACCACAGTTTAATAGTTTCATATGGGAAATTTTTCTAAGCATGGAGGCCAACTGCTGCATGGACAAGTGCATCCTGTTTAACTTGGGAACACAGTCACCCTTGGTCATGTAAGGGGTCACGAACCTGTTGTCATGAACCTCCGCCCTTGGAAATTATAATGCCATCGTGCTCCTTATTGTATTAATTCACTCATAACTTATAACGTCTTTCACATATGTATAGCATTTTTTCCAAAATGATTTTTTATGAAATACTTTGTCAGCTGTAAGGTATCTTATTAATTGCAAGTGCTTGTAGCCCTGAGAACTTAGGAACCAATACGTTTGGTGAGTAAATGTGAATGTAAATATTACAATGTTTATATATCAGTTACAGATTGGCATTAAGGTTGGTATTTTAGCATCTAAATACTTTTCTGTTCAATTGAACCTTAAAACAGAGAATACATGCTATTTACTAGTTGATAATATGTACAGCATTATTGCTACATAGACTGATTCAACATTTTCTTAATAATGTAATGCTTGTATTTTATTTTTGTATACATATGTTTATTTTTAAATTCCTACCATTAGAGATTAATATCATTGAAAGTTCTGAGAATAAAGAAATTTTAACATTATTGAAGAAATTATTAATACTTTATGTGATATATCCCAAATATCATTACTAGATGAGAGTGTGGTCATTCTAGAATGTTAGAGTAGCTGTGTGTGTGGGGGGGGGATGGTGGGGATGTGTGTATTTAGGAAGATAATTACTTGGGAATGTGTTTAGAGTGCAGCATCAATGTTAAAAAAGGAGGTATAAGTTTATATTTGGGAAAATTCTGGGATGCCTTTGGACTACCTGGACTTAAGATATTTTAAGACTGCTAAGTATTACCCTCCAAGGAAAGACAAGATGAAAATATAAGACCAGTGAACAGTCCTGTTAGGACAAAAGCACTTAAAAGAAAATGACACAATTAAAGTCAAAAGAAAGCATGGATAGAACAAAATAAACCAATTTACTGACTTCAAAGACAAAAATATTCATATTAGTTTTCATCAAATATCTAGTTTTAGACTGAAATGCACATGTCCCAGTTTATGTTAACAATCCTTTTTTCCCCTTCCAAATGCTATTCTCCTAGGAGTTATCCTGGAATTGACTTATTTTAGGCCATGCATATATACTTTAATTCCCTAATAAGTCTTCTTTTCAGACATTTTTTATTAAAAATTATTAAACAATCAACTAATCCACATTAATATTTTTGTGCTAGTAAAATATCTATAAGCAAAATCATGGGAATATATTTAAATATATTTTACATCTTGATTTCAAAAAAAAAATGGAGTGGAGAACATAATTTAGCTTCTTAAGTGAATAATCCTTTAATTTATATTTTCCTCTATCCTTTGAAATATTCAGTAATTATGTGCTATATTGAGAATTCGAACACATTTTTTTCTTTTTTTAGGTGTAAATCTCTGTTTATTTCAGAATATTATGGGAGTACAAACACTTTGGTTACACATATTGTCTTTGCACTACCCAAGTCAGGTCTACAAGTGTGCCCATCCCCCAGATAGTGCATACTGTCCCCTTTAGGTGTGAATTTACCCATGCCCTCCTCTTTTCACCCCTCCCATCTGCCTGACATCCAATGAATGTTACTTCCGTATGTGCATGTAAGTGTTGATCAGTTAGCACCAATTTAATGGTGAGTACATGTGGTGCTTGTTTTTCCATTTTTGTGCTATTTCACTTAGGAGAATGGGCTCCAGCTATATCCAAGATAGTATAAGAGGTGCTAGATCACCATGGTTATTTTGTGGCTGAGTAGTATTCTATGGTATACATATACCACATTTTATTAATCCACTCATGTATTGATGGCACTTGGGTTATCCACATCTTTGCAGTTGTGAATTGTGCTGCTATAAACATTTGAGTGAAAATGCCTTTTTATATAATGTCTTTTTTTCCTTAGGTTAGATGCCCAGTAGTGGGATTGCTGGATCAAATGGTAGTTCTACTTTCAGTTCTTTGAGGTATCTCCATATTCCTTTCTATAGAGGTTGTACTAATTTGCAGTCCCACCAGCAGTGTATGGGTGTTTCTATCTCTCTGCATCCATGCCAACATTTGTTGTTTTGGGACTTTTTGATAAAATACAATCTCACTGGAGTTAAGTGGTATCTCATAGTGGTTTTGATTCAGTCAGAGGGAATGGTCATAGGCAAGAATTTGGAGGTAAAATTCCATCTTCTTACCTTTTAAATGATTGAGGGTCTAGTCACTTTGTATAAAAATACTTCTAAATGATATATGCAAGGAAAAAAATGATTTTAAAGAAATGGTCTGAGATGAAAGCTGGCATGGCATACAAAATATGGTAAATATTAGTAAATCTAAATATAACACACATGAATTATAACAATAATATCCAATTTGTGGTATTATAGAAATACAATATAGAACTTAAATCTTGAAACACCTGTGGAAAATAACATAGATAATGAGAAAGAATTGGGTTTTAAATGTCTTTTTATTGCTCAGGAGAAGGGTAAAGATGTTGACTAACTTTAGACTTTTAAAAATATGCATGCTAAAAATTTTATGGAAAGCAATTACAAGTAGAAATAGAATGCAAAATTTATCCATACCATTACAAGGACAACTGTGGAAAGATAAAAAAGCAAGACAAATAAAATGCAATAAAATGATAAAATCCAAATATAGCAGAAAACAAGAGGACTATACTTTCCACTGAAAATATTATTAAGGAATTATCAGACCGGGAGCCAATAAACAAATCAAGAACAATGAAAAGATATATTCTATTTATGGGAGACAAATATAACGCAAGTACAGAAAAAGAAGAACATTAAAAGAAGAAAACAAAACATATTATTTCAGAAAATTACTGACTAATAAAAGATGATATTAGTATAATGTCATTAGCCAAAATAAGACAAAAGTATTAGGGATCATTAAAAATATTATAAGAAATCTTCAGTTCCTTAAAAAGTTGTACTATTTTCTAAGCTTTCATGTTTCATATAAGAAGGCTTAAAATATTTTCCTGACCAATTGAGATCTGTCATGCTAGTTAAAAAACCCATTAGTCAATGATTAACTCTGGAGTCTAGATTGTAATTTCTAAATTCCATTTCCAGTTGCAACAAATCAGGTTCTTTGAAGAAATGGTTGATTCCAAGTCTAGAAAGGAAAATGGGCAAAGAACCTGAAGATTCTTGTAACAGAAAGCAAGAAGGTATCTGAGACTACAAAAGTTATGTAGAAAGAACCCTAGAACAAAATTGTAAGGTTCTACTTCATGAGCACCAAAAAGGATAATAAGTGCAATGGGATGCATTGCATCATATATGTTAAAATTAATTAACAATAATTCATTGTTCATTGGTCAAATGTGAAGAATCTATGAAAACACCTCACAGTTCTGAAAACCAGTAACTAAAATGAAATGCACTTATCCTCCTCCATTTCTCATAAAAGCTTCACATCAAGCTACCCAAAAGTGGATGAATGAGTGTTTCCCCCTATAGAGAAAACGTACAGATAACAAATGTACAAGGAACAATTGATTGGAGTATTACCACTTCACAATAGAGAATTTTGGATCTTCGTAGTCACAGAAGGGAAGCAACTACTTGTTAGGTGCCTTCAGCTATGGTTCAAAAAAAGAAATAAAAATCAGCTATATGCATTTTTGCCAAAAAAGAATAAAAATCCTATCTGCTATCATTTCATGGAAAATGAAAAAGAAACATAGGCATGCAATGAGCAAAATCTATAAAAAAATGTTTTTTTAAAAACTGATCCACATTATTAGTAAATAAATTGAGGAATAAAAATGAGAGAAGGAACCTACAGAAGCAAAGAAATATTGTAATTTAAGTAGAAGAAATGCAACCAAACTGCAGAAATTTGAATATTTGATGGTGTATAGCAACTATTATTAATTACTTAGGATTATAAGGATATCATGACTATGTTTTTAAAAAAGTAATTTCTAAAAGATACATTTTAAGGTATTCACAGAGGAAATTTTAAGATGTCTGAGATTTATTCCAAATAATTTTAAAGTGGGAGAAATAAATAAGTGATATTGACCATTTGTTGAAGCTATTTGATGGAAATGTAAATGTCCATAATATTCTCCCTACTTTGGCATATATTTAAAAATATATACAATAATAGAGGTTAAACAATAAAATGTTAGTTATATTAATATTCATTTAAAATGCAATTTTGTTAGAAAACCCTTTGCCTATGTTTATAATTTCAAGGATATATGCATATAGAGCACAAATAGAATATAAAGATAAGAAAGTAATAAAGTAAAAACATGTGATCTTCACTTCATCTGAGTATTTCATTGGAGAAAGTTCTTTTATGTTTATAACTTTGCTGGTAATATGTAGTAAAAATATTTTGACATAACTTGTAAAGTATTAATATGAACGTTAGTAATATACAAATTATTTTTGTCAAAAAGAAAACACTTCATCATTAGACACATGTTTCAGTCAGTTGATGGGATAACCTAGTAATATATCCTTGAAGGACATAGACATTAAAATATTTTTGATGCATAAGGAAGTATGTCTACATCTGTATAGATGAATCCTCCTGGCTTTGCCATTTCAGTAGTCTTTTTATGTTCAACTTAATAGAAAGATAGATTTTTAGTTTTTTTGAATACTATTAATATATACTGGCAAATCTATAAAAAAACCAGTAGGTCAGTATTTAGAGATATTAAGTATATGTTGAAAGAAGGACAATTATTTAAGTGAATAAATGATTACACATTTACAGGCACATATTCTTATGATATTTTAATACAATCTTACAGTTCACTTTATTAATTATAACTTGGTGAAGATTTAAATGATGCATATTATGCCCATTAACACATTTCAAATGTGTGTATATTAATTTAATAAAAACAGAAAAAATTCAACCTTGTTGTTTGAAATTTATTTTTTGGATCTGTTGGCTGAATTGTCTTTCAATATTCACTGTGTGTTAGAATTTTATAGGCAAATACTTAGCTTTTCTTTAGGAAACAATAGTATACAACTGAGTTTTCCCACCACACATGAAACATTGAGAGTAGGTGATAAAAGTTAACTAGAGAAACATTTAGTTTTTTCTGATTTAGAAATTAGGAGAGCCCAAAGACAGAAAACAATTTGTCTGAAGCTAATCAAAACCTTCAAACAACCAACTGTTTTCAGAAGATAGTCCCAGAAGGCATTTGTATAGCTAAAGAAAAAAATAGTAAGTTATAACAAATATTAAATTTAAAAGTAGTGAAAACTGCAAATTATTTAACATATATGGTTCTGACACAGTATTTTATCTATTGTAATAAAAGCCCCTTCTTTACTCTTCTTAAGTCTCCCTTATGAATATTAAACCATGAGCCAGAAGAGCAGGGTTCAAGATCTGTTTCTATTATAACAGTAGCATGGTGACTCTGGGCAATTCATTCAAACTCATTAGCTTCAGTTTTATTTTTTATTATTATGATAAAATAATCATAATAATACTTCTTAGAATAATTGTGATGTCAAATAATTATTTGCATGAAAGTGCATTATAAATCTAATGACTGTGTTACTATTAATATCAGTTCAGAATTACATCCCACAATTCAAATGAGTGAGGATCCTGTTGGGCATAAGACTAAGAAGTAGGTAGAAGATAATTTAATGGGCCAATCTTATCTATGGATATGAGAGAATGGAGCTACTACATTCAAGACCATGCATTCAGTGAAGAAATGTTTCTCTTCTTGGTACAGAACTTGGATTGAACCTCAACCTGTATGCCTATTTAAGGACATCCAGGAAAAAGAATACTTCATAAGAAATTGTCATTCTTGAATGCTTTTCCACTTCAAGGCATTTGGGGTCCAAGAGTGCTTCTTCCGCACAAGTCAATTATAGCTTTGATTTTCCTATATTTGCCTTTAGGCTCCACCATTTTTTAGTTGTGAACTGGAATAGGTTAATTCACTTTCTAAGCTTCATTACTCCTCTAGTAATGTCAACTGCTACTGTTAAGTTGAAAGAGCAGAACTCAATAGGGCTCAATCATTAAGCATTTTTATCTTCCTGCCACTTCCACTCAAATGACCTTGGTGGATTAGCTGTTGGTTTCTCCCAGCATGGAATTCATGACTTTACAGTTACTCTTAGATTAAAAAATCAAAGAGGAACTGTAACTCTACACCTCTGGTCAAAAGAGTGCTCACTCTCATTTCATTAAAATGTTAGTGCAGTTGAACTGATCAGAATTCCACCCTTCATTCGAGCTTAGAACGTTTCCTCTGCCACATGTGGGTGTTCTGCAGGACAGAAAGCAGTAGTAGAGAAGACAGGGATGGTCTGTCCCTGGATTTCCCTTTCTTCTGCTAATTCCACTCTCCTTCCACCCCTCTACATCCTCTTTCTCCACTCATATGATTTGTTTCTGGCTCCTCCAGGATTGGGATGGGTAAGGACAGTGGAGAGGGATTAGGAAGTGTCTAGTTGTGAAATGGCGTTTATGTTTTCCAGGCTTGGCAGATGTTGACAGTTGACTCTTTCCTTGCATGTTTTTGGTTTCTCAGGGATTCCCCAACTATGAACCTCTAACTAGACTCTCTACATTGCAGCCAACACGTCTTTTCTGAATTGGTTGATCACTTCAGATTCTCCCTCAGCCCCTTGTTATCATCTCCTACTAGACCTTTCTTCCCCCACTGCACTCCATGGCTTTATATTTCTCCAAAGAACTTTTCACAATTTGACATTTTTATTTATTGTCTGTCTTCTCACAATAGAATATAAGATTTTCGAAGGCAAAAGTTACCTGTTATTCATTATTATATATCCTGTACCTAGAATAATGCCTGGCATGTAGTAGATGTTGAATAAATATTTGTTGAAAGAATGAATGAATGAATGAGCATTTGGAGGAAGCATGGGACCCTCTTTACTGGGGTCCCATTGGGGTCTACACAGCCCTATTTGGCGTAATCCAAAACAAGTCTTCAGTAGCTCCCATCAAAATTTACACAGTTTTGCCCAAATACTGTAACATTTGACAAATGTAAGTGCAGCTACTTCCTATTCCCATCTCGGCCCTCTATACTATTGGAGCAGCTAGATAATGACAAGCTCATATATTTGGACTTTTTCAGAGATCAGAGTAACATCTGTCTCACTATCTTGTAAGATACAAAGTCAAGTTCTCTGAGTTTTAAAGTGCCCTCTCAGTGATTTGTTTTATTTCATTTTATTATTTTATTATTTAGTTTCACCTTTATTTTGTTTTCATAACATTAAATGTTGACAAAATATATTTAGTTTAGAATTTACCTAAGGAACTTTTTCAATAAAATAAAATCATGAATATTCCATAATTTAAATATGCCATTAAGGGAGATTAATTTCTTGACATTGTGTTATATGATTCTTTTTAAGGCCTTCACAAAGTTCTGATTTTTTTTAAAGACATAGTTCAAAATTACTTTTGAAAATCTGTATTCTTTTTTTTTCTGAGGATTATCTGGTTTTATTTATTTATTTATTTATTTATTTATTTATTTCAGAATATTATAGGGGTACAAACATTTTGGTTACATGAATTACTTTTGTACAGTTTGAGTCAAAGTTATAAGTGTGTCCATCTTGCAGATAGTGTGCATTGTACTTATTAGGTGTGAATTTGCCCATCCCTTCTACCCCCTCCCACCTGCTTGATTTCCATTGAATTTTCTTACTATAGGTGCATGTGAGTGTTGATTATTTAGTTCCAATTTAATAGTGAGTACATGTGGTGTTTGCTTTTCCATTCTTGCAATACTTCACTTAGGAAGATGGTCTCCTGTTCCATCCAGGTTGTTAAAAAAGGTTTTAGTCCACCATTGTTTTTATGGCTGAATAATACTCCATGGTATACATATACCACCGTTGATTAATCCACTCATGTATAGATGGGTACTTGAATTGATTCCACATCTTTGCAATTGTGAATTGTGCTGCTATAAACATTCGAGTGCAAGTGTCGTTTTAATAAAATATCTTTTTTTCCGTTGGGTAAATACCCAGTGATGGGACTGCTGGATCAAATGGTAGGTCTGTTTTCAGTTCTTTGAAAGTAGTCATACTACTTTCCATAGAGATTGAACTAGTTTGCAGTCCCTCCAACAGTGTATAAATGTTCCTTTCTCCCACACCCATGCACCTATTGTTTGGGGACTTTTTAATGAAAGTCATTCTCCCTGGAGTTAGGTGATATCTCATTGTGGTTTTGATTTGCATTTCCCTGATAATTAGAGATGTTGCATATATTTTCATATGTTTATTGGACATTAGTCTATCTTCTTTTGAAATGTTTCTGTTCATGTCTTGTGCCCACTTTTTAATGAGGTTGTTTGATGTTTTCTTGCTGATTTGCTTGAGTTCTTTGTAGATTCTGGTTATTAGGCCTTTATTGGATGTATAGCATACAAATATTTTCTCCCATTTGTAGGTTGTCTATATTCACTGTATTGATTGTTTCCTTGGCTGTGCAGAAGCTTTTTAATTTAATCAGATCCTATTTGTTTTTGTTGTTGCTGTGTTGTTGCTGTATTTGTGTTTTGTTGTTGCCTGTGGGGTCTTCTTCATAAATTCCTTGCCTAGGCCGATGTCTATAAGAGGTTTTCTAACCTTTTCTTCTAGAGTTCTTATAGTTTCATGCCTTAGGTTTAGGTCTATTATCCATCATGCATTAATTTTTGTGAGAGGTGAAAGGTATGGATCCTGTTTCAGTCTTCTACATGTGGCTATCCAGTTTTCCCAGCACCATTTATTAAAATAGGGATTCTTTTCCCCAGTGTATGTTTTTGTATGCTTTGTCAAAAATTAGATGGCAATATGAGGATGGTTTTATATCTGGGTTCTCTATTCTGATCCTTGGTCTAGGTTTCCCTCTCACTGGTTTAAAACAAGCAATAAATATTTATCACCCTTCTCATGTGAATATCACCTCTCTCTCTCAAGCAATTCTCTCTAAAACCCCTCTGTTTCTCTTTGTCTACCTTTATTTACTTAAATATTATTGTCATAGATGTTGAGGTAAGATTTGCAAGTCAGAAGGGCAGACTCCTCCTTTGCCAGTCCTGTGTAGATGTGGTGAAGCCACTTACTTCAGACCTATCGCTCTGTCTCTACCGTTAAGACCTCAGTGAAATTTTAAACAAAGAGGAGTTCTACTTTAAAATCCTGTTGCATCTATCCTGAAAAGCTGTTGTAAGCAATAATGGGATAAAGTAAATCAATCAGTAACAAAACGCTTAACATAAAACACATATTTATTTCTCTCTGGATTCTCTTCTCTGAACTGATTTCTTGCTATTCCTCCTAAAGTAATAAATAGAATCCTAGGTTATAATTGCATGTCCTTGGAAATTTTTTGAGCATAGAAAAAAGCAAAAGGGCTAATAAATTTCTTAGAAAATGCAAAGAAGGGAAAAAATACACACAAGAAAAAAATCCCAAGATCATCATAAATATTTCACATGTAAGTTAGAGTTACAGTATTTATTTTTTCCTGACATGAATATATCATCTCTTCTTACTAATTTTTAAATTTCACTTTAGATGTGCAAGCTAGGCAATTTTAAATTGTCAGAGTCACATAAATTACTGACTTAGTTTAACAGCAAAGCCTATTTTCTGGTATCCGGTTATCAGACCTGAAATACATTTTATAGCAAAGTGTGAGATTAAACAGTTTCACCTCTAAATGTGGTATGTATGTGCTTTTGTGCCCTCCTTAAAAATTAACTATTCATGTTTAGTAGAGAGTGAAATTCATCAGGGACAAGCATTGCAGATGAGCTCATTCTCCTGTTACCTTGATGTATGGAATTATTCCCTCGGGTCTAAATCTAATCAAATGTGACCACAATTCATCTAATACTTTCTTCCAGATCTGTGCAGCCTTAACAGTATTGCAAACTAATGAATTCTTCTACAGAGAGACACCTATAGTAAAATTCTTCTATAACCAAGTAATTCTTAAGAGAATTATATTTTATTTGAGTCTAGGAATAGCTTTATTTGAATTATCAATACTCAAGGAACCTGGAAGATTACCTGAGTGTAATAGTGTGCAATGAAAGATGAATTTTTTTAAAAATTCCCAAATACTAGAAACATTTACAAAAAGTTGAAAAATAATATTCATTAGAATAAAAACATAATATGACAAATTATTTGGGTATACCATTTGGGAAATCTCTTTCTTGTTTCAAAATATAGTCTCACCAATAAGAACTACCAACACAAATGGATCCTGTATCTAAAACACCTTTGTAACAAAGGCACTCTGAGAGGTACTCTGATTTCATGTATTTTGAGCACCTACTTGAAGACCTGAAACAAATGCCATAAAGGAGAAGTCACGTAAATAGTTATGCAGACTCCTCCATTCCCCCATATCAAAAACAATGTATGTGCCCAAAAGAACTTCTTGTAAGTTGCAACAATTCTGTTATATCATCAAATTACGATAGTCTACACCAGGGGTCCTCAAACTTTTAAAACAGGGGGCCAGTTCACTGTCCCTCAGACTGTTGGAGGGCCGGACTATAGTTTTAAAAAAACTATGAACAAATTCCTATGCATGCTACACATATCTTATTTTGAAGTAAAAAAACAAATACCCGCATGTGGCCCGCAAGCCGTAGTTTGAGGACGCCTGGTCTACATCATGTCTCACAGTATGCAGCTCTTGAAACTCTTTTGGAGTCTTTGTGAAGGTTCATTTGAGTTAAAATTCAAACATCTATCCCCAGTCAGCCATGACCTGGGTCACATGATACAAACAAGACTTATTCCCTGCTTTCTCACTAGCTGAGCTTCTTTAAGACCTCCGCTTTAATGCTGACAGTAACCATAGTGCAGTGATGGGTCCTAGAACTAACAGTGCGTTATAGTAATTAAAAACCACTATCTTTGAGGCCAGACCAACCTGAGTTTAAGTTCTATCTCATGGATTTATTAGCTGGGTGACTCTGGGAGATTGCCATGATCTCTGTGAGCCCCAAGTGCTTGTCTGATAGGAAAAGTAAATGACGTATTTAAAGTATTTATCATGCTTCCTGGTACATAGTATGAAATAAATGTTAGTCATTAACATTTCTGTTACTATTAAAATAATCAAAATACAGTAATAAATCATGGTCTAGACAATCACAGGTTTTGAGGGTGGACCAGCATGACATAACAGTGTCTTGGCAGACAAAAGTGAAAAGCCAAGTAAGAGAGAAATTAAAGCTCAGTATTCAGCAATACAATACACATATTCCTAAGGCAGGAGGCATTAGGAATACTTGGCAGCAGGAAGCAGGTTTCTAGCCAAAGACATGGGTTTTAGATACAAGGGCTTTCTGTGCTTCCTGTTCCAGAGAAGACAAGGTAAAAGATTTTAATACAAGAAAAATTGGAGGATGGTGATTTAGATACAGGGAGGCAATCTGGTAAACCAGAATGAGTAGAAAGTACTGATGGGGCAGATACTCAGTTACTAAAGGGTGGTAGGGGTGATATGATCAGGAGAAGTCCTTGAGTTTTAGATGGGAATATACCTGTATGTGTCACAGGAGGAAAATTGATCATAATTTTGGGAAAAGCATGACTGTGGAGGTAGATTCTGATAGTAATCTTGCTTTATTGCTTTATAGCTCCCAAGGTCTAGAAGAGTGATATAGGGTGGGTAGGTGTTCAATGTTTTTAAAATTAAATATGCATATCAAATGTTTCCTGCCCTCAACTGCATAGGCTGGCTCTTAGCCTAATACTAACTCAGCCTTGACATGAATTTCCAAAAGAAATACAATTACACTATTAAATTTATGATTTTCTATAGTTTTTAGAAAAGACCAAAGTATTGTGGGGTCATGGTAAAAGAATATATCATATAGATCACCCAACAATTTCCTAGGTTTTTCTCTTCCTGGTCTTCCTTCTTTCCAAATATTTTATTTTATATTTATTTATTTTTATGGTGATAAAATACATAGAGTAAAATTTGCCATGAGTAGCATTTAGTACATTGACAACATTGTGCAATAATTACCACTAACTGCAGATCATTTTCATCACCACAAAAGGAACCTCATACACATTATGCAGTCACACCCCATTTTTACATCCTCTTAACTCCTGGCAGCAAATAATCTGTTTTCTGTCTCTATGGAACTGCTTGCTCATGATTTCATAATGGCATCATACAATATATGGCCTTTTATATCTTGCTTCTTTCACTTTACACATTGTTTTCAAGGTTTATCCATGCTGTAGCATGTACTAGTACTTTATTCCTGTTTATGGCTGAATAATATTCCATTATATATATATATAATTTTATTTCTCCATTCATCAATTGTTGAGCATTTGGATTTTTCCATCTTTTGGTCATTGTGAATAATGCTGCTATAAACATTTGTGTAAAACATTTTTTTGAACACCTGATATCAAATCTTTTGGATATATATTCAGGAGATGAATTTCTAGGTCATATGGTAATTGTATGTTTAACTTCTCAAGGAACTACCACACTGTTTTCCACCACAGCTGCACCATTTTATATTCCCATTAGCAATGTATGAGGGTTTCAATTTCTCCATATTCTTGCCAACACACTTGCTATTTTCTTTTTCTTATTTGTATTAATATTTAATTAAAGTCATTTTAGTTGGTATGAAGTGGTATCTCATTTTAGTTTTTATTTGTGTTTTCCAAATAGTGAGTAACATTGAACTTGTTGGTCATTTGTATATAATACTTGGAGAGATGTTTATTCAAGTCCTTGGTCCATTTCTAAATTGGGTTGTCTTTTCATTGTTGAGTCGTAAGTGCTCTTTATATATTCTGAATACTAGACCTTTATCAGATATATAGTTTGTAAATACTTTCTCCTACTCTGTGGGTTGTCTTTTTGATTTCTTGATAGTGTTTTTGAATCCTGTCTTTAGTACTTTGCTTCCAATGTCTTCTTTCTCTATTCCTTCCCAGGAACAAATATGTACCTTTCTTATGTGTAAATGAGCAGTATTTTGAAGTTCTGCACTCTTTAAAGCAGCAGTCCAAGTAATATCAGACGTTGTTTGACTTAGGCTTCATTAGGAATAGTCTATTCTCTCAACAAAGATCTCCATGAAGAGAAACTTCATAATAGCAGCTAAGAAAATAAAGTGTTCTTTATATTTTTTTAGTAATAAAAATATCATGTACTGAGTAATAGTTCTTTTTTAAAAAAACATTACACAAAATGATAAGTTCTGCTACTATAATACAGTTATTCCTAGCTAAGAAGTAAATGCAATGGTTGTTTGTGGCTTTTAAAAATTGGTAACTTGTTCTGGGAGTATTAAAAACCCGATACAGGTAGAGCAAACATAATCCTTGCAAAGTCTGTACTACGGATAAATCCTCTCTGCAGAAGAGCAGCCATATTACTTCAGCCCTATTAGCGAGAAACATTCAACTACGTGGTAGAACTGGGCCAAGTAGATATCAAGACTATTAAAAACAGGAGGGAATTAAAAATGCATCCTAGTTTGTATATTAAACCTCAACCATAAATAAATAAAACAAAAGAAGTTGACCTTATAATTGAACATTTTTTATTTGTTTGCCATCAAGACATTTCCTCTAGTTTCAGAATATATTTAAGACCATGTTTATCCCTGTGCTATATGAAAAAAGTTATTTTTGACAGCTCTTTACTTTAGCATCACCTTCCTCTCAAAACTGTTTTAGTGGTAGTATGTAAAAAACAAATATCTAATATCTCCTATAGAAAGTGACATAGCAATTAATGTAAATATAAACTCCCTTTAGGATAACTGTTTCCAGTTGGTTTCTTATCTGCATTCTGTTTGATAGCCACTCCCAACAATTGTGAGGGAATATTTCTTTACACTATGAAACTTATTTTATTGAATGTGATGTTTTTGTAAGGTATAAAAGTAGGGTTTGAAAATTGTAATAATATCACATTTAAGCTGAATTTTAGTATCATTAATGAAATAAACTTCAAACTTTTCAATCTTTCAAAATTATAATCAGATTTATGTAGCTACATACTTTTTTGCAATAATATGTATTCTTATATAAATGTGTGTATACACACACACACACACACATGCACATACATGTAACATATAGTCCACTATAGTAGGCTGAATGGTGGTCCCTAAAAAGATAGGTTCAAATTGTAATTCCTGGAAACTCTGAATGTGATCTTATTCAAAAAGTAGGGTCTTTGCAGATGCAATTAACTTAATGATCTTGAGATGAGATCATCCTAGATTACCTGGTTGGACTCTAAATCAAGTTACTGGTGTCATTATGAGTCACAAGTATATTATAAAGATGTTCCTCAACTTACAATGGGATTAAAGCCCCATTGTAAATTGAAAATATTGTATGTTGAAAATGACTTTAGGACACCTAACCTGTAGAACATAATGGCTTAGCATAGCCTATCTTAATAGTGCTCAGATCGTTAGCCTACAGTTGGGCAAAAAATCATCTAATGCAAAGCCTATTTTATGATAAAGTTAGTACAAAGAACTTTGAATCAGAATTCAAAATACAGTTTCTACTGAATGTGTATGACTTTCGTACCATTGTAGATTTGAAAAATTATAAGTTGAATCACTGTAAATTGCAGACTATATAATCAAAGAGAAGACATAAGGACAACGGTGACGTAGACAGCTAGTTATCGCAGAGACGCACGTACTTGCTAAGACATGCCAGACATTGCCGACACACACCAAAAGCTGGAATAGACAAAAAAAATTACCCCCTAGAGAATGTGGAGGGAATTTTGCCCTGAAGGTGCCTTGATTTCAGACTTCTTGCCTCTATAACTGTGAAAGAGTAAATTTCTGTTGTTTGAAAATACATGTATGAAAATACAAATTTTCATACTAGGAAGTGGGGTGCTGCTGTAAAAAATACTAAAAATGTGGAAATGGCTCTGAAATTAAGTAATGGGTAAAGAGGCTGGAAGAATTTTGAGGTACATGAAAGAAAGAAGTCTAGATTTTCTTGAATAGATTATTGGTAGAAATATGGACATTAATGCTGCTTCTGGTGAGGTCTCAGAAGGAAATGAGCATGATATCGAACACTAGAGGAAAAGTGTTCCTTCTTATAAAGTGGCAGAAAACTTGGCTAAATTATTTTCTACCATTGGGTGAAAAGCAGACTTTGGAAGCAATGAACTTTGTTATTTAACTGAGCAGATTTCCAAGCAAAGTGTTGTTAACCTAAAATAACAATAGAGAAAGTGGCTCTTAAAAAAGATGAATTTTTTTTTGAGAATGGATGATGGATTAAATCTGGGAATCTGCTTGCCATGGAAAACCATGGGGGGGCCATAGGTATACCCAGGGAAGCAAAGCAAGGCAAGGATTTTTATAGACAAAATGAGGAGGGTCACATAAGTTGTTTTGAAATATTTATTCTTGTCTACAAGAAACACAACTAAGAGTGGTGTTGGTCCAAAGTTGAACAGGTAGTTGCTGGGTAGATGTCCTCCTAGAAGTATTCTTTGTGTATGGTTGCTGTGGCCTTTGTGAAAGGTTGTGGGTTTTGAGAGTCCTTGTAATAGTTTTATCATATGCACATGTCCATGATAGCCTCTCCTTCACGGCCTCCCAACTCCATTTTGTTAGGGTTTGGCATAAGTGACTCCATTTGATTCTCACAACTTTTCCAGTGTTCAAGATGTGGCTTAGTTTCTTTTTGTTGTGTATAGTCAAATGTGAGAGGAAAGAGATAAATTCAGGAAAGAACTGTTAAGCAAAGTAGAATCAGCACTTGATTATTTGGGGGGTTGCTAGTCTATTGAGATTTCAAGGGATGCTAAAATTAGGCTATTAACTGTTGGGAAAGCATGCTCTGGAGAGAGGTTCAAGGGTGAGGCTGAACAATTTTGCTGCAGGGATTGGGTCTGTGACTCATGGGTCCAGTCAACCACCTCAAAAAAAAAAAAATGCAGGGAATAGAGATGGGGTTATTCAGGAAGGATCTGTGGAGAACCCTTTTGTCTAAGGGTGCCTACATGGGAGACAGACAGGTTTTGAGATGCTGTTTTAGTAGATACACTGCCACCTTGGACAGAAGAGGACAGAGACAGAATGAAATGAAGGATGGCTGTTGAGCTTTTGAGATTCTACAGGCAGAAAATGAGCTGATAGAGATCATTGATTGCAAAAATATGCTACCCTTCAAGAAAAAGAATGACGCCAAAGGCAGAAATAGGCCAGAGTGGTGGGTACAGAGGGTGATGGAGCCTGCCATTGCCAGAACCTCTGTGAGAGAATAAACCTTTGTTGCTTTAAATTACCAAGTTCATAGTAATTTGTTATGGCAGCCCCAGGAAACAAATGCATTCACAGTTCCTGAAATTTTCAGTTATATAATTGGCATTCAAATTTAGATAATAATGTAAACCATTTTCCTCAACAAGATGTGTGACTGGCGTGTGCATTCTCTCTCCTTCCCAGACCCCTTCCTCTCCCACTCTCCTCACCCTTCCTCCTTCCTCCTCCCCCTCCCTCCACTACTCTCTTTTCCTCTCCCTCTCTTTCTCCTTCTCCCTCCCTCTCCTCCCTTTCTTATGCACACGTAGAAGCTAGACAAAAGCAAAGTAGAAGACAGTATGGCATAACAGAAATCATATTAGGATTGAAGTCAAACTAGCTTTAAAGTCTACTCTCTTACTAACTTATAACCTTTTTTTTTTTGAGACAGAGTGTTACTCTGTCACTGCCAGGGCTAGGGTGCCCTGGTGTCAACCTAGCTCACAGCAACCTCAAGTTCCTGGGCTCAAGGGATCCTCCTGCCTCAGCTTCCCATGTAGCTGGCTGGGACAACAGGCAGCAGGAGAACACCATCACACATGGCTAATTTTTTTTTTTTTCTATTTTTAATAGAGACCAGGTCTCACTCTTGCTCAGGCTGGTCTTTAACTGCCTGACCTCAAGTGATCCTTCCCCCTTGGCCTCCCAGAGTGATAGTATTACACCATGCCCAGCCTAACTGTGTAATCTTGAGCAAATGAATTAACCTCTCTCCCACTTCTTTAAACTGTAAGATGGAAATAGTAATAATAAAATTGACAAGAGACTTAAGGTAGAAAATATATTATATTTAAATTGGCAGGCAGTAGAACATTATGAATAAGTAGTAGGAGGCAGTAACCCTGCAATCATGAATTTAGTGAT
This sequence comes from Microcebus murinus, assembly GCF_040939455.1. Taxonomy (NCBI): domain Eukaryota; kingdom Metazoa; phylum Chordata; class Mammalia; order Primates; family Cheirogaleidae; genus Microcebus; species Microcebus murinus. The sequence continues at coordinate 64,908,961 of NC_134112.1, forward strand.
TGCAACATTTGAACATCTAAAATGGATTTAATTCACATTCACATAATAATACAGAGAGACTGATCAGAAAGTTTGATCTTTTGCAGTCATGTAAAGCCTGAAATGATATACATGCATATATTTATGGCCCTAGGGTATTTGTTTAAGAATTATTTTTATGAATGGCCTCTAGTTAAACTTTCAAGTAGAAAAAAAAATGCTCCACAGAGAAGAAAAAATAATCAATGGTAAGAGAAAGGCTATACCTGCTGTAGTCTTTGAGTATTCTGTTATGAATCTTTCCTACTATATCTGATCTTATTTATTAGAACATACTGGCAAACTTCCTGGATGGATAGATATCTGTATTTATAGTCTTTGCTCATATTTGAGGTTTCATTTCTGAAATCACTTACAGCGGATACATGCAGAAGTTTTCATCTCTTCTGATTACATCTTCGTTGGCCTCACTTGGGACATGGTAAGAATGGCTTCAAAAGCTGTATCTGTTTGTATCAATTGCTTCTGAAATTTTATGTGTCTGCTCTTGTGTATGTACCAAAATCCTAAAGTTGAAAAACTGATTCCTTAAAATTATTTATAATAAAACCCCAAATAATTTGAAATAATTGTTCAGTAAAATTTCCTGAAAGGTAAGGAAGAGACATCTCCCATTTTATACAATGTCTTTTAAATATCTCTATTTTCAACTTAGAACTCTTTCTAAAAGTTGACTTTACATTCTCTTCTCTTCTCCAGATATCTCAACTCTGGTTGTACATTAGAGTCAGAATGTTTGGAGTTAGAACATAGTATTAAAAACATTAAACATATGGAAAATTTCAGGCACATTCAAGAGTAGAAAGAATTTTTAAGGTGTGTTCCCATATGCCATACCACCTTTGACAACGAACTTACAGCCAACCTTGTTTCATCTGTTCCTTGTTTTATCTGTACCTCTGTCCAACCTTGGATTATGCTGAACTAAATCTAAGCCATCATATAATTTCATCTGGGAATATTTTATAAAAATATTTCATGTACAAACTATTTTACATCCTTATCACACACAAAGCAACAATAATTCCTTAATATCATCAAATATAAGTGCTCACAATGCCCAAATGTTTTATAACATAATTTTGTACAATTTCTTTTAATTTAGATCCAAATAACATGTATGCTTCATAATTGTTTGATATATTTCTGAGTCATTTCTACAGGATTCCCTTCTATCTCTTTATTTATTTGCTATTCAGTTGAAGAAATGCCTCATATAGTCTCATATAGTTGCCCCTAGCCACATGTAGCTATTTAAATTTTAATTAATTAAAATTTTAAAAAGAATTTAACATAGAATTAAATAAAATTTAAAATGTCACACTAGGCACACTCGCATATTTCAGGTGCTGAATAGCCCCATGTGGCTAGGGGTTACTGTATTGAAGAATGCAGATATAGAATAATTTCATTATTGCCAAAAGTTCTGTTGGAGTACATTGCTATAATTTTCTGAGTAAGTTTTTTTTTTTTTTTTTTCTGATTATAACCCTAAATGTCATTTGACCTGATATGGTCGCATATTTCCTATATATTGATAGTTAGAGCTAAATCTTGATCAGATGTATGTTCAATATTTTGCCAAAACTACGTTGTTGTGCACCTACATCAAGAAGTATATGACACCAGGGTGTCTCTTTTTGTGATGTTAGTAGTAACTGATGACTACTGTCTAGTTTTATTAAAATGGTATATTTTGATTACTCTATAACTTTCATAATTTCTTCTTTGTTCCCATGCCATTCTTACCTGTAGACTCATGGTGCATTTATTGGTAGCAGTGCTGATTATCGTTAGACTGTTATCTTTGCCTCTAGTAGTGTAGACTTCTGTCTTCCTTCTGCAGAAAAAAATCAGCTGAGGATCTAGCATTGTTTATAGATTTTAGTCCATATTTTGTGTTAGTTGGTTAGTTAGATGATAGAGATCCTATCTTTCTGAATTGACAATTACTTCCTTCATCATTCTTTGTTTATATAATAATTTTGTATTGTTTGTACAATATAATTATATAAAGATGACAGATTAAATATATGTATTTAATATTGATCCTTTCAATATTCACTCAAACTGTAATTTGGTAATTATTTCTTAAAGACTTAGACCCACAAACATAAGAAATAAAACCATTGCAAGAGCATTTTGGAAGTTAGAAAGCAGATGGGCAAGGACTACCCACTTAGCAAACGCTAACCTGGAAATAGAAAAAACTGTGAAGATCCAAAATTAAACCGTAAAATTTTCAAAAACCTCAGGAACTAGCACTACTTATGGAACTGAAAGTGAAGCAGTTTGCTGTTAAAGAAGATTTGATGATGTTAAAAAAGATTCCTAGATAATCTCTCCCACTTGTGTGACTGCCCTTCAATTACTCTGGCAGTGCTTTAGAGATTTGTTTGCTAAGGAAGGTTAGACTGTGTCTGGACTAGACTATTGAACATACAAGTACTGTATTATAAAGAGAAGAATGAACAGGCAGGCCATTTACATATAAATGCTGATGTTTTTGGCCTTTTCCTTCACTTGGTTTATTTATTTTTTTTTGAGACAACAGTCTCTCGCTTTGTTGCCCAGGCTAGAGTGAGTGCCGTGGCATCAGCCTAGCTCACAGCAACCTCAAACTCCTGGGCTCAAGCAATCCTCCTGCCTCAGCCTCCTGAGTAGCTGGGACTACAGGCATGCACCACCATGCCCGGCTAATTTTTTCTATATATATGTTAGTTGGCCAATTAATTTCTTTCTATTTATAGTAGAGATGGGGTCTCGATCTTGCTCAGGTTGGTTTTGAACTCTTGACCTCTAGCAATCCACCTGCCTTGGCCTCCCAGAGTGCTAGGATTACAGGTGTGAGCCACCATGCCCGGCCCCTCCACTTGGTTTCTAAGACACAAGCAAGCAGACTTATTTTCCATGGCAGGAGGCTAGAAACTCTGTCTCTGGACTGTGTACCTTCCCCTAAAAGAAGAAAGCAAAGATACTAGTATCTTAGTTTTCCTAAAACCTGGAAAAATCTCCTTTCAGTGAAGTTCAAGTTTGTCAGTCCCCACTTGGATGCTCAGAGCTTTCAATATGCTTCTGAACCCTCCAGCCCATTTTAATCAAAAGCAGGCAAATAGGTTACCAAATATCATGGATAAACTGTTTTTAGAAAGCAAAACAAACAAATGGGGAAAAAAAGCAACTTGGAGGAAAGAATATTATGCAGAAAGAAAAAAAACCCTTAACATTAGTATCCTAAGAATGCTAACAAAGAATATTTCATTTATAAAACAAAAACAAGATGATATGAAAAGAGATTTTCAGAGAACATCATAAAAATTAAAAATGATCACAGGAAGAAAAAAACCCTTGTGAACATGTTGTAATATAAAGTTGAGGAAATCTCTCAGAGATTAAAACAAAAAGATAAAAAAAAGAGAGAGAAAAAGAAGACTAAAGAGAAAGTGTTATAAAATTAAAAGACAAATGAAGTCCTAGGGACAAGATACAATATATAATGCCTTCAAATATCTGAAGGAAAATGGTTTCCAATTCCACGTTTGGCCCAGGTATCAAAAATTATATTTATTGATTTTTAGTAAGAAAGGGGAAGTTTAATTTATTCCTCTTTCTTTGGAAGATACTAGAAGATGTGTTCTACAAAAATGAGCAAGTAAACCAATAAAAATGAAAAGAAAGAAGGAGTAGGAACAGGAAGCAGATGATCCAACACAGGAAAAAGACAAAGAGAACCTGTAGGATGATAGTGAAAAGGAAATCCCAGGTGTATCACCGTGCTCCAGGCATAGGTGACAGCCCATGAAGATGGTTGCAGTTTACAAAATTGATGACCAAGTAAAAAGTAGAACTTCAAATTCATAGCAATCTATCCCACATAGAGAACTGATAGGCATAACAAATGTCAAGAGAGCTATCACTTTTACTGATCTGATCTGCAATGTTGATGATATATGATTGAGACGAAGACAATTAAGAGGTATGTTGTTATCACAAATGGTTATATTGAAGCCTGGTGTCTTTTTCAACTAACATTGGGATAAGCCCTTATGTTCCCTGTGTATTATAATGTAGAAGAAAATATAGACTTGGTGAATTGAAAATAGGGTCTTTGCAGATGTAATTAATTAAAATGAGGCTGTCCTGAATTAGGATGGGCCCTAAATTCTATGACTAGTATCTTCATACAAAGAGGAAGGAATACAGAGAAGCACAGGGGAAAAGGCCATGAGAGGACAGCCAGATTGGAGTGAGGCAGGTACAAGACAAAGAATGTTAAAGATTGTTATCGGTCAAGAGAAGAAGGGAAGAGTCAAGGAGGGATTCTTCCCAATAGCCCCCAAAGGGAGCATGGCCTTTCTAATATCTTGATTTCAAAGTTCCAACCTCTAGAACTGTGAAAGAATAAACTTCTGTTGTTCTAAGTCCTCCAGATTTTTGGTAATTTACATGCAATTAACCGGTTTATTTTTCAGAGATTCAGAATTTGAAATTGATAAAATATGGTCATTTCTATAAATGTCATTTCTATAAAAGACCATATTTTATAGAAATATGGTCATTTCTATAAAAATGCCCAATTGGGCATTGGGACTTTGGTTTCTAAGAAAATTTATTGCCATTTTTAAGAGAAAATCAAATCCATTTATTTCAACTTAAAGTCCCCAAAATGTAGCCTTCTCTCTGTGAGGACTGTTTACAGGAAGTTGTGATCTGTCCTTATAAGCAGGCTGGCCATGCTGACTGTGAAGGGATGTGTTCTCAGTGAGCATTCACTGGGGAAGATCAGTTCTGGTTCAATTCTCCCACCATAGCTCTCATGGTGCCTCCCAAACACCCATACATCAGCAGACTTCTCCTTTCATTTTCTTTCTTACTGTTCATATGAAACAACTAAGAAGGTTGCTTTCCCTCTAACACTTTCCTAAGAGTTCACATCACTTATTTCCATGTGTCCTGGAGAAGATTTCAAGTTAAACATAGACAGACTCTATTCTATACCCTTAAAATATTTTTGTCTTTTAAAAATGAGGGAAAATAAGCCATAAACCAACATTCTTAGTGGGTCAGAATATTCACAGAGAATGGAATGCTTATATTATTTTAAAATTAGAGGATTTATATGAATTGAATGATTAAATGATATTAAATATACATTTTTTGCTTTCCAAGAATACTTATTAAAAAGTAAAAATTTTAGGTACATCAAATGTGTTGCAAAGGATTGTTCTCAGATTATAGTCAGTTTACTGAATGGTGCCCTTTGCAGAATTGAAGAATTCATGCTGATTCACCTGTTGGCTCTTTTATACCCTACACTGTAATTATTCCTTGGGTTTCCTTTCAAGAATAAGATTAAAATCTTTTTTTCCCCTGCCTTGAGGAACATTAGTAGATTTGGAAGGGTGATAAATTCAAGTGGCACAGAGGGTTACTAGCTACAAAAAACACAGGTTTGCTAGTTTGGAATTCCATCAAATGCTGTATGTAATTGGTATCTGAAGATTTGCAAGCATGGATTCTTTGTCTTCAGTATGATTTCAATATGACTCATTTTAGTCATGGAACTAATATGGTAATGTATAATTCAGGCATAGGTAAAAATAAAAGAGTGAAAGGAAATTTCTTTCTATGAGATTGTAAAGCCTCACAGATGGACATTGCCTTGACCTATTCCCTGTGGTTGTGGCAGACATCTTTGCCATGTAGTTGTTTCCTTCAGCAGACAAATAGGTTTCCTGACAACAGTTTGCCAGGAAGTCAATTTTCCTCATCAGCGATAGGATTTTTTTTTTTTTCTGAGAAAGATAAATAAGCACACCTGTTATGCAGAAAAGAGAGAAAGGAAGATGTCATCAGTAAAGTCAGGGGATCAATTGGCCATGTGGTAGACTAATGTAACCTGATAATTCTCTTTAGGGGCAGATGGCCCCAACAGATGCTATCTTAAAGTGAAGTGAACAAAATGGAGTGAGGAATGTAGGTGAATACAGGCACATAATAGCACTGCAGAGAATTACAATACTCAGAGGTAATTGAAAAGTAATGACCAAAGGTGTAGAAAGTTAATCAAAGAAGATAAGTGTCATGGAAACAGAAGAGAGAATTTCAAGAAAGAATGATTAGCATTTATTTGTTGCAGAGGTCTTACATAATACGGCCCTAGGTTTTCCTATGAGATTTTGTAATAAGGACTATTTTTGACGTGGCATAAGATAATTACTAGTGTTAATGAGAGGACATTGGGTGTAATGAGATGGTGTAGGTAGTTTGCCTTGGGCTAAGCAGTGAATGAGCCATGAGAAAGTACAGAAATTAGAGTGTCAGCTTCTCTTTCAATAAATTCTTTGTAAAGGGAAGAATAGAGACATGATAGTAAATAGATGAATAAGGTGTGGCCCTTGGCCTCTAGGGACTTACAATGTATAAGGAGACCAAAAAGTATTCAGATATTTTGAATACAGTCAGTACTCTGTATCTGTGGGTTCTTCATCCATGGATTCAACTAATCACGGATTGAAAATATTTGGGACAAAAACAATAAAAAGTACCAATACCACAATAAAAAATAATGCAAATAAAATTACAGTATACCAACTATTTATATTTTACTAGGTATTATAAGTAATCTAGAGATGATTTAAAGTATATCAGAATATGTACATAGGTTATATGCAAATACTGTAGTACAGTATTTTTATAAGGAACTTGAGCATCCATAGATTTTGGAATCTATGAAAAGTCTTGAAACCAATCCTCCACAGCTACTGAGGGATGGGTGACTGAACAGTGTATGAAAGTAGTGAATTCTAGGGTAAAGATAGCCATAGGGTCTGTGATAATACAGAGAAGAGACACTTAAGTGCCCTGAAGGAGCCCTTAGGGTCAAGGAAAGCCTCAAAGACTTAAAAAGGAGTCAGACTGACTGGGTACAACTTCAGTTTCTTCTGCATAATACCGTCTAGAAAACTTGTTTAACTTCTTGTGGCAAAATAGCTTGACAGACTAATCTGAGCATTTATCTACCCCTTTTGTCTCTCATATCATTTTCCTTCCCCACTCATACCCACCACAACCAACGCTGAAGTGGAAGTATAGATTAAAGGAAATTGCCAAATTAAATATGAGATGATGATTCTTTTCTTGACACCTTACAGAGCTGGCTTTTGGATACTACATAGGAATGGCCTGAGGTGAAATGAGATATAATGCTGAGTAGCAACAGATTTTAAATTGTAAGAAAAATATAGTTTGGAAGGAGAAGAGAAAAATTTTATTAATTATTATATTAGTATTAATATTGTTATTGTTTTCTTGCAAAGGATGAAGTTGAAATGTTGGAAGGGACTCAGAGGATGGATGAGCTGGCCTCAAGCATGAATATTCCTTATCATAATTCATGTATCTGCTTTGTAGCATTCTTGGACACTTATAAGTCCCCCTACATGTTGGAAGGGCAAAGAGAACATAAATGAAATGCCATTTGAAAAAGATAAAATTAATTCATACACCTCCCCCCGAAATGAACAAGCAAACAAACAGCACTAGACTTGTTGTCAAATATTCCAGGAATAGATAATTGACATTTTATAAAAATTCTTTCAGAAAATAGAAAAATATTAATTTTCTCCATATCATTTGAGAATTTGATATACAATAGATAATGAAAACATAAAACTGCATCCTGCTAATTGTGTTTATTAAACCCATACAGCACTTGTTATGTGTGAGGCATTATTCTATGTACACATCAACTCCTTTAATCCTTTTAACAAACAACTGAAGTAAGTGCTCTTTCTGTTCCTATTTTGCATGTGAGGAATTGAAGGAACAGAAAATGTCAGTAATTTGCGTAAGATAACACAGGTAGTAATTGGTAGAGCATGAACTTAAATGCAAAGAACCTGGCTCTGTAATTCATGCCTTATAGCATTACACTGCTCTTTCAAAGAAAAACTAACCACAGGGCAATTTCACTAACAAATACATGTACAAATAACTTTATATTGGCAAGTCAAATCTAGTAAAATATTTAAAAAAAAAACCACTTTATGATTAAGTTAAGTATATTCTAGTATTTCAATTTTTTTTTTACTATTTGCAAATTATTAATATATAAATTGTCATCTCAAATGAGAAACAATATATTCATCTTTTTATATGTGGAAAATATATATTTCAACATTCATTCAGAGTTATAAAAAAAATTCTGGCAAACTTGAAGTTAAGTGGAAAAAAAATTTCTCCTAAAATCTCCACCAACATTACACTTAATGGTGAAAGGTAGAAGTTTTTTTTTTTTTTTTAAATCAGAGAAAATTGACAGGGATGCCTGCTGTGGCCATTTTTATTCAACATTTTGCTCAAGGCCCTAATGAGTGGTAAAACACAATAAAAATAATAAAAGCTATAAGATTTGGAAAGTAAGAAACACAATTGTCAACATATTCACTCAATGTGTTTGTATACTTTGAAAACTCTAGAAACAAATATTTGAAATTAAAAATGGGTTCAGTAAGATTGCTATATGTAAGATCCTAAGTCTATTAAGTTACTATACACAATAACAATAAGACAACATTATAAAAACAAGAAAAACTATAAAGCATTTAGAAATAAATATTTTAAAAGTCTAAGATGTTTAGGAGAAAATTATACCATTTTATTGAAAAGCATTAAAGGCTTAAATAAATAGAGAGGTATTTTGTGTCTGTGGCTAGAAAGTCTTAACAATACCTATAGATTAATTCCATCCTAATGGATACATTAATGCAGTAGCAATCGAAATCCTATCATAATTTTAATGGAATTAATAAGTCGATTATCTCATTTATAAGATGATTGAAAGGGCCAAGAATCAGTATAAGAAGATTTAAGAAAAAGAATATGTTGGGAATATTCACTACCTAGATTTCAAAAATAATTTATGGCATTTGTATAGGGAAATATAAGGTGATAGATAATGGAACATAATAGAGAAATAAAAAACAAACTCATATATATAAATATATATATAAAACCCTGCTTTATGGTAGATGTGACACTATAGATCAATGAGGGCAAAAATTTGGCTGGTGTATACATACACACACACACACACACATACACACACACATATATATAAATGGTGAAATTGGTTATCCATATGATATTTATATATCTATATTTATCATGGCCAGAAACCAACTGTAGTGGGACTGAAAAGCTAATCAATCATCCACAATATATACTTATTTCAAAACATCATGCTGTTCACCATAAATATAATTTTTATATTTCAATAAAATCCTTAAATTTATAAAAAGGAAAATCTAATCAGTTAAAGCAAAATGTTATAGTAAAATGGGAAATGTCCATTTTCTTTTTTATATATATATATATTTTTTTCTATATATATTAGTTGGCCAATTAATTTCTTTCTATTTATAGTAGAGACGGGGTCTCGCTCTTGCTCAGGCTAGTTTCGAACTCCTGACCTCGAGCGATCCTCTCGCCTTGGCCTCCCAGAGTGCTAGAATTACAGGCGTGAGCCACTGTGCCTGGCCGGAAATGTCCATTTTCCAAGGACAATATTTTACATAAATGAAGTGGTAATCCCAAAATCTATGGTCCAGGGGAAATCAATTGCAGGATACATACATGGCTATCAATAATGATTAGAATATCTAAATTGAAAAAACTTGCTGCCCAGATTTGAATATAAAAATGGACAAAAGTTATAGAGCAGCAATGAATAGAAGAGAAAAGCATGTGTATTTACATATATTATAAAAGGAGCTAAGATCAAAAGAAGACACAGAGACTTAATAGAGATAGGCAATATTTCATTTTTTAAATTTTATTTTTAATCAACAATAATTGTATACATTTGGGGGGGTACAATGTGATGTTTTGATATATGTATTTTACAATGTGGAAGGACTAAATCAGGCTAATTAATGAATTTACCACCTCACTTATCCCTTTCTTATGATAAAAACATTTAAAACCTACTCTTTCAGCAATTTTGAAATATACAATAAAGTATTATTTATTATATTTACCATTCTGTGCAACAGATCACCAAAACTTATTCTTTCTATATAACTGAATTATTTCTTAAGTGACTGCTGAGAACATGGAGTTCATTATATTATATTCATATATTGCATATATTATTTAACTGAAATATTCTAATTATATACATTTTATAAATGTAAACAAAGGATATTGTATGTTAAAAATGTTGAGTGACTCCTAGATCCCAGAGACTCTATTTTGGTCATCTTTGTGTCTCCAGATCCTGGCATAGAATGTTACTTAGATAATTTGCCTATATGAGATTGTGCAAGATTAGTAGTAATTCAAAGTATTATTTGAAAAAAAAACACAGAAATTTATATTAAGGAGAAAAAAGAGGTTATAGGTGAAAGAACAATCTATATCCAGGGTAATGTAAACATTTACAAAAAAGCTTTGGGATTCAGGAGAACTGATTCTAAATCTGAGCTACTGTATTCACTCACAGAGTGATCTTGGGGATATTGTTTGTGGTGGATTAAAAATAACCACATGTTTTTTGACAGCTCTCCCACTCAGAAGTTGACACCTTTCCCCTATCATCGATTTAAGGCTGACTGATGATTGATTAGCCCAATGAAATATTGCAGGATTGATACTCTGCCAATCACTACCCTAGTCTTTAAGAGGACTGAAATGTTCACCTTGGTCTTCAGGAAACCTGAGCTGCTATATAAGAAGTTCAGCTCCCCAGCCAGAGAAAGTACATGTGGATCCCCTGAAACTATATGGAGAGGGAGAAGGGCAAACCTGAGCCCAGCTTTCTGTTAATAACTATCTCTGTAAAGGTGCAGGCATGTGATTGAAGCTGTGTTGCACCCTCCAGCTCAGCTCAGGTACCAGCTAAATACCCTCTACTAATCCCTGTGGATGGCATATAAAACAAAATTGTCTAGCCAACTCAGCAACTTGGATTGTTGTTTACAAATAGCTCTTTTCTTGGAAAATGCATTTTACATTGTTTAACATTGCTAGTCCCACCAACAATTTATTCAACAGAAATGATTTTGAAAGAGCTACTTCTGCTCAGACTGGCTTTTTCTTAACCATAAAATCATGAGATTTAAAATTATAGTTTTTGTTTGAAGCCACTAAATATTTGGTAGTTTATAAAAACAGCACTAGATATCAGAACTGAATTTGTTACCTGAAAGTGGGATGCTGCTGTAACAAAGATCTAAAACTTGTGTCATTAGCCTTGGTCTGTTGTCAAAAGTACAAGGGGATTTTGGCCTAGGTCCATGTGCTCATCGCACCAAGATCCAATAACTGAGACAAAAGAGATTCCCAAGGGAGAAAGGATTTTTTTAATATGACAGAAAAATTGAAGAGAGAATGGGGAAGCTGCCTCAAATCATCTTTCCAGAGATCATGGGCTTTTAAGGGATGGACCACAAGCCTTGGGACAGGTTATGGTGTAACTAACAAGGGGCTATGTGCACTGGGGGCAGGTTGTAGGTGTTGGTGAATCTTGGCTCCAGAAAGTCTGCCCAGGGGCCTTCAGAATCTCAACTCTTTTGTCTTACAGAAAATCCACCATTTCTGGGAAACAACTCAAGAGGTCATATAGTTATTTAAAGGAGAGGATTATAAAAGAAATGTATAGGAATTATTGAAATTTGTTCATAGAGCTACAGGACCAGGCAGTGGGTAGATGCTGGGAGGACCTCAAGGAGACTGACGGTGAAAACTTGGAAGTAGGTTAAGGCTTGAAGGACAGTGAGGAAAGGATAATTTATGGCTGGATTAAAGGTTTTCTTGTTATGTAGTGATGGAAAGTTTAGCAACACTTTCGCCAACAGTATTAATAATGCAGAAGATTGGAAATATACCTAACAGTGTAATGATCTAACTACGGTGATTTCCAGGCAGGATTTACCAAGGGCCAAGTGGGTTCTAGTGATCTCTGATGTATATACTAAAGAAGGAAATGTTTAGTCTTCAAGTTGAATTCTGGGGAAATACAGGGTACTCAGAACAGTATTTCTAACCAGCAAAGGATTACTAAATTAAGAAATAGTCTCATATCAAAGATAAAATCCAGGGCAATAAACATGATATCAGGGAATAGATTTAAGGCTATAACAGTCTTTAGTAGGACTTAAGATCCTCTTTGCTACATATCTTTTAAGACTCTTAGGGGAGGGAATTTTCTACAGCAACATTGGAGGCAACTCAAGGTTAAACAAAGCCAATCTCAGAAAAATATGGTTGTGAGATATTTTTTTTCCCCTAATACAATAAATACCAATAAGGCTCACAGTAAAGCCACAGAGTTTTTAAAAGACTTGCATTAGCAGAAGCACCACTAGCTTACATCAAAAGACAGGAGTATTTCAGGAGAAGGACTCTTGGAGTTCCCAAACTTCAGTGAGCAAAAGGACTACTGAAAAGGCTATTCAGATATGAACAGTGGCCATTACTTATGGAAGAGGAAAGGTGATTCAGAAGGCAGAATAGAGAGCCCAGGTACTGAAGCCAAGACTGCAGAGACTCTGTCCCAGGGAGTGGGACTGGGCTCTAATCAATGAACTAGAAATAATATAAGAGTAGATTTCAGAATTTCTATAGGCTATAGACTATTAAGGGCTTCTTCTTTCCCTCTTTTTAAAAAGGAATATTTATTGCAGTTCTCCCATGTTCCCCTTTACCATTGTATGTTATGTGGGTGTAAGTGGGCATATAACTTATTTCTTTAATTCACAGATCTTTGGATTAAGAGAAACCTTATTTGGGGAGTCTCATCCATAATTTGAGACCAGGCACAGGACTATGGTGTATCAAAAAATGGCCAAAATTCCATAACACTCATTCCAATGAGTGGTTATATTGGTTTCCCCACCATTTGAATCTAGGCTAGTAAATGACTACTTTGACTGATGGATATGACAAATGGATTGCACATTACTTTAATTCTGGACCTAATATTTTAAAAAACTGTCTCGATCTCTGGAAGTCCTGAGTCCCCATGTAATAGGTGCAGCTATGCTCCTGGAGAGACCCAATAAGAGATCCTCAGACTACATAGAGAAGAAAGGTACAGATGTTTGCAGACTCCCAACCTTCCAGTCAAGTTACCAGACATATGAGTGTAGCCATCTGAGATACTGCAAAGCAGATAAACCACCAACTTATTAGCACTGAGTGATCCTAGTCAATGCTTTGCATAATAGAAGAAATGCACAATTGACCCTTGCCTGATTTCGTGTCCGACAAAACAGTATGATCCAAAATGGTTTTTGAACTACTGAAGAAGAAAAATAAAAGAAGATAAAGAGAACTCAAATGCTAAGGGAAGAGAGACAGTTTGCTGTATTAAACGGGGGCTTAGAATTCTCATTGAGAAAGAAAGATTTGAGAAAAAGACCTGAAGGAAGTGACAGATTGAACCAAGTGACTTTCTAGGGATGAACACGTCAGGAAGAGAGAAAAGCTAGAGCTAAAGCTCCAAAGCAGTAAGACAGAGAACTGTCAGGTACTCCTTTGGGCATTGCTTTAGGCATTGCTTTGGCCACTGGATTGGACATTGCTTTGGGCATTGCTTCAGGCATTGCTTTTGGCATTGCTACAGGCATTATCTGAGTCAGGAAGTCTGAAAATAAAGTTTCAAATTACCCTGATCAAAACAGGATGGAGGCAGGGCAAGTTCCAGCAGGTTAGAATCAAGATGGTAGAGATATAGAGAGTGTCACTCTGATTGCAGGAAAACACTGCCTCTTCCATGAATATTCCTCCTCCTGTTTAGCCTATAAGTAAGTTGTTGCTTAAATAGAAGGACAACAGGAACCAGGGAGCAAATTCTCTTCTGCAGAGAGAAATAGTCTCTGTTCTGTCTGTGGAGTAGACTTTCTATAGTTTCTGAATAAATCTTGCTTTCACTTTATACTGTTGGCTGACTCCTGAATTCTTTCTTGTGGGAAGCCGAGGACCCACTTGGACTTCAGGTGGCTTCTAGCTTGGGAGTCACTTTCCTGTGTCAGCAAGATACATGCTTTTCCTGTGTTCTGCTATCAAGAAGGAGATCCTGCTATCCCCCTGGGGATCTAGGTCTGGCCTGGTTGTTTTGTTACTCCCCAAAAGCAGAATTCCTCACCTATAAAATGTACAATGGAGGCACTATCCCAGGGTGAATATTAGGCATCTAGCCCAGCTTGGCACTTTTTATTATTCTAAAGTAAGACATGGAGAAAACTAATTAATATGTCACTGAAAGAGATTACTGTACATATTTTTTAATAGCACAGTCCTGATGACAAATAGTATATAATACACGCAAAATAATGATAAGTGTTTGATTTGTTGTCAAAAACACCTAAGCAGAATTGCTTCTTTTTTAAAAAAAAATATTTAAAATAGCCAAGGAGAATATCTTATCTAAATGCAAAATACATTATTTATGATTGTCTTTCATCTATTTGAAGATTTCAAATTTTAGGTTCCTGCAGTATTTTTGGGATCCATTGAGAGCATTAGGAAGTAAGATAAACTTGAAGACAGCATCATTTGTAAAAGAAATATAACACTGAGACCTTGAATATTAAAAGATTTATATACCTAGCATTTTCTTTATTAAAATGCATTCTTCTACATTTCCTTCTTAGTATCTGATTAATATCATAAGCCAGTACTAGTGGGTTGAACTGTTTTTTTCTCTTTTGATAACAAACTGAAATAATTTGTAGTTCTTTCAAATCTTTCAGATTCAGAATGCAAAGTAAAAATAGACAACATCATGAAAAATACAGTAGCTGGTTTGACAGCTATTTTAACATTAAGCCTGTATTTTCTAATAAATTTCCATGCTTTTGTATATTAAGTATAATTTTTCTTTTTTGAGTTTTAAATATAAAGGTATATGAGTACATATAAACACATAAATTGTGCACATGTTTATATTCATGACAAAGTCATTGAATACACTACTTTATATCTAGTCTTACTTTGGTTCTCAATGATAAGCATTTAAATGTGCATACATAAATTTTCAAGGCAAGAATTTTTCACATTTGGAAGGGGAATTGTACAAGACTTTTTATTTTTATGTATTTTATAGTATAATAGGGAAATTAATTATTTTATATGGACCTGGGCATATTTATTGTTCACCAAAGATTTAGAAATATGTGTGTGTGCGTGTGTGTGTGTATATGTAGTACTCAGATTCTTATTGAAGCAATTACAATTGATTTCACTTTCTTACTCAACAAGGCAAGTGGATTTATTAAAGAATTATTTACACAAAGTTCCAAGAACCATAAGAGTTTCACTTTTAGAGAGAAAATTTAAATAAAATTGCATTGAAAAATAACTGAATAAATCAAATTAAGTAGGCATGAAAAATGGTACAAAAGTCAGTATAAGTGAGAAGCATAACTTTTTTTTTAAACCACAGTTTAATGAGAAAATAGCAACCCAAAGAATTTTTAAAATAATTTACAATATTGTTAGTCCTAATGTTACTGTCCTTCACGTGGAGTTTCTTTTAGGTTCTTGATGATCATCAGAGAACAGAATTTTAGAACCCACTGCAGGCAAGCCCAAAGCAAGTGCCCTTTACTCAAAGATGAGATTGAAAGTGCAAGTGAAAGTATACTCTCTCAAGAGTAAGAGAACAGGTGGGCTGGAAAATAGTAGCTGTACCAAAGGAAGGGATTTTTGGCTTTTTGAAGTGTCACTAATTGAGGGGAGGAATATTTAAGGGTAAGGGATTGGGTAATAATTCTTAGAATTGGGATTTCCCTCATTTTTATATTTTATATAGTTATTTTGAAATTGTTATGGTTATTTTAAGGGTGGAGAAATTGCAAAAACACAATGTCAATGATATTGTAATTAGCCAAAGTCCATGTAAGGTGACCTTGATAGCTGAGAAGCCGGTTGAAGCCGGCTCTTGTCTGCAGTTATTAGCTCCCCTTAGTTAGACTTTAATACCTATACCCACTCTGTAAGCCCCTGCATCAGCCATCTGGCTTCTAGCCTAGTATTCTAACAAGTTTTTGTCTGAGGATTGTTTATTTTAACACCTACAGTGACTCTGCAAGCCCCTGCATCCAGTTTAAGCCTATCTTCTAGTCTCCTACTTTGATACTAAGACCCTTGTATTAGTTCCCTAGGGCTGCCCTAACATCAACACAAGACATGGATTAAACAACAGAAATATAATGTCTCATGGTTTGGGAGGATAAAAGTTCAAATCAAGGACTCAAGAAGATTGGTTCCTTCTGAGGTCTAGGAGGGAAGGATCTGTTCTAAGCTGCTATTCTTGGCTTATAGATAGTCATCTTCTTGTTGTGTTTCTTTATATCATCTTTCCTCTATGTGTGTCTATTTCCATGTCCAAATTCTCTTTTTGTGTGTGTGTACTGGTTATATTGGATTAAGGCCCACAGTAATATCATCATTTTAACTCGATTTCCTCTGTTTAGATCAAGTAGAATTTACTTTATGTATCTGGGCACTCCTGCATTAGGTATATAGATGTTTAAGGTTGTTATGTCTTCTTGTTGAATTGTTCCCTTTACCATTATATAATGACCGTCTTTGTCTTTCATTACTTTTGTTGATTTGAAGACTAAGTTATCCAACATGAGTACTGCTCTGCCAGCTTTCTTTTGGTTTCCATTGGCATGGGATATTTTTTTCTATTCCTTCACTTTGAGTTGGATACATCCTTTTGGATTAGGCATGTTTCCTGAAGGTAGCAGATACTTGGCTTGTGTATATTTATCCATTCGGCCAACCCATGTCTCTTCAGTTGACACTTCAAGCCATTCCCATTTATTGAAAGAATTAATAAGTGGGGTGGATTTCTGTTCATCTTGTTGGGTTGAACTTTGTTCTTGAGCCATTGTTGTATCCATCCTTGGACCTTTAGCTTTGGGGTAATTTTACATTGTTAAGTGTTTATTGTGCTGATCCAAGAATAATGCCATTTTGAGTACTTCCTGCAGGGCAGGTCTTGTCATTATGAGTTCACTCAGTGTTTACTTGTCTGAGAAAAACATTATTTATCTCTTTTATATAAAACTTATTTTTGTAGGACCCAAAATTCTAGGCTGGGCATTATTCTGTTTGAGAAGACTAAGAATGGGGCAGCAATCCTGTCTCACTTGTAGGGTCTCAGCTGAGATTTCTGTGGTTAGTCTGATGGGTTTTCCTTGTAAGTTACCTGCTGCTTTCACCTTACAGCTCGTAGGAGCACCTCTTTCATGTTTATTTTGACCAGTCTGATGACTATGTGTCATGGTGTTTTCTTCTTTGTCATGAATCTCCCAGGGTTATGCCTGGGTATCTAGATTTCTAGCAAGGCCAGGGAAATTTTCCTCAATTATTCCCTCAAATTATTATCCTACCCTTGCATATTTTCTTTGTCACCCTCATGGATGCCTATGATTCTTATGTTAGGCCTCCTTATATAATCCTGTATTTCTTGTAGGCTTTGCTCATTCGTCTTACTTCTCTGCTCTATCTCTGTGACTGAGTTGTTTAATAATAATATATAATATATATATAATATATAATATAAACATATATTACATATATTTACATATGTAATATATATAATATATAAATTATATATTATATAAAAATATATATTATATAAAAAACATATATAAATATATAAATAATATATATAGTATATAATAATATTGTTTAATAATAATAATAATGTTTTCAAGCTCTGAGATTCTTTCTTCTGCCTGATATAACCTGTTCTTAAGGCTTTCCACTGTGTTTTGTAATTTGTTGAATCAATTTTCTTTTTTAGAAATTCTCTTTGATTTTTCTTTAATAATTCGATATGTTTAGTGAAATTTTTGTTTCCGTATTATTTTTGTGGTTTCTTTGTTGTGGGTTTCTATTTTACAATTTTACTTAATTAAGCTTCCTTACAATCCATGTTTAAAATTCTTCATTTGTAATTTCAATATTCTGCTTTTGGTTGGTATTCATTGCTAGGGAGCTGATATTCCTTTTTGGAAGTGACTTTTGCTCTGATTCTTCATACTTTCAGAGTTCTTTGCAGGTTACTTCTTATCTGGAACAGATGTTACTTTTTACTTTTGGATTTTCTTTCGTTTATATAATGGCATACCCAGTTTAATCTCTGAGTCTCTAGGTGGTACTTGTGGGTGAGAATGAGCCACACTTTCTATGATTGAGTGAGTAAATGCTGTTGCAGGTGTGGCAATTGACCTCCCTGTCTTTGGCTGGGGTTTGCTTGAGGGAACAAGCTGCACTGCTGTGCTTGGATCCGGTGGCCAGCTCTAGTTGCTCAGGAGAAGCCCTCTAATGCCACTGGTGGTGGGTGGGGTCCTGGTACTTCCAGGTAAATCCTTTATTCACAACCACAGCAGAGACTCTTGGAGGAATGAACTGAGTGGGGTTTTGGTTGGGTAAGCCTGTCCTTCAGCTCCTCCGCCTAACATTCAACCCCTCTACCAGGAAGGTCTAACAAGCCTTAACTCTAGTCAGCTATCTTGGCATCACAATCCTCATGAGGTAACATCTTATCCAGATAGAATGACTATTACTAAGTAAACAAAAAAATAACAAATAAGGCAAGGATGTGGAGAAGAATGAAATCTTCTACACTGGGGGTGGGAATGTAAATTAGTACAGTCATTATAGTCTTCTTAAAAAACTAAATATAAAGCTATTAATAGTAAAGATTCAGCAATTCCACTATTGGATATTTATCCAAAGAAAAGGAAATCCGTATATTAAAGGGATACCTACCCTGCTTCCCAATATTTATTGCAGCATTATTCACAATATCTAAGATATGGAATCAGCCTAGGTGTCCATCAGTGATTGAAAGGATAACGAAAATGTGGGATATACACCCAATGGAATAAAATTTAGCTATAAAAAACAATGAAATCCTGTCATTTGTAGCAACATGCATTGAACTGGAATTCATTATGTTAAGGAAAATAAGCCAGGCCCAGAAAGACAAATATTGCATGTTCTCTCTTATATGTGGGAGCTAAAAAAGGTTGATTTCATTGAGGTAGAAAATAGCATGATAAATACCAGAGGCTCGGAAAGGCGGTAGGGAGCATGGAGAGAGGTTGGTTAATGGGTACAAACATATAGTAAGATGGAGTAAATTCTAGTGTTCCAGAGTACAATAGAATGTCTATAGTTAACAACAATATATTGTATATTTCAAAATAGTTGGAAAAGAAGATTTGAGATGTTCCTAGCACAGAGAAAGGATACATGTTCAAGGTAATGGATACTCTATATACTATAATTTGATCATTACGTATTGTATGAATGTATGAAAATATCACATATACCCTATAAATATGTATAATTATTGTGTATCAATTAAAAAGTTTAAAAAGATTATCAGTCTATATTAGTTTGCTATAGTTAGAATTAATAGACATTCTCTGATTTTATAATAACTGGAATCAATATGAAAATAGAAATTACATGCTATATTTAAACTAAGTTTTAACTTTAAAACAAAGTGTTTGTAGAAAGACATGATAGGCAAGTTTAAAAAATCTTTATTTATATAATGACTTGAAATTAGTTTGAGCTTATTATATGAAGAAAACCTCTGGCTTCTTCATGAGTTTTAATGAAGGAAGAAAAAGCACCAGATATTCTAAAATGGAATGCTGTTACTACTGATATTTTAAAACATATCATCTGCTTCAGGCAAATAAATTTAATTAAAAAAACCAAGTGCCTTCTTAGAAACAGTTGCATTATTCATGCATTTACAATGAGCCTTTGAATCTAGAGGAAATAAATGAAAATTGACAGCATAACAACCAAAGGAGAAAAGAACACAGATTTGGTGTTATGATCCAAAGTAATTTATTTAAACAAATGGACAGTCAAGTGAAATTGCTGGTAAATTCAATAAATAAAACCAATTGTTTCACTCTACTGGCATTTTTAATCATTAAAAGTGTGAATCTCCTGGTAGTTTCAGGTAGGAAGAATATCTCATTACTATTTGACGAAAAATTTGTAATGGACTTACTTTTTGTCACACAGATAAAGTTTTGTCTAGTCTCTCACAGAAAATTTTCCCGAAAAGTCTCTTTGGTCCTTTACCAAAGAATACTTTTTTAAAAAAAACCATGTATTCATGTGAAGTGAGAAAAAACTAGGCAAGTTGCAGGGTCCACCTTTCTTGATTTAGTCTAGTATTTTCTTTTATTTTTTGAATTCTACAGTAGGCAGAGCACGACTGTTAATAATTTGTCCTCAATAGAAAATTCAATATAAAAGTGGCATAATCCATAAATTGAAGGCTTAGCAAAGGTGGGTATATAAATGAACATAAATGTAACATTTTAGAGCTAGCAAAAAATTTAAAGATTCTATAATTCAATAGCACATTTTATAAGAGGAAAATAAGGAAGTAAGTTTCCTGACTTCTGAAGAGGGGCTTGTCCCACCACATTAGAAGACATCAGTATTTGGCTGTGCTTTATGTACCACACAAATTCTCTGATGAAATGATAATATTCTGCATTAATTAATAAAATTTCCATAAGGTTCCATTTTTTTCCTCCAGTTAGAGCAACCATGGCTAACAGTGAGTTATTTTTACAATTATCTAGCTGGTAAACTTTTTCTGTTGAGGGCCAAATAATAAATATTTTAGGGTTTGTGGTCCAGATGCTATGTTACAACTGCTCAACTCTGTAAAAGTAGCCATAGCCAATACATAAATGAATGAGCATGGTTGTATTAAAATACAATTTTATTAACAAAAACAGGCAATGTAAGACAGATCTTGCCAGGGGTCTGTAGTTAGATTATCCCTGACTTAGAACAATGATAATTTCATGTATTTTATAAATCATTTCATGTATTTTATAAATCATTACTCTGTGTATATTAATGTCATATCATTAGCTAAACTCTACCTCTTCTATTTTTGTATGGCCACCAAGCACATTGGCAGAATGAATTTTATCGATCAAATATTACAGTTCCCAAGACCTAAACGAAATAGTAAAGTGAATGAGAGCATTTTTAAAAGCATGTTCAGCCAGTTCCTGGCTTCAAGGGATGCTTACACAAAAATTAGTCTATTATTAAACAAGTATGGGAAACAATTGATTTCTTTATGGCAGATACTTATCATGGCTTTTACTACGTTAATATATCTTGTGACTCTTGAACAAACTTTGTCATACAACATCCTCCAAACTTATTTGATAATAAAAAGTTTTAAATTCAATACCTGTTATCATCTTGAATTGCACATTTCTTTTTTCTCCTCTTTCATATCTCCCTTCACTCTTATATAATGTGAATGCTAGGCAGCACGCTATGCTAGGTATGCCAGCTTGAAACTTATTAAAGATGTCCTTGATCCAGTAAACATTTTAAAAGCATATGAAATATCTTTTTGTCAAATAGAATTTATATTTTGGAGCAGTTTTAGGTTCACAGCAAAAATGAGTGAAAGTACAGAGAGTTCCCATATACCTTGACCTCACATGTACATAGCCTCTCTTCCTATCAACATCCCCCACCAGAGTGCCATATTCCTTGCAATTGATGAACCCACATTGACACATGACTATCACCCAAAGTTCATAGTTTATATTAAGGTTCACTATTGGTGTTGTACATTCTAGTGGTTTTGAAAAATGTGAAATGCTATGTATTCACCATTATAGTATCATTCAGACTAGTGTCACTGCACTAAAAACCCTTTGTATTCTTCCTATTCATCCCTCCCTCTTTCTAAGACCCTGGCAAACACTGGTACTACTCCTACCTCCACAGTTTTACCTTTTCCAAAATGTCATATAGTTGCAATCACACAATATGAAGCCTTTTCAGATTGGCTTCTTTCATTTAGTAATAGGCATCTAAGGTTCCTTCGTGTCTTTTTGTGCCTTGATAGCTCATTTCTTTTTAGTGATAAATAACATTCCAATGTCTGCATGTACCACAGCTTATCCATTTACCTACTGAAGGACATCTTGATTGCGTCCGAGTTATAGCAATTATGAATAAGGCTGCTATAAACATCTGTGTGCTAGTTTTTGTGTGGGCATAAGTTTTCAACTCATTTGGATAAATACCAAGAAGTCCAATTACTGGATCATATGATAAGAGTTTGTTTAGTTTTCTAAGCAACTACCAAACTGTGTTTTAAAGTGGCTGTACCATTTTTCATTCTTTCTAGAAATAAAAAGTTCCTGTTAACTCCATATCCTTTCTGGTATTTAGTATTGTCATAAAATGTCTTTTAGAGTTCTATTTCTTTAAAATGCTATAATTATCAGAAAAGCAATATCCTTATTTTCATTTGTACTATGTTCAAATATCATGATCATAGATGGTTACAAAAGATTGTTTTGGGTGCTAAAAAATATATTTGAATGGATCAGCATTTCATGATCCACTACTTCCTTTAATTGAAGATCTGGGATGCTGGGATTTGGATAGAATCCCTACTCATTATATATCTTCTTTGTCTATCAGACAGCAAGGGTTTTGTGATACATGTTAAAGATAATCCCAAACATATGTGGCCAAGTGCAAAAATTAGCCTACCATTATAAAACAAGAAAAATTGGCAGAAAGTCTAGTGATAAAAAGATTACCCAGGGGACAGAACTCTTAGAGTGTTAAAGTAAAAAGAAAAGTAAATTGATTTTTAAAACCTATTTACCTTCACTAAATAGTTCATTTGGTTTTAGGATCTTATGTTAGTCTGTTTTGTGTTAGTATAAAGGAATATTTGAGATTGGGTAATTCATAAAGAAAAGAAGTTTATTAGTTTGTGGTTCTGCAGAGTGTACCAGGAGTATGGCACCAGCATCTGCTTCCTGGTGAGGGCCTCAGGGAGTTTCCAATCAAAGTGGAAGGTGAAGGGGGAGCAGGCTTGTCACAAGGTAAGAAAAGCAACAAGAGAGGGAGGAGATGGTACCAGCCTCTTTTAAACAACCAGCTGTCATGTGAACTAATGAATGAGAACTCAGTATTTCCAGGACGGCACCAAGCCATTCATGAAGGATGTTCCCCCATGATCCGACCACCTACTAGGCCCCACTTCCAACATTGGGGATCAAATTTCAGCATGAGATTCAGAAGGAGTGGCAAAACATCCAAACCATATCAGGCCTGAAGAAAAACTGGGTTTGACTAAGACAAGATACTGTGATTGTATCATCAGGTGATAGGCACTTAGATTTCTAACCGAATTCTCTGTTCAGAACATTTAATCTCTGTGTTACAAGACCATTCGTTAATTTCATCCTCAGTCTTGTGATCATGGGTATTAAAAAATAATTACTATTAAATAATTATGTTGAACCCATTCTCAATATTAGATTAAAACTTTATAAATATATGAAATGAATATAGCAATCTGTTAATATTTCTGAGGATTAAGTATATCAGACATCTGCCTTTTGCCAAACATAACACAGAGCAGGTATTAGAAATACTTTTCAATTTGCTGCACCAATCCAAGGAGAGTTATAAAAATTCTGGGTACTTTTTTCCTGAACTGTGCCTATAAGTTTTATAATTTCTTAATGATTTCTGTTTACTTTCCCAATGTTTCATTTTAGTAAACTAGGATTGGAGGGAGAGAATAGTTCAGCATTAAGAGCCAGCATTAAAATGTATAGATCACTTCTTAACATTCAAACACTAGAGGATCATGGATACCTCTTAGCTACCATCCTTGGTTTCCCCAGCAATTTCCTTGCTTGTCTCTGAAATCTTCCTTGGTTATCAATAAGTGACTAACTTTTAATGGTTTCTAGATTCACACTGGGGGAGGGGGATGACTGGTGAATGGGTGAGATGTTTAGGATGCTCAATTCTTAAGTTGAAAAGTAGAATACACCTTCATGTTACATTGACCTTTTCTGATCTCACTACTCAGGCATTATAATTACTGTGGATTTTAGAACAGATCCTTTGAAATTGAATCAATTTCCTAGAAATTGCTTTAAAGAGAAAGGATGAGATGAAAGAATTAAGGTCTAGGACTAACAGGCAATAAGAAAGAAAATGAGGCATAGAATATTCATCAAATCAATCCACATAGAGAAGCCTTACAGATGGGGGATTATCAAGAAATAATGGCAGAAATATAGTATAAATTATGAAAGATATTGAGAATCCTGAAAACTCTGATTTTGATGAGAGAGAAATAACATGATTATAAAAATGATGTATCATGAAGAAAATGTTAAATAAATGTCACAGACTCTTTTTAATCTTGATCATTTATTTCAACTGAGTATTTAATCCTCAAAATTTATTTGGGCAGACATATAATTATTTATTATTTAGTATTTCTTTGTAATTTAATCATTAATTTTCACATTTGAATATGACCTGTGTTTCTCACTATGTGATGTGGAAAATAACAATGTAATGGAAATTTCTCAGAGATAAGAAAGACTAGATGGAAAATACTTTTAAGTTAGACTATAAAAATTTTAATTAAGAATAATACATTTTACAGTTCAAAGTGGAAAGGAAACCATTTGGGAGAGGAAAGATAAAGATTGCAATTTGAAAGAACATCTGTATTTTGACATATCTTGTACTAAGAGATGCTAAATGTCTCAGAAATAAAGAACAAACACTAAGATCACACTTTTAAGGTATGGCAAGACAAGTGAGAACTGGAAAATATCAATGATTCTTGGGCTGAAAGCATATGAAGAGAAAATAATACATTATTTATATTGGGCTAGATAGTAGTCCTGTTGATCTATTTCATTTAAGGGAGCTATCAAAAGTATATCTATGCTCATCATAATGACAATGTAAAAAGTTTGGTAGCTCGTTTGTGAAAGCAGCTTATTTTATATTTCCTACACCCTCACAAAGGTTCTTCAGATGATTTAATTTATCAATTATTGATTAAATTCTGGAGTCTATTGTTAGGTTGGCAAGGGGAAAAGAGCAATTTCTTTGTAGTGTTCATTTGCTCAGATAAATCCTTCACCAGACATACGAGAGCCAGATTAAAATTCAGCATCACTATAGCTGACTGCAGGCCATCTAGTGTTTCTGAGGTTCTAACACTATTAGGTTTCCTGGCTGGTGGATTTCTCAACTCTAAGAACCATAGACAATTAAAAAAAAAATCTATTATTTCCACATGAGGTTATTGGGGAATTGGATCAATTCTCCCTTTCCTAAAGAGTTACAAACACTCAAGTGGACTGATTGCATAAGACTTTGATTTTTCTTGCAGTTTCTCCAGCATTGTATATAAAATCTCATTTGGATCAGAGACTATTTTGATAATCTGAAGAAAGCCATAATTCTCTCTCTAGGAACAGGCAATATAAAAAGATATAAAAAAAATCAGTCATATAATTTCCTAAGGTTCATAGACTTCTTTGGATCTTATCCTTGGAACTCAATTTAACGTAACAATATACAGGATGGGTCAGAATGAGTCCTTGGTGAGCCCCCTGGAGGTTGCCACATATGGTGACTGCAGTGAACACTGTTAATGCTTTATCCAGACCCCCTATCTCTAACTTAACTCTTCCTCCACCCCCACCTTGCTGTGCTTTCATATCCAATACTGAGGCGCTTTTTTTGAGCCCTGTCCTCAGCTACTGGAGCCATTTTTCCCACTCCCACAGAGAGCTGAAGTACCCGTGAGTAGTACCCTTAGCCAATGGCTAGGGTACAGGGTTATGAAAACCTAGCTCCCTTGCCTCCAGCTGGGGTAAACTCAGAGGTATAATTTATATTCTGGACATCCCTTGAGAGATCAAGCTAAAGCCATCTTCAGTAGGACTTTGTGTGGAACTCCACCTTCCTTGGCTTTCTCCCCTTTCCTGCTCTGCTCTTCTCATTCTTTTACTGGTTTCTTCTGAGACATTTCCTTAATAAATCACTTACTTAGTATACAGAGCATTCTCTCAGGGTTTGCTCTTCACCTAAAACTAACCATATAATTTAATCATGCAGACCAGGAAAAATATTTGAAAGCCAACAGGGATGCTATGATTAATTATGCTGGCATAAGAGATATAAATGCCAATGGTCTGGGAGAAATCAGGGTACATGATCCTCCTAGGGCTACATGGTTCTTTACAAAGACAACTCTTGAAAACCCTTTCACTCAAAGCTCTTTTAAGATATGGTTCATCAATGAGTTGCAGTCATTGAACCCTGCTTAACATTTTGCTCTTTCTAATATGTCACCAATGTGAGTCTCTATTAGCTCATGCTTAATTTATGTTCTTTGCAAGACCCTCACTCCCCAACACTCTAAGACCACTCCCTTCTCCTCTCTTCCTACTCCCATTTCCCACACTGGGTTATAACCTGATGTCTGTCTTTTCTCTTGGAAACATCCTTACTTCAGTATCTTCTGGGACTTAACAACAACACCAAATTCCTCTTGACATTTTCTCCCAGAGAGCTCAAAAGCACAGATGCAAATTGAAGTCTAGCAATAGCTCAGAACATCCTATACTTCCCAAAGGAATCTAGGCAAACTGATGTTTGAAAGTGGCCATTAAATACATGCCTTAGTTTTGAGTAAACTTTTAATTTGCAGATTGAATTTAAAGAACACATACATTATGAGATTCAATTGAGAGTCTGATGTTTGAGCTGTTGAAATCTTATCCAAGTGGAAAAAGATGGGTTCTCTTTTCTTTTATTGAGACAGAGTCTCACTGTGATGCATAGGCTAGAGTGCCATGGCATCAGCCTAGCTCACAGCAACCTCAAACTCCTGGGCTCAAGCGATTCTTCTGCCTCAGCCTCCCAAATGGCTGGGACTACAGGAATGTACCACCATGCCTGGCTAATTTTTTTTTATATATATATATTTTAGTTGTCCAGCTAATTTCTTTCTATGGTTTTTCTTAATCTGTTATTGTTTCATGTTGCTGAGCTTTAGAAATTATCATCACAGCTGAGTGATGACAGAAAGAAACATTAGGGCGATGAGTGTTTGCTGAAGAAAGACTGTGATATAACCACAGCCCAAGTTTTAACAAAATTATTGGCAAGGCTGGTCTAAAACAAAGACCAATTCCACATTTACTAAAACAATGACAAACCTTCAAACTTTTAAATATTAGTGAACCATGTAATTGACATGCATCCTGTTAATAATTCTGCCAATATTCCTCACATCTTGCTTAAGTATGAATAAAAGTAAATTGGCTACAAACAGATAATCATTTTGTTCATATTTATTGCCTGATGATTTGGGGAAAATAGGAAAGAAAACAATATTTTCATTTTTGCTTGTCTTCTTTTTCAAACACTAATCCTATGACATGAAATCAGCATTCTTAAAGAGGTACATCTCTTTCAATTTGTGTGGAATTTTTTTGTCGTGTGCACATTAGATGGCCACATCTAATTATAGAAAATGATACTATGCTTGCTGTCATATGTAGACAACTTGGAAAATAGGGAGCTATACTTTGGATAATAACAGTAATAATGGTTAGGAGAATTTATTCCTTGCTAATTCAGCATGCTAATAATTCTTAATATATTAAATATCCTATTTTCTAAGAGGCATTTTATTATAAGTATTGAATCAAATAAAATACTATCCTTTTAATCTCTTTAGAAACACGATTTTACAGAGCTAACCCTATATAAACACTGTCAATTCTTAAGAGAATTTTTAAAACTATAATTAATGTACTTAAATTTCTTTGGTAGTATAATAAAATATACATTTTTATAATCAATATTTATTTTTATATTTAAATTGCTTTATTATGCCAAACTGTAACATTATATTGAAATTATAAGAACTGCCAATATTCCATGCCTAATTGGATCTTAGACAAAAAGTTAATTATTTTACACACTTAATTCATTTATTTTATATTTTATAATCTCTACTGCCTGAGTTTAATTACAACTTTGTTTTGGAAAGACATCCAATTCATAAATGGTATTTACTTTGGGCTGAGAAAAGAACAAAAGAGATCTTTGCACCTGATTATGAGATTCCAATCTGTACTATAACACTTTATGGCAGTGCTCCTTTGAAATCAGGCAGTATCTTTCAGTGTATCATCAAAAATTTAATGTTTCTTAAATCAAATCTATCAATTTTAAAACATATAATGATTTTGATTTGATGAAATCTAAGTTCTATTTGCTGCGGGAGAACTTTTATCTTGCAAGGGCAGGAGTCTACATTTCAGTCCATTTTCACCTCTAGAAATGACTTATATTGACTGCATTTAAATATCTTCATACTTACAACCAATTCAGTTACATTAGGTCCATTCAGATCTACAGCTAAGAGACTATTAATTGTTTATGTCACTTATATAGTCTTCTTCTGTAGACACAGGGGATTGGTTCCAAGAACCAGAAAATGGGGTTGATTCTAAGTCAGGCACTGTCAATGGAGGTTGATGGCCTTGTCCACTACAGGGAGTATACTATACTCTTGTACTGCTTCTATACTGTAAACTGCTTTCACCCTTGAACTATTGGTTACTGACTTCTGGAAATAGCAAAGTTAAAACCCGTGGTGTAGAGACATCTTTTTCAATATTTGTTCATTGCAATCCTTCTGATCAATAAAATTATTTTCATATTTTACATTTCATGGTAAAATATAAATGAATTTCATGTCAATCTTATTTTAAAACTTTATTTGAAGTTGACCATTTCTTTACTTTTCTCTCTTTCTTTGACTGGGCTCAGTTACATATTCATTTCTGCTTTTTCCCCCAAAGATAATCCTTGAGATTCTTGTGAATATGATGTTAATAAGAAATTAATTTTGTGTACCTGGAGAATAACATGTTCACACAGCAGGTGTGACATCGTTTTGAAAAATGTTCTGCTAAACCTAGCTGAAGAGAAATGGATTTGCATATGGCTTAAGTCTGGTTTTGTTTCTTGGGGTTAATGTGATATTTCAGAGTCATCTGTTGGATTCATGCACCAGATGCAGTAAAACTCTCACACCTAATAAGTCGTCTACTTAGTCATTCTTTACCACGTGATGGTTTATGATAGTTGCCTGATCTTTTATAGTTTATTTAACCTGAGTACCAACCTGATTCCTTATACCTTTTCACAGGGAGACTCAAGCTACAATATCTTCATATTCTTGCCAACATTGGTCAGATATAGTTTTTTTTTTTTTAGATTTTTTTATTTCAGCATATTACTAGGGTACACATGTTTAGGTTACACATATAGCCTTTGCCCCATCCGAGTCAGAGCTTCAAGCATGTCCATCCCCCAGACAGTGAACACCGCACCCATTAGGTGTGTATATACCCATGCCCTCCTCCCCACCATCTGCCCCATACTCGATGAATGTCGTTACTATAACTTTATGTAAATCTTTAAAGATAATGGACAGAAAGAAACTAAAATGAGCCTAAGAAATACTAAATAGCCCCAAACTCTGTATCCTGTTGTCAAAATTATCTTATAATATCAAAATGTTAAATAACTTTATGTTAACTTCTCTTTCTGATATATTACGGTTAAAGGGACACTATAGATTCATGAAAAAGAGCAAGTATTAGATTGATAAAACTTTGGTCCTTTCTTCTTTTCACCCTTCTATTAATCCAGCATTCCTTCAACAAATATTTATTGAGCACCAGTTATGTGTTAGGCACTGCATTATTTACTTGGTATCATTGAATAAAATAGACAAAGATTCCTGCTGCCATGAAATTCACCTTGACATCATTCTCAGAACAAAATTCCTCTAGCTAGATGCGGCCTGGGCATCAGAGAAGAATGAAAACAGAGTGATATATAGACTTCAAAAGAGAAAAGAAGTGTGCCAAGAATGGATAATGAGCATAAATATTATGTGATTAGCAGATTTTATCAGTGAAGCCCCTGACCTTTGCACCAATATCAGTGTTTTATAATAAAAAATAATTGTAGAAGTTGAATCCAGCCTGAAATTCTAAAAGCTGAGTCCAGATAAAATGGCTCAGATTCAAAGAATTCATCTACAGTTTGCAAGGCTCATCAAAAGAGGGCTAACCATTTGTAACACTAAAAGACATCATGTTTCCACCTGTCTTGAGATAGATAAGTATTTCTCTAACAGTTGTAAGTTTATGTGATTTTCTGATTTGCACTGTATTGAAACATTTTTGTTTCCCTCTTGGATATCTTCTAGTGGTTTTAAATTAGGACCGAGAGTTAAAGCATTTGTAGGCAGACTCCTAAGAATAGCCAAAATAGCTGAATGATCAGCAATTGGGCTTTGCTCTTTAGACTGTTTGACCTCCCACATCAACTGCTTGGGTGGCTTGATTCTAACTGCTGAAAACCAAAACCATTCATTTATATATCAATATAAACTTTCTAAGCAGAAAGTTAGAATTTTGTGGTGTGGTTGAAGCAGAGACTTATGACATAGTGTCATCACCAGTTGTTTGCTAGTATTTAAAAGATCTACCATTTGATTATAATGGAATGACTTGAGCTTTCTTTTAGTGTCGTGAAAATAAAAATTGAAGCACATTCGTAAACTCCACTAAACACCATGTATTTTTTTCTCCAGATAAAATATAATTAGCCTAACACTATTTAATAATGCAGTTTTAAAATAATGTGCTGTTTAATAATAACAGTCCACTGCAATAAAGTGATTGTCCAATAGAAAGCAGGACACATGCAAGGTAGTAATCACTTCAAAATTTTTTTGTTAGGGATTAATTAGGATTCAATGTTATATAATACCTCATAACAATAAATTCTTATGGAAGAGTTTTCTGAATTTTCTGAGAACAGTAGGATATTCTGGATAAACTCTGATGTTTCTCATACAGCATGAATTTCTATGTGGTTTATTAAATTTCCATGTTCTTAACTTTTTATGGAGATATTTTCAAAACCAGTGTCTGAAAAGCAGAGAATTTTAAAGCAATTCTACTAAGGACAGAATGGAATGTATAGATAGCTCTTTGTTTTCCCCATTTCACTGCAATTTTTCCTTATGCCAAGAAAAATAAAATGAAATAATTTGGATCTTCTGGAAAATATGCTTTGAAGTTATAAAAAGCTTTCTAGCTTGAAACCTGTAGGGCAAATAAGATTATAGCTGTACTAACCTCATTTGAAATTAATACCAATGTATTCATCTGAAATACCATTTTTTCTGTTGTTAATATTTAACATTTATTGTTCTCCTACTGTGTGCAAAATACTGTGCAGAGAAACTTGAAACATACAAAGTCAAAGGTGAATAAACAACCTGCTCTACAAGCAAGCTCAATATTTGGCAGGTGATAGGATAAGTAATAAAATTTGACTATGATTTAGGGCAGAATACAATAAATTTTTTACTAGTATACATAGAAGACAGGAAAAACCCAAAGGAAAGAGTGATTAAATCACCCAATAAGTGTTTTTCTTTGAGCCTTAAAGGGAAACCATATTTTTAGGGGTAAATAATTTGGAAAGTTTATTGTATATTTTAGATGGAAGGAAAAGCACAGGAAAAGAAGTGGACTGCTTGGGAAAAGAATCTTCTGAAGGAATTGGGGTATAATGAATAGTAAGCTGTGGCTGTGTGTCAGGAGATGTAGTGGAAGTCAGAATGTGGAGATTCTTGAATGCCATGTGTCTTACCCAAACCCCAGAAAATATCATGGGGCAGAGCTTATATGCTCCAACTTTGTTGGATATTTCAGTCCTAGGAAATTAAGAACATGGGAAAGGGCAAGTGAGACAGGCAGGATGGAAAACAAATATAAGATGTTGCATTACTGAATTGTCACCTGTTTTACAAGAAATCACAGCTGGATGTTTGGTCAAGCAGGACATCTACAGAGAGGCCATATGGAACCACTGCATCTCAAAACCGTCTGTCACAGGGTGGAAGTTGAACAATTTATCTCCTGGCTGCTTCCCATCTTCTGTCTATCATAGATCAAAATTCAACTCATGTGTGATGAAAATGTTCTAAAATTAGAGAGCAGTAAGGGTTGCACAACTCTGAATATGCTAAAAATCACT
Source organism: Microcebus murinus (assembly GCF_040939455.1). Taxonomy (NCBI): domain Eukaryota; kingdom Metazoa; phylum Chordata; class Mammalia; order Primates; family Cheirogaleidae; genus Microcebus; species Microcebus murinus. The sequence goes on from NC_134112.1 coordinate 64,941,034, forward strand.
GAATTATATACATTAGAAGGGCAAAGTTTATGGTATGTGGTTTATATCTCAATAAAGTTATAAAAAATCCAATCCATAGCAAGCTAGAGCTATTTTGGGTCTGATTAGGTTAGACTTATGAGTTAGAGCCTCTGTGTATTCTGCCATGAAAGGAGGCAACTCAAATAAGCCCAAACCCAGTTCCCACCATTAGGGACAACTGAGACAACTGGATGTGTGAGAAGATGGAGTGAAGGTGACTGTGGCCATGGCTTTGAGACTTAAGGAATGATCTGATTGACCACTCAAGCCAGAAAGCAAAGCCACGGGGCAAGGCCCAAAAGAATCCGTAGGACTACAATATCTGGGAAGAAGCGTAAACTAGGTCCAGTACAGCTTCACCTTATGCTGGGCCACCACCAACTTTCTGCCATCCAGCAACCAGCAATCACTTGCACACACTGTGAGTGAGATATCCTGTGTCAAGCTTCCCCAGTTGGTGCTGGGAGCATGATAGACATGCTGCCCAGGCAAGCCCTTCCCAAATTCCTGACACACAAAATGATGAGAAATAATAATATTGATGTTTTTAAGTCACAAAATTTTGGAGGTCATTTCTTGTACTGAATAGAAAACTGTAGTTGATATTCATAATATTCCTCCTCAGCCACTTGTTCTCTCACCACCATTTGTCTTGTTTGAGTTATTTCCCTGCTGGCATAAGATACGTGTATTTTCTTCCCTAAGGTATCTGAGCTTTTAGTCTCCTTTCCTTTTTTGGAGCTATGTTTGCTTTAATTATCCATTAACCATGCGTACTTGTCATGAAAACACTGGAAGCAACCCAGTGAATCAGTTGTGTTCAAGAAATATTCCTTCTTTTCCCTGTGGTTTAGTAGCATGCTCTGAACGTCATGGTTATTTTATCTTTACTGCAACTTTTTTCTTTGCCCACTGCTATGCTGGCATGAAGAGCACAAGTGGCCATGTATTTGCTGCAGGTTCCAGTTTATTGAAAATCTTTTCAGTCTTTCCTGACAGAAGTGTTTATACCCTGAGAACCAGGCCTTTAAGCTGAGAGGGTGTGAAATTTTAGGAATACAGAAAACATTCAACAAGTGGATTACTCTCAATGATAGTCAAGAGGGGCCAATCTTTCCTACCGTTTACTTACTAGACCCATACATCCTAGCTACTGGGACTCAGCCTGATATACGGGCTATTGGCTCAGTATACATGCTGTACTCCAGAAGACATCTCCCAACCCTCAAAGTGTGCCTGAGTTAGAACCCTAAATGCAATTTAAACAGATCACTCAGCTATATTATCAGCTTCCTATTTCTGGATAATAGGACCTGTTGTCAGAATATGGAATCTTGTGTCATTCGTTGCATCTCTTTTGCCATGAAATGTGTCTCCTACTGCTAGAAAATATTATGTTGTATACCATATCAATGGAGGGTCTATAGGCCCTTGGATACTGGTATTATCAGTTATTGCAAGCATGGAAAGGAAACCAATATTTACAGTATGAAATGACTCTAGAAAGGACAAATTGATGCCCACTGCAAGGTGGAATATATTGCAAAAACTTAAACATTGTAGCAGTTCCATGATATTTAGGAGGTTTGTACCACAACACCTGTTATGCATGTGTCTAATGAGAGCATCTAGAGTACCTGTTAAGTGCTACATGATGTAATTAGCATAACAGCATCAATGTTATAGACCAGGGTGATTTTTCACTGGAATGTCAAGGTGAACAAAGTTCCTGATGGGTAGTATATTTTGACAAAGATTGTAAAAGTTAGTGTAATCGTAGAGCAAGACAGAGATTTTGACCCTCTATATTATTGAAGATTGAGAAAATAAAAAAATCATTCCAAAATATAACTGCATAAAATGTTACAGAGCTCCAGATACCACACATGGTATGGCATCTCCAGTTTGGACTCCCTGATTAAGTTTATTATAGTCAACCTTTATTGTCAATAATTTGTCTGGTTATGTGGAGGTAACAAGAGGAATTTCATGGGGATATGATGGCCCTTGCAACCCTGAATTCCTTGATGGTGACATTGACAACCATTCTTCCAAAGATATGGCTTTTAATTTACTATGTTGGCCAGGGATGAAGGGACAGGTCTTCCATCTTGGCTTTCCTATAAAAGGGCCATTATACTACAAATGATAGGACAAATATGAGCCTTTCTGTTGTCTTCTATTATCCTAAATATTAAGGTGGATTCTGAATTAATAACCACATTGTAGGTCTATTAAATACCTATTTGCCATGAGTCCTCACTGTAAATCTTCCATTCATAGATTCAAAAATGAGGAGAAAAGAAGCAAAACAGAAATGGAAGAAAATCAAATAAAGGTGATGCATTACTGATCTGGTCATAGTTTCAATAAAATAATAGATAGCTGATGGCTGGGTCATAAGTGATGTATCTGAAGAGACTATTTGTGATTTTTGCACTTTGGAATAGTCTTTTTGAGGAAGGAAGTCTTGAGAGCTCCATTAAGGAAAGAAAGGGAAAGCAATTTATCTGCTAGCTCTTTTCTGCCTTTCACTTGTTAAAATTTGTCCCAGTGTATGTTAATCTCACACTTTTGGATTATATTACACACATCCTCTGGGATGCCAGGGAAGTTTGGGCCTTATTAAACTAATTTAGTCACACCTGGGCCTTAGAGCCACTGTGGCTTCCACTGAAGTGAGTATATGGTATATGTCATGCCAAAGTCTAGCTTGCTCTTGGACAAATATGAGATAATTAGAGGTGATAAATAGTGTGCTTGGAGACAATATATTCAGGAAAATACATGCCAATCACTGGTATGTTTTCATAATGCACAGGAAAAGGCAACTGTATAAAATATATTTGGTCATTTTTAAAGTGGGTCCACTAGAATATAGTTCTTGTTTATGTCCAATCAGGGGTGGGGAACCTGAGGCTTCAAGGCCACATGTGGCCCTCCAGAATCCCCAAGTGCAGCCCCATGACTGAATCCAAACTTCACAGAACAGATCCCTTTATTAAAATCCCTTTATTGAAAGAAATTTGTTCTGCGAAGTTTGGATTCAGTCAAAAGGCTGCACTCAGTAGCACAGTCATAGCATTGTTAAAAAAAAAAAATAAAGGAAAAAAAGGAAAGAAATTTTTATTTCAAATTTAAAAAAATAAAAAATAAATAAATAAATAAGAAAAGGCTGCACTCAGGATCCAGAAGGTCACATGTGGCCCCAAGGCCACAGGTTCCCCACCATGTGCAGCGGGAATGTTAGTTATAGATAAGATATGAACTGGATATAACCTCTGATATTAAGAAAAGTTCGTCCACTAGTGTTTGATTAACATTGTGGAGGATCATTCCTTTTATCTTGGATTATCTCATGAAGTACTTTAGTGTCATTTGAGGTTATCTTGTGTCACTATTCAGCCATCCTACCTTAGTTATGACTTATCTTACAACCCAAACATTCTTAGTATTTCATTGGGGGATTGGAGGCCAAATTTTGTGGATTCATAAACGGAATTTTTTAACTTCTTCATGGATTTTTCTTTTTGTTTTATAAGAAGTCTTTGCACAGGACTTTAGTCAGCAAAACTGGCTTAGCATAATGCCCTGTGTAAGCATTTCCTCTAGATGCATTTATTATGTCTTTTATGGTGAATATCTACTTTATAATCACAATTGTATCAGGTAGCACTAAAACATCAAGCAATTAATATATTTTTTGCCCAGTTTTTCAGAAGTACCGGAAGAGGTTAAGAATACTCTTTGTTTCCATAACATTTTAAAGTTGTGAACTATAAAAATCTATTGACTATCTGTGATTATATTTAGACTTTTATATTAATCAAATTGACATGCCCTACAAAGGACCATAAGTTTAGACACTTGAGCTGATTGTTTTCTGATGAGAAGCTGAATTCTACAAGGAAAGCCAGAGTAGTTATTCATAAGTAGCCTGGTATTTTTCCTTTTCATTTGTGAGATAAGACACATCAATATACAATGTCAAGTGAGGATTTTGTATGAGAATGATATATTCTGAAAATGAACAATTCTTGAACTATAGAAGCATAATTATTATATTCTCCATAAGGGAAAATATTAAAATATTTAAGATAATAAAACAATAAAAATATTAAACTTGCTGAATTGAGATATATATTTAATATGAGGAGAAAGTATTAATATTTTATAATTTATCAGCTAGTAAAAAATTGTTAGATGATTAGCATTCAACAGTTAATAGGAATTGTAAGAATGTGGTGCCATCAAGACTGAAGGTGATTCTAGTAAGAAAACTCAATAGTTTTGACTAATTTATCAAAGGAAGCAAATTATTTGTGACAAGGAGGATAAGTCTTTGTTATTATAGCCTACTTAATTAGGCTATAATTGATGGTCTTTGATGTGTGCTGTGTTGTTAAATTAATGTCCTAGAACGTGACCTAACAATTCATGTACATACAAAACTAAAGGTTTATAATGATTTGGTAGACCTACATAGGATATTGAAAGGATATTTTGAGCTTACTTTGGACTTTTTAAAGTTCTGTGACTCATAGGAGTGGTTCTGAGATATTTGACTTAGTCAAATTATTAAAGAGTATTCCTATTTTTTAATAAATTTGGTACTCATTACCGACAGTATCTGTTTAAGAAATTTCCTTAATTACCTTTAATTGTTGTTTATGAGTAATTTGGTATAATTTGGAATCTTCCTTGGATAATGTCTTTTCTTCAATTGATATATCATGGCTTAGAATAATGAAGTATTATTTTGCAGAGTTGGAATTTTTTCCTAGAAGCTTGGTGTCCCTTTATAACTAGCTTGATGAGTATATGGATAGAGTCAGTTTTAGGATTTTCCAAAGTAAGGGAATATAATATGAGGTTATCTGCTTACTGTAGCAGAGTGAGTCCACAAAGGATCTGTATATTAACATCCTGTTTCAAGATTCAGGAGAAGTAGGACAGATTCAGTAAATCCTTGGGTATGTCATTGTCCAGGTGAATTGTTATTTTTTTCTCAGGAGAAGACAAATAAATATTGATTATTCTTATTTTAGAGACTAAATTAATAAACAAATATGAGCATAGATATATTACTATAAAGAATTCTACTGAAGGGACTGAGGAGAATCTGTGTTAGGTACTACTGGGAAGCGAGGAGTTAGAAGGAGTTAGCATCTTGTAAATTGCTCATTGAATTTGGAAAAAATCTAAATCCTTGAGGACTGGGCTTTTTGTTAGGTAAATTGGAATATTGCTGGGGCTGGCTATAAGAATAATTTGTCCACTGTTCATGGGTAAAATTGATCCAAAAACTTCCTTGACTTCATCTTACAAGGGTATTCAAAAACATTAGACAAAAACTTTGAAGAATAATCTGGACACACAGAGGTTTACTCTAATAAATTTGCCTATGTCTCTAGATTCTTTGCCCACAGGTTTCTGGAAATAGCCATGCAGTGTAGATATATTATTAATAACATATATATCAACTATAATCAGCTCATCACATACATATCAGCTATAATCAGTATGTAGAATTTTCTGGGACTGAAGTATACTTTATCTGGAAATTCTATTTTCACAATAATTCTTTATCTATTGCATTTGCAGGAGTTATGACATAGAGGAGTAGTGCTGGTGTCACGGACATGTGACCTGTGCTGTCCCACTGGGCCCCTGGTTATAAGGATCCCATGCTTGATTTAACACTCTGCTGTCATCATCTTGAAATTCTTAATAAATATTGAACAGGGGCCCCATATTTTAAGTTTTCACTGGGTCCCATGGAGAAGAATTTAGGATTATTAGAAATCCCCAGATTAAGTGGTTGTAGTGCTCTGAGGGAATTGGTTTACTATAGTACTGGGGTTGATCACAGAATGGTACCCATATCAGTGAGAATGTTATATTGTCTGTTTAGATTATAGACAATTTCTCATCGGGTTTTACAATGAGACGGAATTGCTGGTGCTTATGTTCCTATTCAAACAGGATCTTTGGACAGTTTTTAACCCAATAAGAGGCATTGGTTCTTCTAATGATCTTTTTATTGCAATAATTGTATGTATCATTACTTAGAATTTTTCTATTCTCTAAGAATATTTTTTTTGTTTGTCTTATTTGTAGAATAGGAGTTTGTGTTCATTTTTAGCTTATTTACTTTCTAAGACTCTTAGAAAATATTAAACCATATGTCGAAGATATTCCAAATTGACATTTCCTCACTTCAATTAATGTTTATCTAAATTTCTAATTTCCGGTCTGTGTTAATTTATAAAGGAAAGAAAAATGGATCTTTTATTTCAGCTATTATGTTTTCCCCAAAATATTGCTTGAAATTTTTCAGAAATCCATTATTAAAATCTCCTATTTCAGATGGGTGCGGTGGCTCATGCCTGTAATCCTAGTACTATGGGAGACCAAAGTGGGAGGATCCTTTGAGCTCAGGAGTTTGAGACCAGCCTGAGCAAGAGTGAGACCCCATCTCTACTAAAAATAGAAATTAGCTGGACAACTAAAAATATATATAGAAAAAATTAGCCAGGCATGGTGGCGCATGCCTGTAGTCCCAGCTACTCTGGAGGCTGAGTCAGGAAGATCTACTGAGCCCAGGAGTTTGAGGTTGCTGTGAGCTAGGCTGATGCCACAGCACTCTAGCCCAGGCAGCAAAGTGAGACTCTGTCTCAAAAAAAAAAAAAAAAAGTCTCCTATTGATTCATCTTCATTTTGTTTATAATTTCTAATCCTTGTCAAATCTATTTTTGTCCAGCTTTACTGAGGTATCATTGACAAATAAAAATTGTACATATTTAAGGTGTACAAATTTATACACACACACACACATTGTGAAATGATGACCACAATCAAGCTAACATCCATCACCTTACAGAGTTAGTATTCTTTTTTCATGGTGTGAACACGTAATACCTATTCTTTTAGCAAATTTCAAGTGTAAAATATAGTATAATTTCCTATAGACATCAGGCCGTACATTAGATCCCCAGAAGTTATGAATCTTACAATTGAAATTTACATCCTTTACCAGCATCTTCCCATTCCTCTACCCCTACCACTGCCCCAGGAAACCACCATTCTACTGCATGCTTGTATGAGTTTGACTTTTTTAGATTTCAAATATAAGTGAGAGCAATTAGTATTTATCTTTCTGTGTCTGGCTTATTTCATAGAGCATAATGTTCTGTAGGTTTATCCATGTGTCATAAATGACAGGATTTCCTTCATTTTTATGGTTAAATAGTATTCTATTATATGTATACACTGCATTTTAAAAAATCATTTCATCCATTGCTGGTCACTTAGGTTGTTCCCGTATCTAGAATAATGCTACAATAACATGGGAGTGCAGATATCTCTTTGAGGCCCTGATTTCATTTCCTTTGGTTATATACCCAGCAATTCGCTGGATCATAAGTAGTTTTACTTTTAATTTTTTTTGAGAAGCCTCCATACCATTTTTCATAATGAATGTACTGATATACCTCTCCATCACCAGTGTACAAGGTTACCTTTTCTCCACCTCCTCATCAACATTTGTATCTCTCGTCTTTTTGATACATACCAGTAGTTTGAAAATATTTTATCCCACTCCATAGGCTGCCTTTTTACTTTGTTGATTGTATACTGTACTATGTAGAGCTTTTTAGTTCTATGTAGTTCCACTTGTATATTTTTGGTTTTGCTGGCTGTGCCTTTGATGCCAAATCCAAGCAATCATTGCCATGACCACGTCAAGAAGCTTTTCCCCTGTTTTCTTCAAGGAGCTTTATAGTTTCATGCCTTATGTTGTTTTTTTTTTTTTTTTTGATCCTTCATGTATTTTTATTGCTTCTATTTACATATGTAATACTGTTTAGTGTTTATAATTGTATTCAGCAAATTTCCTGTTTATTTAAACCTACTCAAATATTATTTATATTATTACAACAAAACCTACATAGTTAAGTATTTGAGTTATTGAAGTAAAAAAAAAAAAAACAACAACTTCAGATCCTTTAAAGATACTGTGTCATTTTCATTTTCTGTATTTCCCCAACCCCATTTAAAATTTTTAAGTCATTCCCGGTTCTCTTCTGGCTGCAGGAGGCTCCCACCCTCCACACCTGGCGGGACACCAGCCTGGCGGGCAGCTCCGGGCCCTCTAACCCTGGGGGGCTGTCAGTGCGCACGCGCGGGCCCAGGCGCCAAATCCCCCGCGAGTCTGGTGTGCGACAGGCGTGAGGGGAGTGAGGGGCCAGCCCGAGAGGGCAGAGCGGCAGTCACACCCCGCCCTGGGGAAGGAGGCTGTCCAAAAGCCGAGGGGGAGCCATTCTTGCACCCGACAGCCACCCCGCCAGGCTCCCAACTGACTACTATCCAGGACAGCAGGCCGTTCCTCACACTCCACAGCAGGCTCCTCCTCATGTTTAAGACTTTAATCCGCTTTGAATTCGTTTTTGGGTATACTATAAGGTAGGAGGCCCATTTCATTCTTTTGCATGTGGATAATCAGTTTTCTCAGCACCTTTTGCTGAAGGACTGTATCCTTTCCCCAATGTGTGTTTTTCACCGTTGAGTATGATGTTAGCTGTGGGCTTGTCATATGCGACCTGTATTACGTTCAATGCATTAACAACTCTTGAACTCAGGATATGAACTAACTAAAACAGCCTTTCACAATTTGTCCTCATGAAGGTTATTTAGGGAATGTGAAGCAAATTTGACTAATTGCCTTTTTTACAAGTTGGTCTCTAGTCCAACAGGCCTACAGACTTTTGACATGTAAAACTTTATTCCATATGGTGTTGATTTTTGTCTATGATCACTAATATTGTCTAAAAGAAATTATAGTGAATCTTATCTATGCATATTAATTTTCATTTATTTTATATTTATTGCTATCGTTGGTATAAGTAAATAATATCTCTGTGTGTGTGCACACATTGATCATGTTTTTTCTGTCAGTTCTCCTTAACTCTCTTACAAATTCCCTTTTATTCAAAAATGAGCCCATCTTGGGTGTAATATATATGAGTATTTTACTATCTTTACATATCTCTTTGAGTCTTAGACACTTGATATTTCAGAAAATTGTTAAGGGTAGACCCTGTTGACCTTCACTCAAGAAGTTGGTATCTTTCTTATTTGCTGATGTTAATTAAGCATTTCCCTGCTAGAAAAGTGAGACCATTTTGACAGAATTATTTTAATGGTTCCTCTCAATCTAGCTCAGGTGATTTTCATAGGAAAAATGATCAAGGGATAGCAAATGATTTTAATTATATTTGTGAATTTCTAATACATATGATTTGTAGTATGTATTTATTATAGAATTCCCAAATCTTGATTTTGCTGGTAACTGTGTTTTCTAAGATTGCTTCTTAACTAAATCTTTTTCCAAACCAGGAAGACCTCAGAGGGTTTACAAATCCTCAAAGATTCATCTATGTTAAGATAAAGAATTTCATAGCCTTGCAGTTCTTTATATCTCAGAATGGTATTTCCCAATGACATTGCATCAGGCCACATTTCCAAAAGTGTTTCATTGTCCCACCTGATCAATAGGGATTCTCCTTACTTTTATAACAACAGGAAGTCTATACTGTGAGAGTATTTGACGTGCCAATAGTATATTAAGAAAACAGTTCACTGTTTTTCCTGGTCCATTTTTTTAACTCTGATCTCTTACGTGTGAGTTTTGTCTGCTTAGTGTATTTGAATAAAGTTACATGTAAGATAGCTCATCTGTCCCTCAGGGAAAAGAAATTGAAATCTCTCAGAATTATTTTTAGGGCAAAAATCAGCAAAATATAATACAATGAAATACTCTGATGTGATCAGAATCCATATATAGCCAGAGCAACACTTACTTTCAGCTACCAAAAAAACATAGAATCAGACTTTTCACTGATATTTTCTAGGAAAAATAAAAACCTTAAGTACTCTTAAATTATAAAGTAAAATTTGATTGCTTCATGAGTAAAATACTTAGATTTAATGCAATTTAGATATGTAGCAACCTATGGTAACTAAAAGCTCACAGAATTTCACATGACAAAATCTTAAAATTGTTTTTTTTTTATTTCAAGATTGAATGTGGGATATACTTAATATATTGGCTTGTGTATTTGATCTAAACATGTTGTAAAGTGGTAATTTTCAAAATAAAAAAATTACTAATTGTGTGAAAACATTAGTACCTGTAAAATACTTTCTACATCCATGTGCTAATTAGTACCTAAATATATAAGTAAGAATTTCAGTCTTTTATTTTCTTTTTCTTCACAAAATGGAATTTTATATAACCTTTTCTCCATCACATTTTTCCCCTGATTTTTCCTCCTTTCTCTATTCACACCTAAACTATGTACAACATAACCTCTTTCTCTATCTGCTTTTGAAACCTTTTTGCTGGGATCTCCAATACTTCTTAATTGCCCAATTTAATGTGGGCAGAACATTTGATGTCTTCTAAGAATTCTCAGCTGCATTTCATATTTTTGACATTTTGCTCCTCATTGCAATTCTTCTTTACTTTCTGGGATGCAGTACTTTGCTTGTAATCTTGCTACCACTGTGAGATTCTGTGCTTGTCTCTCTTCTCATTTATATCCTTTTCCTGAATCATTTCATCTACTCCTATGACTTCAAATACTGCAAAGAAGCAGTATTCTACTGAGTCTGTACAGTTGACCCTTGAACAACACAGATTTGAACTGCACATGCCCACTTACATGCAAATTTTTTTCAATAAAAGTTACACCAAGTGTGCTTGCCTGTCTTCCCTGCTTCTCCTTCCCCCTCCTTCACCTTTTCTGCCTCTACTGCCTCTGAGACAGCAAGATTAACTCCTCTTTTTCCTCCTGCTCCTCAGCCTACTCAACATGAAGACAAGGAGGATGAAGACCTTTATGATGAGCCACTTCCACTTATATTTTTTCTTCCTTATGATTTTCTTAATAACATTTTCTTTTCTGTAGCTTACTTTATTGTAAGAATACAGTATTAATACATAAAACATACAAAATATGTGTTACTTGACTGCTTCTGTTATTGGTAAGGTTTCTGGTTAACGGTAGTTATTAGTAGTTAAGTTTTTGGAGAGCCAAAAGTTATGTATGAGTTTTTGGTTGTGTGGGGTCCGGGGCACCCCAACCCCCGTGTTGTTCAAGGGTCAACTGTACTTTCATCCCAGACATATCTGAATTCTAGACCATTATTATCAAGTCTAGTCTAGGGCATCCTTTGCATCACATGCTGAATCCATAAGCTTTTCTCTATAAGCATTTTTTCACCTAATTCAGGAGTGGTTTGATTGATGCTAAGAAAGATCCAATTGAAATATGGAAAAATGTGGTAGAATGCCCAATTCCTTCAGCAACATGCCTGAAAAATGCTTTCTTGCTTTTCAGCCACTTATTGCTGCGAATCTACACTATCCTACCTAACCCAAATCAAGATGCTGTGAAGGTCCCAAATGACTGATATCCATCTAGAGGATCAATTGAAACCACAGACCTCTGTGCTGCAACCAAACATTCAAATGCTGTCCAACAAAAAGAAGACACAACGAAGTCATTAAAAGGTTAGTTCATTTTAAAATTAACAAATAGTTTTTTGAAATTATTAAGTTACAGATTATATTTTTATAAAACAATGTAAATTTTTATGTATATCTAATTGAAGTTTCTTGAATACGGCCTTCTTTGATTACAGCTAAATTAATACAGCCTTCCAACATGAAAAGGTTCCCCAACGCTGACCTAGTCTGACCTCTTTCAGTGGAAAGAACCATTTACCTTCTAAGGTCAGAATCCTGTGTATTCCAGATTTATTTCTAACTATCAAATTCTATTTCTCTGGAGTCTATTATGTCTTTTATATACCTTATTTGTCATTTAGTCTGCATATTAGTCTCCCAACTAGTGGTTTTCTATCTTTACCTAGTCCATTCCTCATAACCGTTACAGAATAATCTTTAAAATATCAAATAAGTACTTCATCTTAAATTGAGTTCAACATATGAAATAAAACAATCGATTTTTGTAAAATTGCAAGCTAGTTGTTCCAAATGTATTTACCAAGTATTCCTGATTTGATTTGTGGTATCTATATTATTGTATAATCAATTCACACACAATTGAGTCTCTTGCTGGGCAATCTTTTCCAATGCATTGGTAGTGTTGCTTATCTGGTGACCATACCCTATATTATATATTATGTCTTTATTAATATAATATGCTGAGATGTTTTGTAAAACCAGATTCTTCCACTAGTTTTTCATTTCTGAATTGTCTTTGATAGAGTCAACTATTGATTTTTTTTTTCAAATCATCTTGTCAGTGCCTCCCAAAATTTTCATTTGAAGTACATTGAATCACATTGAATCTATGGTATAATATGGTGAAAATTGATGGTTTTACATGTATCATTGCTTTTGAATAACATAATATACCAAGGATATAATTCTTCGATATTCTCTCAAATATCAAATGCTTTCTTTCAAAGCATTATATCCTAAAATAAAGATTTATAGTTTCTTTAAATTAATAGATTTCACTTAGGGAATTAGAAAAAAGGATTATAATGCCCTCTTTTGCTACTTTGTTTTTCAAGGCAATATTGTGGCAAGAATATTCCCTTCTAACAAGTTAGGATTGGAACTGGAAAGTTAGTCATTCATTTTTATCTCTCCTCTCTACAATGCAATCAAATTGTCTGTGACTCTCTCAAGTCACTCTTCCCTGAAATCTGAAGAGAGTGATTAAGTTCCAGTTTGGTCAGAGATGGCTGAAAATCCTATTTGGCATTTAATAAAAATGTGACCTTATTTTATAGTCACGACTGGTGGAGTTGGAATATCATAAATGCAATTTAATTTTATCAAAGGATGGAGCTGTAAATCATATTTTTTCCATATTTTCTGCTATGTTTTCTAGCCCAAGAGATGATCAATCTCTCTGATTGATTCAAGCTAACCAAATTTACAAAGGAGTAATCTGTAAACCAGAATGCTAAATTGTTATTTTAAAATATCATACACCAACTTCTAGTAATCAGAATTGTCAAACAAAAATAGTAATATTAGTAACAATGGTTCTTATTTATTTAGAAAGTCATCTGTTCATGCATAGAGGGAGTGTAACGGAACCTTACCTTTCAGAGTTTAGGCTTTGTCAAACTTTTTAAGTTTAAACCTGGCTCTTTCAGTTAATCAGTCTATTGCATAGGGCATATAACTTAACCTTTAAGTGCCTTCGTTTTATCATCTGTAACATGCTCTATAGAGCAGTTGTGATGATAAAATGATATAGGTGAAGAACTTAGCATAGTACCTGAAACATACTAAGTGATGAATAAATATTAAATATCACTTATTGATCATTTAGTAAATATCATTTAGATAACAAGGATGACATTCTGAAAGTATTAGATTGATTTAATTTAAACTAATTTAATTTAATTCTCATGTTCATATAAATTGTACTGTCATGCAGCCTTTCTATCATGAAGGCTAAAATATGAGACTTATCACTCAAGAGAATTTTCACCAAAGAATTTTTTGACCACCCTTGACTATCAAAACTTTCCCTTGAAACAATAGAGCTAGGCTTTGTTAAGGGAAAAAAAGATATTTATAGATTTTCTTACAAATTAAGAGACAGTTGTAATGTGCTCAGATCACCAAATCTTTACTTCAAGTCAAAGGCAAAGAGACCTCAGCATATAACATAGAAGAAAGGAGAAGGTGTTCTCAGGGTTGGAAGGATCAATTTGAAATCCAGGGATAGGCTAAGGATACAGCCGAAAGCAGAGGGTCTTACACCTGGCTTTCTGCCTGGAACTGTGGGAAGAGACCTGTAGACAGGTATCTCTGAACGAGAGGAGAAATGATAGTGTAGTGAGTTTAGAGGATCCTAAACAGAGTACCTTGTTCTCTGTTGATTCTTAAGTTTCAAGAACCCAGAAATTTTAGCATGCCCTCAGAATTTCAACCAGAAGTTGCGTGTTGGTGGAGCTGTCTTGGGGCCATTGAGGTGAAAGGGTGGGGAGACTTTCTGCCAGAGCCCATGAAGGGGATTGTCAAATGTTGATGCTGTTAGTGTTGCTGGAAGTTAGGACTGAGACACAGTACCTGCAGAGCTCATGAGCACTGAGGCAGAACCTAGTCAATAAAGTGGGGCTTTCCCTGGGAAGCAGATTGAAAGCTGAACATGCTGGTGGCTTCAGTTGGCATGGACATTTGTCACCTGAATGTTTAGTGGCCAAGAAACACTAAAGCTACCACTGTGGATTCAGAGGCCTGTAAAAGCACCTGCATTTATGTCAATGGCTCCTTTAACCATCACCGGAGAGAAACATGTGCTATCTCAGGGTAAAAGATAAATAACTTGGAAAGATAGTATTTACTGAAAAGATTCCAGTTTATCCAAAAGAAATTGAATTAATTTTAATTGGCTAGTTAACCATCCACAAAAATGAGGACTTCAGAGGAATCTGAGTACAGTTTTAGAAAGTATTCTATTCTTTTCCCCCCATTTAAGTCATGATGTATATGTGTTAACCCCCAACATATTAGCATTACCCTAGTAATACCCACAACTTTGAGATAACTACTATTTCCTCCTCTATTTTGAAGATTAAAAAACCCCAAAACCAAAAACCAAAAAGCCAGGTTAAACCCAAAGTCACAAAATTTGGGTGTGGTAGAGCCAAGAACCAAACCAAAGGAGTTTATTGCTAAGATCTGTGTGCTTAAGTACTATTGTACCATACAGTGCTGCTTTCAGATACCATATCCAGATTGTCAGGAAATGACCTATATAGAGTTCTTTGATTACTCTCCCACAGTGCTGTTAGCACAATATGCTCCTTTCCCTGAGCCATCTCACCATATTCCTTCTCAAAGCCTTTTCCTTCTCTTCCTTGGGACTCTGACATTATGGGTAGCAACTATTTGCCATGCTCTACGTTTTCACCGACCATTCATTCCACCTTAGAATTTTAAATAAAGCCTGGCTATTTCCTGAGTTTCCCTTTAAGCTGCTCTTCCCCCAACAGCCTAGCACTTGAGGGCTAGTGAGCGGTTAGAGTCAGATTTCACCTTCAAACTATTAAAACTTTCTGGTCACTCCTTTATGTTCATGTTAGAACTCTTGTTCCTTTAAAGTTCTTGACTTTCAGTGATTCTTAAACTTCAGCAATTCATCAGAATCACCTTGTTAAAGCAGATAGATGTCAGCTGAGGTCTGAGAATTGGAATTTTCTAACAAGTTAGCATGTGATGCTGCTGCTGCTATGGTTATGTATACATGAATCATTTTTAGATCTAAATATTAATGAAATCTATAGAGATTTGAGATGATGCTTAATCTTGAATTGAGTAGAATTATTTCACAATACTCTTTTTTATTGAACCCTGAAATAATCCTTTTATTTTTGACATAAATTTCCATTTTTTAATTTCACTAAATATAAATTTAACAATGCTACCCTTACATAAAACTTTATAATTATTTTATATATGAGAAAAAACACAAATGACAATTATAAATTCTTTTTTGGTGAGCAAATTAGGTAATTCACAATCAGAGTAGTAATATATTAATATAAATTTATCCTGTTTCAGAAGCATTTCTGCAATCTATTCTCTCAGGCATCATTTTGAATTTCAGTCATTACAAAACCTTATAAAAGATTCCAATGTCCCTTTTTTCCCTCTGGTATCTTGTATTATTTATGGTAATATTTTATGATGAACAGTATTTTCTCTTATTCATTAATATTTATATGTCCACTGTCAGCCTTTTGAAATTCTCAATATATGTAATCTCAATAATTACACTATGAATGAAACATGCAACCAACATCTATTTTTTGGATTGCTTTGCAATTTTCTTTTCAATTTATCCTGTAGGTACACAAATAAATTACTGCTAACATCCTGAGTCAAGTATAGCATATATTCACGCGACAATTCTAATTAAAACTGTGGGTTGGCTCACAGTTATTTTAAATGTCAAATTACAGGTAAAACACTGTTTTCTAGATAAATATATATCTAAAAGATTTTTTGAAGCACAGGTATCAGCAATGTAAGGTTAGTGCTGGTAATAGAAAGAAAGAATAAAATTATTTATACATTACTTTAGGAAATACAGATAGAAAAAAGTAGAAAACATTTCAGCAAAAACAATTCCTCTTATCTTTCATTATTTTAGTTCACTTAAAAGGAGTGATCTCCATTTGTATGTGAAAAACTACATTTCTTTAATTCATGTATACTATGGGTCTAGATAATTTATTGTCAGCTTTGTGTTTGATATCAATATAACATTTAAATAAACATAATCAAGATGAAAACCCCCTGACTGTCTTATCCAGGGATACTTTGTTGCATGGAATGGAAACAAGTGAGAATTAACTTATTTAAAGTAAGTTATATTTTAATGGTATCCATAAACTCATGGAAACATAGGAGTGTGTCATGGGAACTTGAAATACTTTGTAAAATTAGACGGTCTGGGCACAAGTGTTCATATTTCTTTTTTCTGCACGTTGACTTGATTCCCTTGCTTCTTCATATGACCTGGTTCTCTCTGCTTACATATCACTCCATTCTTGCCTTATCATGGCTTTCCCATGGCAGCCTCAGCCCCCAGAAAGTAAAAGCTTTCAGCTCACCTCTGCGCATTTGAGTAGCTTATCCTGTTTCCTGAATGGAAATTGCCAAAAGAGAAATTGAACAGCTGGTTTTGAATCAGATACCTACCTATAGTTAAATCAGTATGCCTAGAAAAGTTTGGTCAGTATGTGGGGGTAAATCTTTACTTTTCTTTCCATCTCAAGAAATGCTCTGATCTCCTCAAATATACAGAATCCATCTAAACCACTTCCCTGTTATTAGTTATCAGATATTTGCATACCACCATCAGTTGCAGATGGGCTTTCAAAAATGACATGCAGCCTAGCTTAGCACTTTTGTGTACTTTCGCTGTCTTCATACTTCCAACTATGCCTCCATTCTCACCCTAAGTTAATGACTGCTTCTTCTTTTCTTTTCTTTTTCTTTCTTTTGTTTTGAGACATTACAGTCTTGCTTTGTTGCCCAGCCAGTAACCTCAAACTCCTGAGCTCAAGCGATCCTCCTGCCTTAGCCTCCCAGAGTGCTAGGATTACAGGCATGAGCCACCCTGACAGACTCAATGACTGCTTCTTCGACATTGTAGAGAAACACACAGGAAGGAATTCTTCCATCTTCACAACACTATAAATACACCTATATCTCCATCCATTCTTTCTTTCTAAAAGTTCTCCTCTCAAAGTTCCAACATACTGTCATTCACCCCCTTCAATTTTCCCAGGGACCGCACCCCTCATCTCTTTCTCTAAAGAATACTCCTCATCAGCATTCACACATGTTGTCACTTCTATTTAAAATAATCTACTCAAACTACATAATCTCTCCAGATGTTGTCTTGTTTGTATAATCATCTTTTATGGTCAAATTCCTTGAACGATTTTCCTATAGTTGCAAAAGTTCTTTCTCTCCCATTCAATTTTTTAACCCACTGTAATCTGGTTTGTTCACCTAGCATTCCACAGAAACAGTTCATGTTAAATAATCAAAATATCTGTGTTGCTTAATGTAGTGAAAACTTTTCACTAATAACTTTATTTGACATTTAACAAGTATGTGACATCATTGGCATTTCTATTATTTTTGAACACAATCTTATCCTGGTTTCCATGGTGTTATATTATGCTCATTTTCACCCTCATTTTCTGGCCTGTCCTGGTTAGCCTCTTTTTGTGTCTCATTTTATTTTTCACATGTTGCACTTCTTACAATATGGTCTTGGATTTTTCATTTTTGGTCTTCACTATTTAAAAGTAATCCTAACCACATGCACATCTTTAAATAAAATTACATGCTAAAAATCCCAGAGTATATCTGTAGTTCAGAATTCTCTTCTGAGTCATATATATGCATATATAATATATATACACATATATAGAATATACATGTATATGTGTATGTGAAATCTCCCTTCCTAAGTTTAACAGAAACCTCTTAAGTGTGGCATTCCCAAAACAAAAATTATTTACTTCAAATCCTCTAGTTGCCACATAATTCTCACCTTCATCTAATTTTTCATGTATAAAACTTGGGAGTCAATATAGGCATCTGGCTATTCCCCATTTCTCGCATTTACTCTAGATTCCCGGTTCTCTCCACCATCATTAGAATAACACTACTTCATGCTTCATCACTTCTTGTTTGCAACTCTGTAATAACCTTGTATCCCTCTTAATTCCTTTTTACATAGAGAATCCAGGGTAATCTTTACATTTAGGTTTTTAGACAATTTTTATGAAAGGTATACGTATAAACAGTTGAAAGGGTCAAATTATTCTATGAATCTTATAAGAAAAAAAAACCCAAATAACAATAAAAACAAACATAAAACAGCAGCAATTTCCCACTCCCAGTTTCAATTTCTATTTTATGGAGGCAACCACTTTCAAACATATCAGCTACCTTGTATTTAGTTCCATCTCTCTAGATAACATTCTTATAATAATTATGCTAGTACTACTTATTGCTTTTTCAGTTTTATCTTTTGCTTTTGGTTTCTTGATTTTTCAGAAATTACCTTTTAGCCTGAAACTATGAAACATGAGGTTTTAGCTCACCTTCACCACCTTCTATTCCAAGTGACACACTCATAGACACACACAAACACACAGAGAAACATACACATTTTTCATATTTCTATTTTCACAACATTGTTCTAGTAATTCTAGCATAATTTTGGAGAGAGATGTTTTAGTTTTAAATTATTTTGACTGTGTAAAAGCTATTTACATTTAGGCCATATCATTGTTATTAATTTTGCTTTCTTGAAGACCATTTTATGTGGAAGTAAATACTTTTACCTTATTTCACTTAATTATTTCTGTGTAATTATTAATTATCCTCACCATCTCACTTAGCTTTTTAAACACAGTTGATAGCCTAGCTATTTTATCTTCCTAGAGACAACTTCACTAAAAATTTCTGATCTCCTATCTGAACTGATTGCTAGCCATGCCTGTTACATAGTTGCTATACTGCGATCTCCTTTCATTATCATCCTGGGAATTCTTTCCTTAATTGATGAATTGGAGTCTGGTTTCTTGGATTTAACGTCTTCAGATAGTTTGGTGGTTGTATTTGCTGATACAACATTCTCAAAACTTTGTGGGTCTCTCGTGTATGTCAAGGGGGATATGTGTCATTAAACAAGAGGGTTCTCCATAGTTCTTTCCCTGGATAGTCCCATCTCTATTCCTGGCTTGTGTTAAGATGGCTGCATGGATCCATGAGTCATGTACTAAACTCTACAGGAAAGTATTTATTGTCCAACCACACCCTGGACCTTCTTTTCAAAGCACATTTTCACATTTTTCTAACAGCAAATCTAATATTAGCGTCTTTTGCAAACTGGGTAGGCTGAGAATTTTCTCAAGTCACCAAGTGTCAGCCTTTTATTTTTTTTTTTTAAAAAAACAAAACACAACAACAATTCTTTCCTCAACTTCTTATCCTCTCATATTTTACTATAAGCAGCAAAAAGAAACCAGATTGTGCCTTTAACACTTTGGTTAGAAATCTCATCAGCTAAATATTTAAGCTTATAATTTACAAGTTTTGTTTTCCACACAACTGTTGAACACAATTCACCCAAGTTTTCTGTAGCTACATAACAAGGATCACCTTTACACCCATTTCCAGTAATGTGTTCCTTATTTCTGCCTGAGCCCCACCAGTAGCACACATTGTGAGTTATTTGTTACAGCAGCACCCTTTGTCCCAGTACCAAATTTTGTATTATGTTCCCACAGTTGTTGTAACAAATTACTGTAAACTGGATGGCTTGAAATAACAAATTTATTTTCTTACAGTTATTGAGGGGAGAAGTTGAAATGAAGGTGTCACAGAACCGTGCTCCCTTTGAAAGCTCTAGGAAAGAATCCATTCTTTGCCTCTTCCAGTTTCTGGTAGCTGTCAGCATTCCTCTCAGTGGCTGCATCAGTCCAATCTCTCTCTCAGTTAAATTGCCTTTTTTTTCCCTGTCTGCATCAAATCTCCTTGTGCTTTACTCTGATAAGTACACTTATTGAATTTAGGGCCCTCCCAGATAATCAAGGATGAGCTCCTTATCTCAATGTCCTTAACTGAATCACATTTGCAAAGACCTTTTTTCCAAATAAGGTAACATTTACAGGTTCTGGAGGTTAGAATGTGGACATATATTCTTGAGAGCCAACATTCAACCTACTAAAGTCTGCCTTCTGCCCTTTGCCCCCAAATTTACATTCCTCCCACTTTCAAAATACTCTATTCCAACATTTTCAAAAGTCTCAACTTATTACAGCTCCACTCTAAGTCCAAAATCTTATTTAAATATAATCAACTCAAATGTCCCAAATATTATCATCTAAATAAAAATTCAATTTTGATTTGATTTGAATTTTCAGTCAGAGTCTGAGCATGATATGTTCTGAGAAAAAATTCCCTTCTATCTGTGGATCTGTGAATTTTAAAGTAAGTTATTAGTTTTCAAACTACAATGGTGGGATGGGCATAGGATATACATTCCCATTCCACAGAGGAAATTGGAAGGAACAAAGGGGACACATTACATTAGGTTTCAAAGTCTGGGAATCATGCCCTGTGGCTCAGTGCTTCACTCTCTGTGCCTGTGGATTCACTCTTTGTGCCCATGACTCTGGCAGCCTTTTGTCTTTGTACCCATGGATCCAAGCTCCAGCTGAAGGCTCTGTCCTCAGAGTCACTTTTCCTTTTTCCTGAAAGTTGGCACATATTTGCAATTGAGGAGTTTTATCCACCTCCCTGTAGAACTTTGCAAGTCTGACAGCCTTTTTCTACTTCCTATCTCTGTCTTTTTCAGTCATATCTGATATCTGATAGACTCCAAGAATTCTGGCTTCTAGAATAGTGAGAGAATAAATGTCTGTTATTTTAAGCTATATGCAGGTTGTGATAATTTGTTACAGAAGCACAGGAAATGAAAATAGTATTGCACATCACTTAGTAGTGCATATATTCCCATATCTACCTGAGAAATGCTGAAAAGGGTAACTTTTTGAGATGTCACATGTCTAAAAATGACTTTAGTCTCTCCATATACCTGGCTTACAGTTTGGGTATAGGTGCTAGTTTGCTCAGAAATTTCCTAGTTGTGGTAGGCAGAATTCTAAGATGTACCCCTAAACTCTTTGGCCCCTGATATATACATTATCTTCTAATTATTTAATCAACACCAAAGTACTGCTATAAAGGAATTTTGCAGACATTATTAATGTCCCAAATCAGTTTTAAGACTGATAAATTATCTGGTAGTTCTTATCCAATCAGATGAGCCTTTTAAGAGTAAAAACTTTTCTTTGGAAGGTCACAGAAGAGGAAGGCAAATATGTGAAAAATGAGGAGGTTTCAATGCACTGTTGCTACTTTGAAGACAGCGAAAGCCGTGTGGCAAGGAACTGGGTTGGCCTCTAGAAATTAAGAGTGTTCTCTGGATGACAGGTGCCAAGGAAATGTAGGACCTTTGTTCTACAACCACGAAAATTGAATTCTACCAACAATGAGCTCCGAAGCAGATTTTTCCCATTGCCTCCAGATGAGAACTCAGCCCAGCTGACACCTTGATTTCAGCCTGAGCAGAGAACCCAGACATGCCTTTGTGTAATTCTGACCTACAGATCTGTGAACTAATGGACGGATATTGTTTTTAGCTGCTAAATTTTGGTAATTTGTTATGCCACTGATATATATATAAAACACTAATATATTAGTTTTCTATACTCATGTTTTTGAGAACCATTCTAATCCAAAGTATGATACCTAATTTTATCCTCCTTAGTAAGATATTTAGAATCTTCTTTTTGACACACTGTTTTGAAGATTCTAAATTATATATATTTAACAAGAATCTATTTCCATTCTTTTCTCAGGGTACATGGTGAACTCTTTTAATGAGGAAAACCTTTTGTCTCTGGAAAATTTGATTGAATCATTAATTAATTTTTTTTCCTTTGTTTTCCCTGAAATGTCTTTATAGGACTCTGATTATTCATATATTGAACATCCTTGTTTGATGTACCAATTTTTAAATATTTTCTCCAGTTTTTCATTTCCTTGTCTTAATGTTCTTTTCCTTTGTGATTTAATCAGCTCTATTTTAGCACTTCAATGAGTTTCTCATTCCTGTTATTATATTATTCTTTGGCACAAACTCATTTTCTTTCATTTTCAATTTGTATACCATTTGGTTGTTTTGTGGATACTGTTCTTTGAACTCACAGAAGATATTAATAAGATTTTTTTTTGTGTGTGATTTTCAACTTTTCTCACAAGCTTCTATTTCCTCTACTTTTTTTTTTTCTGTTTGTGGTGTTTTGTCTGTGTCTTTCATTTTAGAGGCTTTTTAAAGATGTCTGGTGCTCCTTTACTTTCTGGTCATACCTGAAAGTACAGTACTCAGTACTGACAGGAGGGTATTGCATGTAGGAAAGTTGTCAACTGAGTGTTTCACAGTAGGGTGATCCAGCAGGGCTATTTTATTGGAAAGCCCCAATATCCTAAGATATAAATCTTTTCTCTGAACCCACAAAGAAGAACCTGTCAACTACTTGGATTAGAAGAGAGTAAATCTTACCCTTATAATTCTGGTAAACAAATCATGGGGCCAGTGCTCAGGAAACAGAATGAAGGAAGAAAGGTGTAGTCTTGATTATTCAGTATATAAGAGTTCATTTAGTTGTCCTGTTTTCAGTATGGTACCTCTGCCTGTTTGCTCCCAGTTCAGAGACTCTGTTTTAATTTCTCCAGAGAATGAAAATCCTGTTTCTGCTGAGGGTAGGGCATGAGGAGGGCCAGTGGCCTGGCTGTACAAAGTGGAGAAGGGGAGCTATTGCTCACAGCAACCTCAAACTCCTGGGCTTAAGTGATCCTCCTGCCTCAGCCGCCCATGTAGCTGCTACTACAGGCACGTGCCACCATGCCTGGCTAATTTTTTCTGTTTTTAGTAGGGACAGGGTCTCACTCTTGCTCAGGCTGGTCTCAAACTTCGGAGCTCAAGCGATCCTCCCATCTCAGCCTCCCAGAATGCTAGGATTACAGGCATGAGCCACCATGCCTGGCCAGCTGGTACATCACTTGAAAACATTGTATGTATTTTTGTTCTTTCTGTTGCTTGACACAGTTAGTAATTATGTCTTAGTGTGAATTACTTCTTGAATGTCTGACTCCCTTATTAGTCTTTAACTCCATGAAGAGAGGAAGTATGTATTTTTTACTTGCCAGTGTATCAGTTAGGGCCTGTTGCAGTTACATATATGTAACTAATGTTAGGTCTGGAGCTGAGAGGGAGACACACAAAGCCTTAGGTGTAGCAAAATGCTGTTTATTTGATCATCTGGATGCAGTCCACTTGAGGAAGGGGAGAACCTTGGGTTTTCTAGAGGTTTTTTCCACGGGGAGTAGAGCAACTGGGCCAGAATAGCTGCTGTAATAAATTCTTTTCAAACAACTAGTTCCTGAGGCTCCTGATAAGCATTGTCTTTATCAGAAGAGATACAGAATGCAAGTTCCCCTCTTGCATTCCATTCCTTTATCTCCCCAGGGGTCTGGCAAAGACTACAATGCCTAATAACTAGCATTGATTAAATTTTTGTTAAATATATAAATAAGTTGATGAACATGTAGAGATGCCTCTTTCAGGCTGTAGGTTTTCTAAGGAAAAGAGGACAATATAAAGGGATACAGCTGAGAAGAAGTGCTTGATTGAAAAAGAGAAATGCAAAAGAGAGAACTTGCAATAGTTTCTGAAACATGTAACTGAATTGAGGGCTCTGCCATACCCCTTTCATTATATACTATAGTTTTCTTTAGAGAATTTTGGTTACCCTTTACTAGCTGTGTAATTTTGAGCATGATATACATACATTCTTCAATTCTTCATTTTCTCATTTGTAAAATTGACATAATGATGCCTTGCACATTAGCTTTTTCAAGAGTTACTTATACAAATATAAAGCCATTAGTACACTGTTTGCCTTAGAATATTGAATGTAAGTATTAAAAATAATTTCTTTCCCTCCTTCTATATCCTACATTGATTAGATATAAGGAATATATCTTTTCTAGGTAGTGAAAGCCTTAAAACAAAACAAGTTACCTTGGGACACTGTGAAATTTGCTTTAATAGCTGCCTTAAGTATTAGGATAGATTTATCTGTCAGATCTTGATTGACTAAGCCAGACTGTGGATTAAATAAACTCTCAAGGTCTCTTTCAGGCTTGCTGATTCTAAAGTAGAAGGATAGTGTAACTAGCACTAGGGATATAATTCATAATGTAGAACAATCTGACTTACCAGTAGCAATGGGGCTGTAATTATTCTGAAAACCAGACTTATTTTTCAAGGCTTAGGGTGTATTAGGAAGAAATAATCAGTATAGCTAAGGGTCAAAGTTGTATATATAATGTCCTTAAATGCAGGGGATTCTGTCTTATGTATTTTAAATTTATCCATATATGACATGGAATATTAGCTAAAGTAACTGTTTTAACTCATGAACAATTAATTCATTGGCTAAAAAGAGAACTGCACTACTTTACTTATACAGCAGACAAGAAATATCTAAATACTCACGTGTCCTGACATTACTTTTGGTTAGCAATCATTTTTCAATCTGTCTTATTTATTTACTCAGCAAATATTAGTTGAGAACCTATTACATGCAGAAAACTATTACTAACTTAATTTTTATTTATTTTGTATAATATCGGAGAGAAATATTACTCCAGGCTCATTGCTTACTTTCTTTGAAGCATGACTTCATAAGTAGAGACTCTTATGAAATGTTAAAATTGCCACAAATGAGCACAGAGAGGCCACAGTGAACTGACAAAAAGTCAGCTAATACTTCCTGGAGAAGGTGGTATACAGCTGCATATTGAAAAGTGCTCAGAAATTTGATAGCTGTCCACACTGTGATTAGGTACACAAAGGATATTGAAGTGATACCAAATAAACTAGCTTGATGGGATAATTGAGTTCCTGTAGTTGTTGGAGTTAAGGGCAAAAAGCAATTTCTAGGCAGCACTCCTATGTCCCTATTTTCTCTGCTAAGCTTAAAAGACTCCTGTTTCTTCTACCAGTATTAGTTTATTTGTCATCTCCTGGGGAAATCGTATTGTGACTCCTATACTACATTGAGTCTCCCTGTATCTAATGTCTACAGGCTTTCTTTTTAAAAATTCAAAACTTGCTGAGGGGCTAAAGCTTCAGAGGGGATTTGGGGCTAGTAGCTATAACAATTTGATGTAGGGTATTAGGTTTGAATTGTAATTCATGATTTACAGGAAAGGCTGTCTCAATCATGTGATCAAAGTTGGTCTTTGCCACACACAGCTTGACCAATTGTTAGGACTCTTTGAGTACTCATTGGGTAGGGTCAGTCTCTAAATCATTTTATTGAAAATACGTAGAGTAAGAATGACAGAGATTTTTCAACAGTTGCTTGAGCGTGGAGTTCAAATACTCAGAGTCAAAATAGGCATTGATTTTTCAGCTTGTGTGGGAAATTTTCCAGGCACTCAGTTAAATTATTCTCTGTGTACCGTGGTGGGTAAAAGATATCAGGTATTGGTGACAGAGCTATGAAAACTATTATCCAGAATGGGAATCTTTGGCATTTAGCAATTATAAAGACACATAAATTCTGAGCACAAAGGAAAACAAATTTTCTTTTAAATTAACTCCTCTAGTTTATAAGCAAATCAAGTGAGTTGGGACTTTCTGGAAGTCTCTCTATTTGATGAGGGGGAGCAGGGAGCTGAAGCTTTCCTGGAAATCTGTTATGCTGAGCCAAGCTCATAGGTCAGCTCTGCCAGTGATCTGAAATGAGAGATTGTGATCACTTGGGTGAAAGAATAATGGCTTTCAGAGAAGATCATCCTCAGACTTATATATTGGGATTTTTTTCTTTCAAGTTTTTGAATTATATTAATAAATATGAGTTAAATTTATTTATTTAAACTTTTAATAAGCTGGTGAGGAAATTTTGGAGAATTTTATTTCTTTGGTAGAGGTTAGACTGAAATTATTATAGTTTAGATATTTAAGATTTCTTATCTGCTCACGGAATCCTGTCTGTAGAGATATTTATTTATTTATTTATTTATTTATTTATTTATTTATTTATTTATTTATTTATTTATTTATTTTTGAGACAATCTCACTCTGTTGCCTGTGGTTGGAGTGCCATGGCATCAGCCTAGCTCACAGCAACCTCAAACTCCTGGGCTCAGGTGATCCTCCTGCCTGTCTCCCAAGTAGCTGGGACTAAAGGCACATGCCATGCATGCCTGGCTATTTTTTTTCTATTTTTTAGTAGGGACAGGGTCTTACTTTTACTCAGGGTGGTCTCGAACTCCTGAGCCCAAGTGATCTTCCCACCTTGGCTTCCCAGAGTGCTAGGATTATAGGCATGAGCCAATGCACCTGGCTTAGAGAATTTTAATGTGTATATAACCTAGGTAGAAGATGGTATGGCCTATATGTTTTGAAAGTGGGCAAATGCTATACTCTGTTCAGCTATGGAAAAGAAATGTCCTGGTTTTCAAGGTTACAATGTTGGCCATATTATCTTCATTTCAGTTTGTTGTGTTTCCCTTCTGGTAATGCAAACACATGAAGAGACTCCATAATTTTCAATATACAGTGACTTTATGACTAATTTTAAATAAATCTTTACTTCTAATTACATGAATTGTTTCCATTTGCAAAATTTTGTTTCTAAAAACAAAAGGTATCTCTTACATTTTACCTATATATGTAAAGAGGCTAAGACATTCTCCTCTATGGTGTTAAAAAACTCAATTGGAGATTGTTGACTGCTGATTTTAGGGGAATGGAAAAGCAAAAGCTGATACTGCTTACCACTTTATAAGGGAATGTATCTTGAAAGGTTTTTTTTTTTTACTTTCTGGGAAAATTTGTATCCCATAGTAGAAATGGATATATAGCTTATCTCTAGGGGGTGACTTATTTTGGAAACTTTGTTTTGCATTGTTTTTTTATCTTAAAGAAATTTTTAATCTGGAGACTATATTTTTCTCTAAGATGTTAAATGAATGAAGTAACTGTTACAGCCATTGGGAAAAAGATCCCTGAAAATTATGAAGAAACTATTTGAGTCAAGATTTCTTTTATCAACCACAAAAAGATTGATGAAAATTAATATTTTTTTAAAGAACTTTCCCATTTAATGCTCCTAGTATCAGTAATTTTTCTACCTGGTAATCCTAAGTAGAATTAGTTGTACACAGAAGCCCTGGTTAGAGACCTGGTCTTTAGAAGTGAGGAAATACATATTCCATTTCCTGCTCTATAAAACAATTTTGGTCTTTAACCTGGCCTTCCAATGTGTGACTCCAGCTAACTATGTATTCCTCAGGGATATTTTCATAAGGTCAAAAGGTTTTCTATAGCAATTGATTGAGATCAAGTTAATGGACTATTTTTGAGTAAAATAAAAAAATAATCCTGGAAACAATCACTATCTATCTATCTATCTATCTATCTATCTATCTATCTATCTATCTATCTATCTCTCTATCTATCTATCTATCTGTTTTCTAAAAAAAGAAAAAAAAGAAGAAACGGTCTCTTTGCTCTCTGGCATTTTCCCTAAAACTTTATTAACCCTTTGCACTCGCTTGCTTTCTTCTCATTATACACTTGACATTATCCACACTCCAAGTGCGGCATTATCCAAGTCCAAAGGGTTAAACAGTGGGGAGGGGTGATTTTTTTTCCTTTTGTAAAGTGGAAATAGATATCCTCTTAACTCAATCTTATTTATATATAGTTCTGCAAATGTATTTATTTAAAGGGCATAAAAGTAGAATAACAGTTTCTAAAACACTGCATTGCTGACTAAGATCTGAAAAATGTTACCTATTCTTGATCAGTTTTATAGAGTTTTATATAAACCTTGTTTTTGATTGTTTACAAAAAGATATTTTTAGTTTTATATCACCTTTCCTTTTTCTGTCAGTCCTTGGTTGAAGTGCTGCCTAGGAAGAGTTCTTAGGAAGAGTAAACTCAATTTCGAATTAGTTTAAGAAAAATTTAATTAGAAATATGATACATTGGTTGCATAATAAATCATATAATAAATTCCTGAGCTCATTGTGAAGGATTGTGAGTTATGGGCTAATTTGAATAATCCAGCTCAATTGGGAATTGCCTCTCACTGTCATTTGTATGAAAAGAAAAGCAACCCTGAAGCTGCTTATATATTTTTACTGGCACTTGAGTTCATTTTTAAATAAAAGGAAAGAAACAGTTGCTGAAAGCTTAGAATGAAAGATTTTTCAAAATTCTTGTTCTCTTTGAGATTTCTTTCTTTATTTTTATAACCCCTCTAGGATTACAAATAATGTGCTCCAGGTCAGTCAGCATTAACTGTCACATGTCTTTTGTGACATGTAAGTGCACAAACCCTATTCCTATTGATACAGTAAAGTGGAGACTTCAGGGAGGGAATGGGACATGGGTGGGATGGAAGTTTGCTGAATAAGATAATATACAGCACATACATCAGGAGTCACAGGCTTAAATGCCTTCAGCACTGTGCACTGAGCATCCTAGTGCATTGAAGAGAGCATGCCTTATTTCAGGACTCTCACCTTCGCAAAGTATTACTCTGTTTCAGTGACTGAATCCAGTCTCAGTGTTGCTGAAGTGTGGGATCCACCAACAAATAAATTATCTTCCATATAAAACTCTACATTCTTCTATAGTAAACAACAAAATATAGATACTCAAAAACATAACATTTACTAAAAAGTCTTGCAACAAATAAAAAAAAATACTAGACAAATAAGCAGGAAAATATCACTCATAATCACAAAAACCAGTCAGTAGAAACAGATTCAAAAATGAAAGATGATGGGATAAGAAGTCAAAGATTTTAAAACAGCTTTCACAAATATGTCCAAAATAAGTATATATAAAGTATTACAAATAGGGAATTGACCAAGGGAATCTAATTAGAAATAACACCTAATAAAGAAGCTAAATGATCTGTTGCCTAATAATGTTACCCAAAATGAAATGCATGAGTTTTGATGTGTGTATGTGTGTGTGCATAACTGGAAATATAGATACAAACTGTCTAAAAACAGAATATTACTTTGGACCTCTTGGCTTAGCTATGAAACATATATGTACAAATGATCAGAGCAGCTGTATTTTAAAGGAAGCATAGGGTTTCTTTAACATTTCACTAGTATTTGTACGACACATACATACACACATATGCATACATAGATTTAACTCTTTCTAGAGCCATTGAATTAGGATATATGGAATATATTTGTTCAAGTCTTTAAATATAACATCCTTGCTATAGAATCATCTAAGTGAAAAAGTTGATCATTAAAAAGTAAGAGGAAGAACAATATTTCATTTGTATTACCTTGCTCTTCTAGTAAGAATTTTTGAAAGTTAAGATACTTTTTTTTTCTCTTCAGAGAGTTGAAGAGGTGAGGAGAAAAGGTTTGTTGAGCCAAATCCTATAGACAAGTCATTAACTCTTATTAGAGACTAAGCTCCTGGGTTAAATGGATGGCTTTGCCAAGCTACCTAGGTGACTTTAATTTAGAAAGAACTGTGCTTTGTAGATACTGGTAAGGGAGAAGATTTAATATTTTCTTTAGGTATTGAACAATAGTTGGGATAGTTTATAGATCATTAATTCTTATTTTAATGATCTTGATCCAAAATATTTGCAGATTCACTTTAGATTAACCAGACCAAGTAGGTTGCATCACATTTGTGAGCACAATTAAAGTCTGAATTTAGTATTAATATAAACTATTGACATATTATCAAATGATTCCATTTTAAATATTTCCCTAAGGGAATGTCCTATGTTTTACTATATTTTCTAGGTCTGTGCAAAATGTCCTGGCTCTCACCCTTAACTCTCTTTTTCCTTAGGCCTTTGGAAGAATTTGATTTTTAAATTTGTTGTTTTGTTCTGTTTGTTTTTGATTTGCTGATATCTCATCTCTCTCCCTTCATCAAGTTATTTTACTGATTTCAGTTCTAGCAGGTTTTATGATGTAGAGCAACTATTCTTTCTCATAAGAACACTTTCTTACTAAATGTTGCATAGAAAATCAATCTGTAAAGCAGGGAAACATTTAGTTGTTTGGAAAGCCTCCTTATCCCAAGCTCCTGAGGCAGCTCCATGGACTCTTAGATTTGGTGAGCTTTACTTTTCTTATCAATAAAATTGGAATTATATCTATTCTATCTACATAGTGTATTTGTTAGAAGGATCAAAATGAGTTTCTTTTTTTTTTTTTTATGTTCATCCTGTGATAAAATGTATCCTGGCCTTTGTGATAATTAATGCAGTCATTATTGTTGCTCCCATAATAAACTTTACAAACAGAAAATGGGGAATTCCAAACCTGTATGTTTAGATTTTCTAGATAAAACAGGATGCTATTATAAGGATTCTTGAGATGGCTATAGAAACAGACTAGTTAAGTTGCCCACTGACCAGAGGCAAAATATTTTTTCCCATTTCATGTGTGTGCATCAAAAACACCTGAATGTTTTCAGATGAGTGTTAAACAATTATTGTAAAGATAGTACAGAGAGTTCCTGTATACCCACACCAACTTTCTCCTGTTGTTAAAATCTTCCATTAGTTTGGTACATTTATTATATGAGCAAACCAATATTGATAAGTTATTAACTAAAGTATATAATTTATTGCTATTTCTTTAATTTCTATCTAACATCTTTTTTTTTCCTTATTCCACAACCCTATCCAGAATACCACAATGCATTTTTTTTTTATATCATGTCTTTTTAGACTCCTCTTAACTGACAGTTTTGCAGACTTTCTTTGTTTTGGAAGACCTTGGCTGTTTGAGGAGTACTGGTCAGGCAATTTATAAAATGTACTTTACTGACATTTTTCTTTTTCCTCCCCATGATCATATTGATATAATGTTTTTTTCCCACAGAGGTAAAGTATCATTTTTATCACATCATATCAAGGGTACATACTATCAACATGATTTATCACTATTGATGCTAACCTTGGTCACCTGGCTTTAGGTAATATTTGTCAGATTTCCCCACTGCAAAATTACTCTTTTTTCCTTCTTTCTATTCTGTACTGTTTGGAAGCAAAGTCAGTATGTGCAGTGCGCACTTAAGGAGTGGGGATCTATGCTCCCTTTAGGGCAAAATAACTACATTAATCATTTGGACTTCTTATGCCTGGAGATTTCTCTATTTTTCCCCATTTAGTCACTCAACCATTTTTTATTCAGTATGTGCTATTGATTTTATACTTTATGTTACAAATACAATACTATTTTATTTACTTTTGTTTAATATTTTCCAGCTTTGGCTATTTGGACTCTTCATGTGGTTCTTAAAATGCTCCAGGATTATCTTCTATATATTCTGCTCCAGTCCTAGTGTTGCCATTTCTCCAAGGAGCTCTGACTCCTTTAATTGTAGGATGATATTAGAAACCAAGATCTTATGCTAGATGTACTCATTGTTATTGATATGTCATTGTTTCTCAATCCTTTCAAACTGACAGTGCTGGAGATCCATGCATATATACTGATCTATGTATTTATATAGTCAGATATCTGTAAGTATTTCTATGTGTAGCCATCTATATTTATATTGTATTAAGGTAAACATGACTTCATACTGATGTCTCCAACTCTAACTCATTATCACATGAGTCATTTTAGCCTTCTCCTCATTTGTAACTTCCTACTCCAACAATGAGAAATATGGATCCCACCAGGCACCATTGTAATAGTTTCCCATTGCTGCTGTAACAAATTATCATAAATGTGGTGGCTTAAACTAACATAAATTTATTCTCTAATAGTTCTGTAAATAAGAGATATGATAGAGTCTCATTGGAATGAAATCAAAGTGTCGGTAGGGCTGCTATCTTCTATCTGAAGACTTCAACAGGAGAAATCAATTTCCTTGCCTTTTCCAGCTTCTAAAATCTATATCTGAATGTGTATAACAGCACTATTATAATCATCTAAAACTAGAAGCCCCTATAAACATTTGGATGTAGAGATTATTTTTTGAATTGGTTGGATGAGTACCTAGGAACACAACTGTTGGACAATAAATGAAGACTATATTTAGTTTTCTAAGAAATTAACAAATTATCTTCCCAAATGCTATATTATTTTGCATTTCTACTAACTATGAATTAGCATTCCTGTTAATTCACATCCTCACAAGCAGTTGATATTGTCAGTTATTTTTTTTAAATTTTAGCCATTCTAATAGTTATGAAACTTTATATCATTATTGTTTTAATTTACAGTTCACTAATGGCAAATACTGTTGAATATATTTTCACATGCTTATTTAGTTAGCAAGTGTTCTTATAAAATTAAGGATGTTCATCTTCCTAGTTACAGAGAGTTTTTTATCATTAATAGATGTTGGATTTTGTCAATTGATTTTCCTGAGACAATTGATATGATTGTATGATTTTCCTTCATTGGTCTGACGATATGCTGAGTTACATAGATTGATTTTTGAATGCTGAAAAAAACTTGTTTATGTGGAATAAATCCCATTTGGTTGTTGTGTATAATTTTTTCATATACTATTGGATTTGACTAGCTAATATTTTGTTGAGGATTTTTGCAGTTATATTCATGAGAATTATTCACCTATAGTTTTCCTTTCTTGTATTGTCTTTTCCTGGTTTTAGTATTTGAAAATGAGGTGCTGAATGATTTAGGAAGTATTAAGTGTTTTCTCTGCTTCTGTTTTCTGGAAAATATTTTAGCAAATTGGTATGATTTTTTTCTTTCCTTATTGGTTTGGTAGAGTTCACTGGTAAAATCATCTGGATTTGATGTTTTCTTTTTTGGAAGAATATTAATTATTGATTCAATTTATTTAATAGATATAAGGGTATTCATATTGCATATTTTTTCCTTGTGTGAGTATTGATAGTTTATTTCACTCAAGGAATTATTTCTTTTCATCTATATTATCAATTTTGTATACATAGTGTTGTTTTTGTGCTTTCATGCTAGATATTTGTTTTGTTTTAACTTTTTTAAAAAAAATAGAATGGCATAAAGACCTGAATAGTATAGTGACTTTAGATAATTCATTTAAGAAATTATGTAGACTGATAAATGTCAATAAGTCATTGTTCTGAGAGATGCTGGTGACACAAATTAATGTTTGTATAAGCAGACATAGTGCCTGACTTTTTGAACTCTAGGGAACCAAAGGTTTAGCACAATTCCTAAAAATAAGATATATTCAATAAATATTTGCAGGTTTAAAAATGATATAATAAATTGTTTATTTGACAGTACCTGCTTTTAAGAGTTTAGAGTTTTGTACTTAAATCCTAATATATTCTAGACTAGTTATAAACACATTTTTCTTCAAAAATGCATCTTCCTGTGAATTTTTCCTGATTTAAATATACTCATTAATATGTGAAAAATGTAAACTGGGTCAAAAGTTGGTATATTATTTGTTAAAAAAGACTAAAGAAATTAGTCAAACATATTTGCTATTGTAGTCTAAGATATTCTAGTCTCTGAAATAAGCATGCAACAAACTTTGCTATTTAGAGAATCACATTGAAAAGCTGAATTGGTATGCAAAACTTTCTAATTTTGACTAATATATTTTTCATATTAGGAATATTTTTCTACTGTGTATGAACTTTTCCCAGAAAGAAAAAAATATGATATATTTCTCCACAATGGGCAAGATATCCTTTTGTCCCTCCAATAGTTTGAATGAAGAAGAACGTCATATAAATGTAAAAATAACAACACCAACAAAAAGAAACCAAAGTTAAGTCATTACATTTAAATTGAAATGCAGTAGAGAAGAGTGGAGAACAAAAACTAAAATAGTAAGGTACTTCAATAATTTGAAGATTAGAAATATTGAATTTTGAACAACCTGACACATTCAAATTTTGCCTTTAATTCTACACTTTCTAAGAGAAAATACAACCTGTTAAGAAATAAGAATTTTAGAGTAAAATGTGTAATAAAAGTAAAGATATACAGTTTATTAAAAAAAACCTCTTTATACTTAATTGATAAATCAGATACAAATTTTAGTAACTAGTGGTTAAAGCTGCTGTTGCAGTCCTCCTTTATAATATCAACCAGATATTTTAACTGTACTATGTATAGCAAAACATAGACTTGTTTTTAATAAGTTGAAAGTGACTATAGGAATAATCTAAAATGACTGGGTCTTCTAAACAATGAATAAAATTAAAGTCCATTTATTGGGGAGAAATAACTTGTTTTCAGCTACACAATGGCAGAGTTAGGGCTTAGATGTGATATCTCTAGGCTACTAGGTAAAGATGTTTTTCTCTATCAATCACCACTTCATGAGAGCACAATATTATTTCTAAAACCATTTAAATCAGATGGAAAGTCTTTTCCCCTCTGAATTTGTAGGCCTAAAAATGAGTTATTTGTGAATCATTAAAAGTCTGGAGAATATTTTCCTAGGGCAAGGCTCCATAGTTAAAACATACTTCCTCAAGAATATACTATAATGTGATAGTAATCAAAACAGCATTTTACTGGCACAAAAACAGACACATAAACCCATGAACCAGAACATAGAACCTCCAAATAAGCCATGCATTTACTGCCAACTCATTTTTGACAATGGCACCAAGAATATACGTTGGGGAAAGGAAAATCTTTTTAATAAATGTGCTGGGAAAACTGTGTATCCATATGCAGAAGAATGAAACTAGATCCCCATCCTTCACCATATGCAAAAATAAACTAAAAATAGTTTAAGACTTACATATAAGTCTAGAAACTATGTTACTAGATAAAACATGGGGGATACACTATAAGATGTTTGGGCAAAAATTTTGGGGGAAGACCTAAAAAACACATGCAACCAAAGCAAACATAGGCAAAGTGAATTGCTTCAAGCTAAAACAAAACAAAACAAAAAATTCTGCACACAAAGGAAACAGTTAACAAAGTAAAGAAACAACCTACAGAATGAGATAAAATATTTTCAAACTATTCATCCAATAAGAGATTAATAACCAGAATATATAAGGAACTAAAACAACTCAATTGCAAAAAATAAATAATCCAATTAAAAACAAGCAAAAGATCTGCATAGATATTTCTCAAAAGAAGACATACAAATGACTGAAAGGTATATGAAAAAATGCTCAATATCACTAATCATCAGGGAAATGCAAATCAAAACCACAATAAGATATCTAACCCCAGTTAGAATGGCTATTATCAAAAAAACAAAAAATGCCAGTGAGCATGCAAAAAAAGGGGAATGCTCATGCACTGTTAGTGGGAATGTAAATTAGTACAACCATTATGGAAAACAGTATGAAGTTTCCTCAGAAAACTAAAAATAGAACTGCTATATGATCCAGCAGTCCCACTGCTGAGTATGTATCCAACAGAAAGAAAATAAGTATATTGAAGAGATATCTGCACTTCGATGTTTATGGCAGCATTATTCACAATAGCCCAGATACGATATCAAATTAAGTGTCCATCAACAGATGAACGAATAAAGAAATATGGCATATATACACAATGGAATATCATTCATCCATAAAAAGAATGAAATACTGTCATTTACAGCAACACGGAAGTCATTATGTTGAGTGAAATAAGCCTGGCACAGAAAGACAAACATTGCGTGTTCCCACTTCTAAAAGTGAATCTCATGAAGGTGAGGAGGAGTTAGTGGTTACCAAAGGCTGGAAAAGAAACAGGGGAGGGAAAAGGAAGAGAATTTGGTTAAGGGATACAAAAATACAGTTAGATAAAAAGGGTAAGTTCTAGTATCCAATAATAGAAAAACTATAGTTAATAATAATTTATGGTATATTTCAAAATAGAAGAGAAG
This sequence comes from Microcebus murinus, assembly GCF_040939455.1. NCBI lineage: Eukaryota > Metazoa > Chordata > Mammalia > Primates > Cheirogaleidae > Microcebus > Microcebus murinus. Next base: position 64,977,114 of record NC_134112.1, read on the forward strand.
AATTATAATGCTCTCAGCATGAAGAACAGATAAATATTTGAGGTGAATCATATCCCAATTACTCTGATTTGGTCATTACATATTGTACACAGGTATCAAAATGACATGTGTACTCCAAATTATGTAAAACTATGATATATCAATAAAAAATACAAAACAAAACAGAACAAAAATATGTTTGATTTTCTTCTACAGAAATTAATAAGAAATGAGATTAAGGTCTTATTCTTCTTTGCTTTTCTTACTTTTGATGTCATGTAAAAAGTACAAGAAATTTTCTTCTCAATTTGAAGTTCCCACTCACCAGCTCATCCATTTTACAATATTAGCTGACACATATTTAAGCAACATGTTCAAGGTATTGTGCTGCTGCTGACGTTTATAAGTGTGGGTTGATTGGGAAAAGTCATAATTCAGCTTCCTCTGAAAATCACCTATCAAGATGCAAACATCTAAAGCTTTTCCCTCAGGGAACTCATCTAAATTCCATCTTTTGCCTGTCATTTTTCCTCAGCTCCTGGCATTAAAATATATAGTAGCTATTGATCATTCTGTTGTATTTTTAGAGTGCTTTTGCAACTGGAAATCTGTGAATTTAATTTTCCAATTTGGATTATTTTGCAAAAAGTCCTCAGCTTTGCTAGATGTACATAGAACTTACCTTTAAAGGGAGAACCAGCCTTCTAATAAGTAAAATAGGTGGATTAGGGGTCACTCACTTGGCACAATTTATAGTTCTTGAAGTTTCACCTTCCCCAACCAATATTGCAGTTTGCTAAAGCCTGGAATTTAATTCCTAGAGTTTCAAATTTTTAGGTTTTGTAGATAAGACTTTATAAACAGTGCTTCTGGGAGAAATAACAGAATACTTGATGGCCATTTGTCTTTTATAGAAACATAAAAATTCTTTTCCAGACAGAAAATTTTTAAAGGAATAAAAGATGAGAAACTAAAAGACTCTGAGACTAGAGGACGGGTTGGAAAAAATGATATTCCCAAGGATAGAGAGAAGAAATGGTTCTAGAATATTACAGTGTTACCAAATTTACCTACTTCACAGATTTGCTTTATACTAACCTCAGAAGAGAGCTATTTCCCTAGAAGTGGGCCATATTCTCTGAAGGCCTATATTAATAAAAATTTTTTGGAATTGTAAAGGTATCTGTTTTAAGAAAAGAGTCATTTTAAGATGTTATTTCCTGGTTTAATTAGCCAGCTGGAAGGGAGACGATCTTTAGCTAATGCTTAAACTTTCAGGTTGAATGTGTCCTTAAGGAAAGCACAAACACTCTTAATGACAGAGTCAAGGTTAGGTCCCATTCAGCCAATGAGAAGGAAACAAACAAACACAACTTGGAATTATACTCTATTTTATAATAGCATTTAACATCATGAGAAAAATTCTGCAAAACAATTTTCTCTTACCTTTGTCTGGCTCCTTGTTTAGGCTCTTGTCACGCTGCTATGACAAAATGTTATAAACTGGGTAGTGCATAAACAGCAGGGATTGATTTCTCATAGTTCTGCAGGATGAGAAGTCCACAATCAAGGCACTGGCAGCTTCACTGTCTGGTGACAGCCTGCTTTTCTGACCATGCCTTCTTGCGGTGTCCTCAGGTTGATGCAAGGGGCAAACAAGCTCCCTCAGGCCTCTTTTATAAGGGCAGCAATCCCATCTCCGAGGCCTCTACCCTCATGATCTAATCACTTCCCAAAGGCCCTACCTCTAAATACCACCACTTTGGGGTTTAAGATTTTGACATATGAATTTTGGGGGTATCCAAACATTCAGATTATAACAGGTGCCAGTTCTGATAATGAATTATCAAATAGAGTTGGGGTTGCTGTGTTCTCTGACTACTAAACTCAGTTAAACTTTAGTCAACCATTTCATAACCCTATCTGTTAGTAACAGGATGGAATAATTAAAAATCATGGATTAAAAAACATAAACTAATAAATAAAATGGGGCTCTGCACACCTAAATTTTTTTGTTGGATTACAACTAATTGGATGACTTTGAAAAAGTCTTTCAACCTTTCTAGATCTCATTTGTCCTCTCAAGGAAAACAATGGGGTTGCTCTCAATGATCTCTATAATTAGGGTGACATATATCATCCAAGGCAGAACTCTTTTGAGAGCCAAATGAGGCAGTATTAATAATTATACCTAAAACACAGGCACAAACTAGGAATGCCTCAGGTAAACAAATATGTATGACCACCCTACCTAAAATGGACAGAAACCTCTTTGAAGTCCTTATCAGTGCCATGTCCTGGAACTTCCCATGTCCTTCTCATAATAATGATATGCACTTAGCAGCCATTCTCTAAAATGTCACTCTTATGTCTAGCCATAATTGAGTGCTTGAGTGGTAAACATTTGAACCAAGCCAAACATATTATATTTCTTCACTCAGGAATCTAGAATTGGAAGTTAAACCTTTTAGTTGCCGGATAATTTTAAAGGAGCAGATTTAACATTGGAAGTAAGTATTTGGAAACCAAAAAAGTCATTCTTCAGTGCAACAGCAGAACGAAACAGATAGAACATTCATCTCTGTCACATTTACTCAGCACAGTGGCCATCATAAAATAGGAACACAGTTAAACTTTTAAATGAGTCCTCTGTTTATTAGCTGATAATGAAATAGTATTTGACAAATCTCAAACCCCATTTTCACTCTTTGATCATGACTAGTAATCCAGAATGTATTACCGATTTCCAGTAAGGATTCAAGGTGACTAATATTATTAACAGATCTATTAATTAAAAGCAAAATTTAAAAAAATTAAGTGCTAGTAAGCCTCTTGGTGGTAGAGAAATAATGAATCAGGAGTTTTGTTTCAATGACTTGTGGATTTTAAGCACTAAACATTCTGATTTTTTTTCTCTAGTGGTAGAAGGGATATAAGAGAGGCATTTTGTGCAACAGAAAACAAGTCTGGGAGGGGGATTTATACAACAGTGTTAAGAGGGCATCAGATCTGAAGGGAAGGCACTCAGCCTTGGAAAGAAAGAAAACAGGAACAGCTGTGGGAACCTCAGCAGAGGAGTTCATGGATCTTCTCTCTAGGACACTGCTATTAACATTTCCCAGTAAGTCCAGTTCCTGTGACTCTTTTTTCAAATTTTATTTCCGGGAAGATATAGGATTGACCCAACCTTGTTCAGTTACTTTTTTCACTAGGGAGAGAAGGATCATGTATCACAGATATAGCCATTAAAGGATTTGTTATGAAGCAAGTAGCCATCCAAGTGCATGTTCCAAATATAATGTTGCATTTCAAATTTTAAAAAATCAAAATATGGGGGAAATTGGACATCTTAAAGACAAATATCTTAGTTTGAGTTTCCCCAGGCACAGACTCTGAGAAAAGCATCTGAGTATAAGAAATATATTCAGAAGATAATCTCTGAAAATGCCAGTAAAGAAGGCAGACTCAACATCATTAAAATGTCTATACTACCCAAATTGATCTACAGATTCAATGCAATACCTATTAAAATCCCATCAGCATTCTTCACAGATATAGAAAAAATAATTTTATGCTTCATATGGAACCAAAGAAGACCCGGGATATCAAAAGCAATTCTAGGCAACAAAGACAAAATGGGAGGCATTAATATGCCAGATATCAAACTATACTACAAAGCAGTAGTAATTAAATCAATCTGGTATTGGCACAAAAATAGAAATATTGACCAGTGGAACAGATCTGAGGATCCTGATATAAAACCATCCTCATATAGCCATCTAATCTTTGACAAAGCAGACAAAAACATTCGCTGGGGAAAGGAATCCCTTTTCAATAAATGGTGCTGGGAAAACTGGATAGCCACCTGTAGAAGGCTAAAGCAGGACCCACACCTTTCATCTCTCACAAAAATCAACTCACGCTGGATAACAGACTTAAACCTAAGGTATGAAACTATTAGAACTCTAGAGGAAAATGTTGGAAACATTCTCCTAGACATCGGCCTAGGCAAAGAGTTTATGAAGAATTCCCCAAAGGCAATCACAGCAGCAACAAAAATAAATAAATAAATGGGACATGATCAAACTAAAAAGCTTCTGCACAGCCAAAGAAACAGTCATGAAAGCAAACAGACAACCTACAGAATGGGAGAAAATTTTTGCATCCTACGCATCTGATAAGGGGCTGATAACTAGAATATACTTAGAACTCACAAAAAATCAACAAGAAAAAAATCAAATAACCCTATTAAAAAGTGGGCAAAGGACTTGAACAGAAATTTTTCTAAAGAAGACAGAAGAATGGCCAACAAACATATGAAAAAATGCTCAACATCTCTAATCATCATGGAAATGCAAATCAAAACCACAATGAGATATCACTTAACTCCAGTGAGAATGGCCTTTATCAGAAAGTCTCTAAACAATAAATGCTGGCGTAGATGCGGAGAGAGAGGAACACTCTTACACTGCTGGTGGGACTGCAAACTAGTTCAACCTCTGTGGAAAGCAATATGGAGATACCTTAAAGTGATACAAGTGGATCTACCATTTGATCCAGCAATCCCATTACTGGGCATCTACTCAAAAGATCCAATGACACTCTACAAAAAAGACACCTGCACTCGAATGTTTATAGCAGCACAATTCATAATCGCAAGGCTGTGGAAATAGCCCAAGTGCCCATCAATCCAAGAATGGATTAATAAAATGTGGTATATGTATACCATGGAGTACTATTCAGCTCTAAGAAACAACGGTGATATAGCACATCTTATATTTTCCTGGTTAGAGCTGGAACCCATACTACTAAGTGAAGTTTCCCTTAGTGGAAACAAGGGAAAAACAAGCACCATGTATACTCAGCAGCAAACTGGTATTAACCGAGCTGCACCTAAGTGGACACATAGGTTCTACAGTAATAGGGTATTGGGCACGTGGGAAGGGGGAGGGAGGCGGGTATATCCATACATAATGAGTGAGATGTGCACCATCTGGGGGATGGTCATGCTGGAGACTCAGATTTGTGGGGGGAGGGGGGGAAATGGGCATTTATTGAAACCTTAAAATCTGTACCCCCATAATATGCCGAAATAAAAAAAAAAAAAAGAAGTGTGGAAGTGTAATAGCAAAGGAAAGGAGGCCAATAAAGAGTTAATGCTGTGAGCAAATAGACCTCACTATCACTGAAAGGCTCTGAGAAATGAGGTTAGAACATACACCAATTCATGTGAGTTATCTCAGTGGAGCCACGCTGCAGGAATGGCTTGGGCAAAAGCATATTGTGCAGCCAGTTTCCTGAGGTCAAGGAAATGGTAAATGGCTGAGGGAGGAACTATTGCTGCAACAGAAATAGGGCGTGCCAGGTCAAGAAAATGCAACAATTCATATAAAAAATAAGTAAACTAATATAGAGTTTGTAATCCCAACAGGAATGGAGAATTAATGTCATTAGACAAACTCTTACAAACATTAAATTTTTAAAATCCAAATTTACATATCTTTTCAACTGTTAAGCAATGGGGTAATTAATGGTTTTAATATTTTGATAAATGAGATTTTCTTTGAGTCCTTTAAGAATGATCTAGTGGCAAAATGTACAAATGTGAGAAAATTTGGAAAGAAGCTTTCAGTAAGCAAATTATATTCTAGTTTCCAGTAAGCAAATTATATTCTAGTCTAAGAAGGCTATTTCAAAGTTGGGGTTTTTTATTTATGTTCCTTTTATATTTCTTTTATTTGTCTTACGTGCCAAGAATGCCTGTATTTTCTCATTGTGGGGAGACAATTTCCAAACACTATCAGAGGATGAACACTTGGGACAGTTTGGAACTATTCCCATAGTTACTGACTCTACATTCACTCCTGGACAGTCTATGTATCAGGACTGAGACTGGGGTAGTTAATGGATTCCAGTAGGGTAATGTTACTGACTGGACCATCTGGTTCATCTGATAAGCAAAGTGTGACTCAAGAAAAAGTCATACTGATGCATAAAATATTATCCTTTGCCTGATTTGGGGATTGTATTATATATGGATAAATCAAAGATACAAAGGTAATATTTGGCAGCTAAGCATACTGAAGAAACCATTGCTGGTTAGTGAACTTGTGGTCATTCTGGATTCTGCAAAAGAGTAAAATCCAATCAAGTGAGAATTAAGTAAAGATAGTATTTTATGATATTTGGTTGAAATAATAAAATTAGTATAAATCTATGCATAAGCTGCATACATTGATCATTTTCCTTTGAAGATTGTGCAACAGATTTTTAAATATCTTTCTTTCATCCATATATAAACAGTCAAAACAATTAAAGAACATTTTCTGAATTAGCTATTGGTACTTAAGAATAAGTACCTATAAACCAAAAAACCTTACTGGTTTTTTGTAAGTCAGTTTATTCAAATGGAAGAATCACTAATTATATCACTAAATGGAAACATAATTATTTTTAAAATTTTCCTTAATTCATTTATAAATTTGCAATATCAATTAAAATCACAACCATATTTTTAATCTATATAATTTTAATTTAGAAAGATCAATAAGCAAAAATAAATTAGAAAATTCTGACAAGAATTGGGGAGAAAGAGTAGTAGCAATGCAAATATAACCTAAATATTGTGATATTGGCACATAACATAACCAGGCAAGCAGGAGAGAATATTTAATATCTGTGTGTGTATGTGCGTGTGTGTGAGTGTGTATGTATGTATGATAAATGAAAGAAAGAAAAGTTAGGTCTTGCTTTGGAACAGTTTGGAAAAAGTAAAGTTAGATACTCTCCTCAGATATTTTATTCAAAGAAAATATATGTGGTTCAATGAGTAAAACATGAAAATAAATTTATGAAGGTCTTATAATAAGATATATCAGTATAAAGCAATCTACAGAGTCAGTGCAATATCTATCAAAATACCAATGTCATTTTTCACACAATTAGAAAAAACAATCCTAATTTTCACTTGGAACCAGGCAAGAGTCTGCATAGCCTAAACAAAAAGAACAAAGCTGGAAGCATCACTTATCTGACCTCAAATTATGTTTGAGGTCAGATAAGTGGACCTAAGACAATAGGAACCCAATGAGCATGGTACTGGTATAAAGACAGATATATAAATCAATGGAACAGTATAGAGAACCCAGAAATAAAGCAGCATATCTATAGACAACTGATAGTTGACAAAGTTGACCAAAATATACACTGGGGAAAGGACACCCTTTTCAATAAGTGGTGCTGGGAAAATTGTATTGTCATAAACAGCAGAATGAAACTAGACCCCTATATTTCACCATGTTCAAAAATCAACTCAAGTTGGAGCAGACTTAAATATAAGACCTAAAACTATAAAAATACTAGGGGAAAAAATAGGGAAAAGAACTTTATTTTGTAAAGTGCTTTCCTGCGTGTTTTCTACAATTGCTTCTGTAATAAGCAAATAGCAAGGTATCTTTGTTTTCGGAGATTAGATTGTGGAAGCTTTGAAATACAGAAAAAGGGAACTGGTTATCAGTTTATCATCAGACTGCTTCTTTATTTATCATCAGACTCCATGGGAAGGAGAAGATATATAATGAACATACTTTGCAGAAAAAAATATATTTTGGCAGTGATTTGGAAGATGGTTTGCCAATGAAGAGAACCAGAAAAAACAAGGTAACCTAGGAGAGTGGCTCAGTGATGGAGGTGAGAATTGAAGGCAATAATTGTCAGAGAGAGAGAGAGAGAGAGACAGAGAGAGAGAGAAAGTTGTCTGAAAAGAACATGCCTATATGAATTACTTGAAGATATAGGATATATGAGGGAAATCAATTAGTACTAAAAATGACTATAATCATAAAGTCTAGATTTAGAATATGTCAGTAAATTGATGATATTAATGAGGATAGGCATTATTCTGGAATGAACATGGTCCTCTTTAAATAGCTCCAAAAGTATGGAGATAAAGTACAGCAAAGTTTTGGGTGAACCAAATAGATATCAGAAACAGCCATTTTTTTTCTTTATGTACAGAGTTTTCTAAGAACATAGGCCTAAAATCATAAGGATAGAATGCCTTGGCTTCTACATTTCTCCCATGTACAAAAATGGTGATGTTCATATTTTTAAATATTATAAAACAAAGACTGACATAAAGCTCCAAATACTTAATGAGAAAATTTATTTAAGGGATTTTTTGGGGGAAATTTTATTTTTTATTAAATGAACAGTGTTTAATTTGTAATTTTTAAAGCAATCTAGATTTTAAGATATTAGGGATCCAACTACACTGAGTATATATATTGTGAAAATATGATTATAATGCAAAATAAGAATGAATATAAATAAAATTTTGCATGGTTTTAAAAATCATTGATAATAATGAAGGTAATAGCTTATGAAAACATATGGCTTTGGAAAGTGCATTTTTACATCAGTTGTGCAGTGATCAACTTTCTCTATATACTCTTTTAAAGGGGTTTTAAGAAATACCAAAGCTTGAAATTATTGCTCAATATTCCAGAGCATCTGTATTAAGCAGGACTCTAATTTCAGTCACCTAAGAGAAGATAGGGAATACAAGCAAACAAGGAAGGGTAGAAAACAAGGAAGAGGAAGGAGCTTCATAGAATAGGAGAACACAAGGCACCAAAAACGAGAACAATTGGTGCCTTTTATAAATACATTGCTCTGAAAAATGTTGCCAAAAAGATATTAAATAATTTAATGATTTCTTGATGCATTTAACAACGAAGAAAATAGTTCATATATTTTTAGATAAATGTAAGAGTTATAGTTTTCTTCAAACTAAAGACTAGTTTGACTAGTCTTCCTCTTAAAGAAGGAAGGAGATTTTGGCAAATGCTGACCTTATGACAAACACATGTGTATACTATTCTTATAAATACTTTTTTCTCCATGCTATAATAAGTGACAATTTTTTAAGCTGGTTCACCCCTCTTCTCTTTGAAGGAAGTAAGTTTGGGGCTGGATAGGAATGTTGTTCTCAGTGGTATGTGTGCAAGATGTGTATTCTACCTTGAGGAGCCAAATTGGAATGGCCAACCCATTTAGGATGATTGTTTCTATGAAGCTATCAATGCATGTTAAGTATTTTTGTTTTGTTTTGCTTTGGAGGCTTTTCCATATATTCAGGCAAATCCTATTTCTGATCTCATGTGTTCAGAGGCATGGGTGTTCATGTTGGAAGTGGCCATTTGGCCCTGGACATACATGTCCATTTGTCTAAAAAAATAGTCTATACCTTAATTAAAAGATGCTTTACTGCTAAATAGTGTTAATGACTATCTGAACCTTCATTGAGTCATAATCTTTTTGCTGTTGTGGAGGGTCTTGCCTCAGTGTTGATGGCTGCTGGCAGATCAGGGTGGTGGTTGCTAAAGGTTGGGGCATCTTTGACAATTTCTTAAAATAAGACAATAAACTTTGCTACATAAATTAACTTTCTTATGTGAAAGATTTCTGTGTAGAATAGGTAAACATAAGTAGATATAGGTTTATGATAGTTGTTTACCATCTTTGGGGTTAACAAACTCTCCATTGGGGATTATTTAAATCTCTTTGTGGTCTGTAGAGATTAGATTCGGTAAACGAGAGGTTTTTATTTCTTTTTATTTTGAATAATTCTCTTTATTTTGTTAGAAGGAAGAGTTAGACAGCAAGGGCATTTTGGAATGAAGCCTGGGTGTGATGACTTTAGGTAATGGTAAGTCTTTGAAGATAAGGAAAGAAAGGAGTTAGAGGATCCTGAAGAAGGACTTTGTCTAAATGGGGTTATGACCCTGAGTGGAAAAAAATATGTGGCATAGTTATGAATTGTTGGAGTTAGAATGTCTGGACTTATTTCTATGGTGGATACGCTCTATCAATTTTTGACTCATATGATTCTTTCATTTCCAGTTTTGTTTAGTGTCTACTATTTCTATTTAGTGTGTATATAATAGTGATGTCAGGGCATTTAGTGTGTCCGTCACCAGAATAGTGTACATCATACCTGACATGTAAGTTTTTATCCCTTACCTCCCTCTCACTCTCCTCCTTTCTTAGTTTCCAAGGTGTTTTATGCCACTCTATGACCATGTATATCCATTGTTTAGCTGCCAGTTATTAGTGAGAACATGTGGTGTTTTTCCATTCTTGAGATATTGTCAGGGTTGAAGGTTTTTGTTTTTTGTTTTTGTTTTTAACAGGTAAAGACAAATTATTTAATTGGAAAAAGAGGAAAAAAATTAAATAGCAAAAGCCTTAGGTATATGTGGAACAATAGAAAAAATATCTGATACGCAAGTAACTAGTGTCTCAGAAGAGGAGAGAGAAATAATATCAAAAAATTTCCCTAATTTAGTAATCTCTAGGATTTTGCCAAACCAAGCAGGATAAATATAAAGAAAGAAAGAGCGATGTTATCCTGGTTCTTTGGCTCCTTGCTTGCAAGAATTGTAAGTGGGGTTGATGTGATGGAGTGAACATAGACTGGAAGCAATTCCACACAAATAGCTTTCATCGTAGAAAAGAAGGAAGAAAGAAGAAAGCTACACAATTGTAGAAAAGAAGGAGGTGACACAAAGTGAAAATACATTCTGGAGAGAGAAATGGGTCCAACTTCAACAGTGGAGAAAGATGTTAAGAACTCCCAGAATTTTATTGGTCTTGTCCACCCAGGGCAGGGCTTATAGGAGGTGTGGGATGATACCAGATGATTGATATACATGATGTTCAGGTGTTCTGTGTTTTCCTGCAGTCCCTTCCTCTGATTGGTCCCCAGTTTCTCCACCCCTAGAAACCAGCCTCCTGGCCTGTACCTGCCACCTGCAGAATTGATCCTAACAATATTTCATTTAGAATAATGATTTCCAGTTCCACCCAAGTTGCTGCAAATGACATTATTTCATTCCTTGTTATGGCTGAGTAGTACTCCATAGGGTGTGTGTGTGTGTGTGTGTGTGTATATACACACACTACATTTTCTTTATTGATTCATGAATTGATGGACACTTAGATTGATTCCATGTCTTTGCAATTGTAGACTGTGCTGCAATGAACATCAGGTACAGGTGTCTTTTTGACATAATGACTACTTTTCCTTTGGTTAGATACCCAGTAGTAGGATTGTTGGATTAAATGGTAGGTCTACTTTTAGTTTTTGAGCAATCTCTATACTGTTTTCCATAGAGGTTGTACTAATTTACAATTCCACCAACAGTGTATAAGAATCATTTTTCACTGCATCCACACCAACATTTTATTGTTGATTTTTTGATAATAGCCATTCTGATAGGTATTTCAAATAGCTCTTTTTTAAAACATGGGTTACTTCTTAGCAAAGTGCTAAGATAAGTATTTAAATATGTAAATTAGATTATGCTTTGTATATTTAATTTCTGCCACCCTTTCCTTCTCTCTCCTGGATATTTGGTTTTTCTTGCAAACAGGCATATTTATAATCTCTCCCTTATAGATACTAATGGCTTCCTGTGTACATGAAAGCACGATGTGAGTATTCTTTCTACTTGGGGTGGGGAGGTGCATATAGCAGAGGCCAACAAAGAACTGGAACTTGTAATTAGTAGAATCAGCCAGGAAGCTTACAGACAAGATGGACTCTAAAGGTCATGAGCAAATTGGTCTACCTTGATCTATAGTACATCCAGTTTTTTTTCTTTTTTTTGAAATTACATTGTGTATAATAGCTAATGTCTCATAAGTATTTAATATGTTTGAAGTTACTGTTAGTCCTTAAAGTTTCTAGTGAATGAGGAAAAGTTATTGTTGCTTTTTACCTGTGATTGTTTTTGCTTCTTAAGAAGGAACTTCATAGTTATAAATTATAACTCCTTCAGAGCTTTAAATTGAAAAATTTTATAGATTACAAATTTGCTAAAGGGCTTTTTATCCTTATAAAATTTATGAGTATGTTAATATTCTAATAAAAAATGCTGAGGAGTCAAATTCATAATTATAAATGACTTAATTTAATAAAAATGTTGATTCAAGTAATATTTACTTAAAGCTTAAGTTTGCTGGAAAGCTTCTAACAAATTTTTTATTAACATCACACAATAAAGTAATTGTAGTACTTTTAATTAAATTCTCAGGCAACGGTATACTAATATGAGTTTTCTTTCTTCTATGCTTTTGAAAAAAATTAGCTCACCTAATCTTTTCATCCAAGGTGCAGAGTATGAAGCATTTAGAAATATGCTCTATTCATCTATTTATCAATGCTGCAGTTGGGAAAATTTGGTTCATGCTTTCAAGGTACTGGAAAAATTTAGGGGAGGGGAATTTAGAAATATGTCTTCAGTATTGAATAATTTCTGGAGGATACTATTTTCAAAGAGTATATTCTTTAACCCTTGATTGAGAATCCTCTGGTGAGAAACAGAACAGTTAGTTACTAGGAAATATTAGATTAAAGATAGGTAATTAATCAAATAATTTTAAAAAATATTAAATATCATATTCTCATACAATCTTAATGGATGTTTCCAATAATTTATACTTTCACCATTTACAGAGTATTTCTAAACATCCCTATCCTTTGACGTGAGATTTCTATTTAACCTTCTAGGAAGAGTACAATATACTGGTTCTCTATACTATACGATAAGAATCTACATAGTTAGGAATTCATAAATTACACCATGGTGAAATCCTAACTGCCTTTGGCTGAACCACCTAAATTCTCTCCAAACCACCATCAAAGAGTAAAGTCACAATATGCTTTATCAAAAGTGTTGGTTTTAAACATATTTCAGACCTAAGAAATTTTTATTAAATAAAAGTGTATAAAGGAAATAAACATGGCAGTTGGGATAAAGTTGAGCTGCCCTCATTAGATTTGGCCCTCTCTCTCTGATTTTTCCTCCCTTCCACACATGTAGGAACTGCTAAGGGAAGCTTGTGGAACAAGGTTTATAAAACACTGGTCCACAGGACTGTTTAGAAATTAGTTAGAACTCCTCCCATTGTAAAAAGCATTATTAATTTTCCACTTACAAAATAATCCACGAGCAACAGCCCCTTACATGCTCCCCCCCATTTCTCTCACTGCTCACCTGCATTATTTAAAATAGCATGGTGTTAGGTAAAACAAATGATACCCTAGGTAAGTCATTTTTCTCATTAATGCTTTTTTAAATATCTCTACAATTGTCTCCTAGAACATTAAATGAGATAATTCGTACCTCACAAGAATATTGCAGAGGTTACCTAAAATCATGTTTGAGTGACTTCTTCTGTAATCCTTTTTAATATTATTTTTATGACTGATTGCATAGATGGGCCAGAACCCAAACCTTCCACCTCTTGATTTACTTTCCTCTAGAGCAGGCTGCTGAGAATTCCACCACCTTGTTTAACAATGTCCATGGAATATGTGGCAAGAGTACATTTAGTTCTGAGATAGAATACAGCAGTGTCTGGAAATAGTAAAGAGATCACCATCTTGGGAAATGGAAACAGTGGCTTTCTGGTGCACTTACTTATGTTCTTGTATATTTCACACTTGCTAGGAAAGCTTATAACTCAAGGTTTATAATATGGCTTTATTTTTTGTTAATTATGTTGTAATGCCACATGGGAGTTTTAAATTTAAATTCTAGAGCCAAATACCAATTTTGAAATTATTTTAGAAACACCATTTGGGCTTCACTGAAGAGGCATCTTGTCAGCAGTTACTATTAATAAATACTATGTTCACCTTTCCTTGTTTCCTGAATTCTTCTCAGAGAGCTGCATTAGATTGATGTTTCTCACTCACTTGCCTGGGACTGTCCATCAGGCACTTCATAAAAGCTGCATGGAAAGTTTTTATACTTGGTTCTCCAAGTTTTTATACTTGGATAAAACTGAAAAGAAATTAAATATAGTTCTTAAACATATCTCCTAATAATTGAAGAATTCATGCTATATCCTGTGATACAATACCATTCAGAAATTAAATATGTTACAATTTAAAATTTATCAACAAGAAAAGATAATCAGGTAGAACTTCCAATTGAAGAACAGATTATTTGCTGTAAAATTATCTATTTACCTACTATCTGATCTATCTCAGTCTCAAGTAACAAAAACCAGTACCCTAGTGGATAGGATAATTCGTCTTTCTGTCTTGTCTTGTCTTTATTTTATTTTTTTGTTCCTTTGTTCCTCCCCCCACTTCCTTCCTTCCTTCCTTCCTTCCTTCCTTCCTTCCTTCCTTCCTTCCTTCCTTCCTTCCTTCCTTCCTTCCTTCCCTCTCTCCTTCCTTCCCTCTCTCCTACCCCCATCTGTCTTTCATTCTGCCTTGCTTGCTTACTTTCTCTTTTTTCTTTCTTTTTCTTTTTTGATGACTTTTATCATTATTAGTTTTCTGCAATGAATTGATGTCCCATGTATACTAAAGTAGTATAACATAAACATTTTTAATAGAAACAGTATTTTCTACTTGTTCATAGGCAAAATTGGTGAAATATGGATTAAGACCAGGTTGCTCATACATAATTGTTGAACCTTTGCCAATTTCATTGGCTTTACATTTCTTTTTCATTTCTGAAAGGGATGGTGCTTCAGAGATTAATCAGTATTAACAGCTGTATGACAGGTTATTTACTTGTCTGACATTTTCACTAATTCTTAGGCCTGATAATAGCTTTTCTCCCTTATGACACAGAACAATTTCTAAATGATTGACACTAAATATTATTACAGTGTTAGTGGACTCAGAATTAATTTTAATCAAATGTTGAAGCAAGGGCTTTAATTATGAATCAAGAGCAATGCCTAAATATTGAACCATATTTTTTGTAATACAACAAACCAGTCATTTAAATTTCATTGTATAATTATTATTGTGTTCAGTTACATATTCCACACAGAGAGATATAAATTAAGCTTATTGCATTTCAAAAACCTGTTTGTAATACTGTTCAGTATAAATGTTTAAGAACATAAAATAACTCCAAATATAAAACTAATGGAAATTTTGGACCTTTTCTAATAGTTTCCCCGCTGTCCTTCTCCTCCTTCTCTGTTGTCTCATAATAATCATCAGGATAGTGGTTGTCTATACTTAAGAAATCTATTTCTCCAAGTTTGAATTTATTCCAACTTTTGACATGTATTAAAACTCATGCACATATTTTTCATGCTTACTGTGTTATCAATATATATTTCTCTTAGAAACTATATTTTAAAATGGCACTACAATAATTATTTGATTTATTATTTTATTTAGATGTTACAAAAACAAAATATGATTTCCTTTTATCATTTTATATACAAGTCAAAGTCTTCTGTCTTCCTCATTTAATAATTATAATAGAAATAATGAAATTAATAAAACAAACTAAAATAACACAATTTCACCTTGCATAATGAATAATACTTGTTAAAAACTTACTGTAGGAAAGCCAGGAGTCTCTTAAAATCCTAAAAATACTTAAAGGAAATTACAAAGACTTTTCTTTATTTTAATTTAGTATTGATTTATCTAAAACTCTTCATTTCTTATATTTAGCTCAGAGCACCCTAAGAGAAATTTAAATATACTTTTAGTGTTGAAAAGAAGGTACAAATGTCAAATATTAATTCATTGTATTAAAATAATTTCTATGTTGAAATCAAGTGAATAATGGAATTCAATATTAAGATACTGATATTCAGTATTAATCTTTAGCTCTTTATTAATCAACAGGAGCACTGCAGGCAGCATATGCAGTATTTCCAAATTTAGCAAAAGCAAATTTTCTTAAGCAATATCTTCAAGACTATTTACTCTGGTTAATCAAATCATAATCAGAAGAATTCCAGGTCAATCTCAATATCCTTTGAAATTCTTAATAAAATGGATTGTCATGTTGTTTTCTTTTCTTAAATTTAGCTTATAATTAGTGTAAAATACGTTTGTTTTCTGCAGATATGTTTCTATAGTACTATAATTTGGGATTATTGTTATTTCAACTGTACTAAACATTTGGATTATTTGCTTTGAGTTCAGTTCTGTGCAAATAGATCACTTTTTAGGATATTACAATAATGCCAGTAAGTTAGACAAAAGGATTGTTTGAGCCCTGCAAGTGAGTTAAAAGCTAAGATGAAGTGAAGATGTATCAAATCTTAATATTAAGGTGCATTGGAATCTTATTTCAGTGCACTCAGCCACACTCTTTAGAATGGTAACACCAATAGAAGTAGCCCATGCCTGTTGTATGCAGACTTAAAATTGTTTCTTTCTTCTTTTGTTTTAATTTCTGTGACTCTCAAAATATGTTCATGGCAGTTCCTTCTTCTTCTGGTTGAGAAATATTATAGAGCTTGACAATTAAATATTTCAGGTACTTTTACTAAGGTCATTTACATGGTATAAAAAGAAAACAATGTCAATCAAACAAAAAGACAGAATCAAGCTTTTCCCAATCATACACTAAGTGCACACAAATTAAAATATTTGAAACATAAAGTTAATAGTTCAATGCTATCAGTTTCTCAACTTGCTTTCACAGTACTTTGAATCACTTTTAAATCATTTGTTATATTTTGTTTTGTATTGCAATTATACATATATGTTATCTTCTCTCCCTTGTTTTAGAGGTGAATTGTATTCTGTTGTTTCCATGTGACCCTCTAGTGCCTAGCACACTTGCACAAAGAGGGAGATTTTAGTACAGGCTTATTTGCTTAAGGTGATTAATGACATAGTCAAGAAAATTTAAAAAATGAATCTGAGTGGTACAAATTTAGTGAATTACTGGCTGAATTTTAATAGAATGTGTTGGTTGTTTTCAATATGAGAGAGACGACACAAAAAGCAGGAGCAAGGGAGTAAGAGAGACAGAAAAAACGAGTATGAATGAGCAGCAGAGAAACTATGATATCCTGTACCCAGAGAGAATATGTACAGGCTTTCATTTCTCTTTTCTCTATCAATTTTAAGACTGCTCCAGGCAAATAATACAGGCTGTGTTCATAAAACTAAACAAAACACATTAAATTTATTTTTATTACTTTGTATTTAATGATTTGTTGAGTATTGCATAGCAATTATTGAGAAATACTGTGCTTTGTCTAATAGAACTTGGACAACTCTGGGTTAGAGTTTGTATATGCTTTCTACACATTGAGACAATACTAAATGATACCTGATAATATTTTTAAGTCTTGTCCTGAGAGCCTTCTGCAACCCCATGAATGATAGGCCCCAGCTTTATTCTCCCTAAGGACTTTTGTGCTTTAAAATTCTATTCCATGAGACTATGTTAAAGCTGACACATCTTTTAGCAAATAACTTTTCCTCTTTTGGGGGTAGGTGTCAACTATTTCATCTATGGCTGGCTAATTTACCACTTCACCAATCTTATTAGCTAATCAAATTACATTTCTTAAACATACCCTTCATAGTCTTGGTAATCATTAGAAATGAGTTTTAAAAGGTACAAACAAACCTAAGATTTACCAATAAAATAAAAATATAAAAGATACATAGAGACATAGACAGACTTTTTCAAATCAGAGCATTTAAATTAATTGAGACAAACAAGTATTTCTAAAATATTGTATTATACTTATCTACTCATAGATATTAAGGTAAGTAAGCCAAATGGATACTTCAGAGTATAGGAAAAAAAATAAAGAAATACTTAATGAGAGAACATAATTTTGTCAAGAAATTACCTAATCCTGGCCAAGCGTGATGGCTCATGCCCATAACCCTAGCACTTTGGGAGGCCAGGATGGAAAGATCACTTGAGCCCCGGAGTTTTAGGATGCAGTGAGCTAGAATGACACCACTGCACTCTAGCCCAGGCAACAGAGCAAGACCTTATCTCAAAAACAAACAAACAAACAAACTCACACAAAGAATTTACCTAATCCAAATGCTTCTTCAGAGCTAGAAAGCAGAATGTTGAATGCATTATTTGGGAGAACACTGAGAGAAAGGGAGGAGTGAAAAGGAGAACATTACACTATTCTAGGTAAGAAAATGTCATGGAGTGGGGGGGGGTTGGTAAGGACTTACAGAAAGTATAAGAGAAGTAAAGAGAGAAAGTTGAGCAAACAAGAGCAAGGCTTGATCTTTCAGGAGGAGGAAATGAAACACTACAGACAGGTTATTTAGCTTTTCTGAGTCTCACTTTACTCTTGTAAAAATGGAATTAATAATATCTAATTTCCAAGAAATATTTTAAATATCAAAAATAAATAAATGGGACATGATCAAACTAAAAAGCTTCTGCACAGCCAAAGAAACAGTCATGAAAGTAAACAGACAACCTACAGAATGGGAGAAAATTTTTGCATCCTACGCATCTGATAAGGGGCTGATAACTAGAATATACTTAGAACTCACAAAAATTAGCAAGAAAAAATCAAATAACCCTATTAAAAAGTAGGCAAAGGACTTGAACAGAAACTTTTCTAAAGAAGACAGAAGAATGGCCAACAAACATATGAAAAAATGCTCAACATCTCTAATCATCAGGGAAATGCAAATCAAAACCACAATGAAATATCACTTAATCCCAGTGAGAATGGCCTTTACCAAAAAGTCTCCAAACAGTAAATGCTGGCGTGGATGCGAAGAGAGAGGAACACTCCTACACTGCTGGTGGGACTGCAAACTAGTTCAACCTCTGTGGAAAGCAATATGGAGATACATTAAAGTGATACAGGTGAATCTACCATTTGATCCAGCAATCCCATTGCTGGGCATCTACCCAAAAGATCCAATGACACTCTACAAAAAAGACACCTGCACTCGAATGTTTATAGCAGCACAATTCATAATTGCAAGGCTGTGGAAACAGCCCAAGTGCCCATCAATCCAAGAATGGATTAATAAAATGTGGTATATGTATACCATGGAGTACTATTCAGCTCTAAGAAACAACGGTGATATAGCACATCTTATATTTTCCTGGTTAGAGCTGGAACCCATACTACTAAGTGAAGTATCCCAAGAATGGAAAAACAAGCACCACATATACTCATCAGCAAACTGGTATTAACTGAGTAGCACCTAAGTGGACAGATAGGTAGTACATACAGTACACATACAGTAATAGGGTATTGGGCAGGTGGGAGGGGGGCGGGTATATACATACATAATGAGTGAGATGTGCACCATCTGGGGGATGGTCATGCTTGAAACTCAGACTTGTGTGGGGAGGGAGGGAAAGGGCATTTATTAAAACCTTAAAATGTGTACCCCGGGAAAAAAAAAAAAAGCTTTGTGTTTCTGCTTATGTTCAGGAAAATTTTGATTTTGTGATGAGAGTCTGCCATTTTTCCCTCTCTGCTGGCAAAGTAATAAACTTCTCTTTCCTTCTCCTCTAAATAAATATATTAATAGTCCAAAATAATAGATGATGGCATGGATGCAGAGTAAAAGGAAAGTTTATAAACTGGTAGCACTGCAAATTAGTACAACTTTTATGCAAGACAGTATAGCGTTTTCTCAAGGAACTAAAAGTTGACCTATCATTTGATCCCTCAATATGACTACTGGTTATTTACCCAAAGAAAAATAATTTATTTTATCTTAAAATAAAAAATTATTTTATCTTTAAAAAGAAACCTACACTTGAATATTTGTTGCATCACAGTTCATGATTGCAAAGATATAGAATCAACCCAAGTTGCCCATCAGTCCATGAATGGATCAACAAAATGTGTATGTATAGCCATGGAATACTACTCAGCAGTGAAGAGGGATGGCAATGCCTTTCACAACAATTTGGATGGAACTAGAGGCCATTATCCTAAGTTAAATATCTAACAGTGGAAAAACAAACACCACATTGACTCACTATTAAATTGGAACTAACCAATGAGCATACATGTGTGTAGAGAGAAGTAAAACTCAACAAAAATCAAGCATGTTGTATGGGGAAGGAGAGGATGAGCAACAAACTACTTAAAAGGTACGATGAACACTATCTGGGTGATTGACACACTTATAACCATGACTCAAGCATTACAAAAGCAATCCATGTAACCAAAAATATCTCTACCCCTGTAATACTTTGAGATAAAAAAAAAAAAAACTTGGGAATATATACAAAGGTATTTTACACATTAAGTAGTTTTCCAGGCCATGATGTCAACCCTCTGCTTTGTATGGAATACTTAATACAAATCTGATCAATATAATTTTGGGTCAGTATTATTTTGGAGGTTGAAAGAATTCAATATCAGGTGACAGAAAAATAGGACAGTAGAGTTGTAATGGCAAAATTATCTATGGGCCAACTTCATATGTGGAAGGAATAGAAGTTAAAATTGAAAGAATAAATTAACTTTAAAAATATACTATAATATTACTTGTGTAAGTTTTTACTCTTCTTCTTATCCCCATCAATAACTGTCAGAATTTAATCTGTATGTACATTGATGCAAATGGATCATAAATCTATCTCCATCCTTCACCTTTCATGCTACTCAGCCACATCTCAGTTCTTTCTTTAATAGTCCTCTGAAGCCTTACTAATCTTGTCACATCCTTTGTTAAAGGAACACCAAAATAGATACTTGAAGTTTGCATTTTTAGATTCTGGTCTCCCTAATTCACCTTTCATTCTCTTATATTCCTTTATAATTGAGCATCTTTCCTTCTTCTGTTTCATCCTACTCCCTCCTGCCCAAATAAAGCCCTAGATCTCATTTTTATTTTCTGTTTATACTCTCACTTGTCTAAACTAAAGCATATATTTGATATTTTCTTATTTATAATTCTAGCATGATTTTAGGATTAATAATAAAATCATTCTATATCTAGATAAAAATGAAACTTATTTGGATAAACCACTGTTTTGACTAAATCCTCCAGTGATTATTATATTGGAGTCTACCTCTCTCTTTAGCTTTGATAATATTTGCTTTATAGATCTGGGTGCTCTAGTATTGGGTACATATATATTTATAACTGTTATATCCTCTTGCTGAATTGACACCTTTATCATTATATAATGACCTTCTTTGTCTCTTTTCACAGTTTTTGTTTTGAAATCTGTACTATCTGATAGAAGTATAACTACTACTGCTCTTTTTTGGTTTTCATTTGCATGGACTATCTTTTTCTATCTCTTTATTTTCAGTCTTTATATAACTTTATAGGTGAAGTGGGCTTCTTGCAGACAATATATAGTTGGCTCTTGTTATTTTATCATTAAGCCACTCTATCTCTTTTGATTGATGAGTTTAATCCATTCACATTCAATGTTGTTATTGATCGTTAAGGATTCACTACTGCCATGTTTTAATTTGATTTCTGGTTGTTTTGTGGTCCTATATTTCTTTCTTCTTTCCTTTCTGTCTTCCTTTTTTAAAAATTATTTTCTCTGGTAGTGTGTTTTAATTTCTTGCTTTTTATTTTTTGTGTATCTGTTGTAGGGTTTTGATTTAAGGTTACCGATGAGGTCTGCAAAAAACATTTTATAATCAATCATTTTAAGCATATAACAACTCTACTTACAAACAAACAAACAAAAATAAACAAGTAAAGGAAAATCTAAAGGAATTTTTCCCCTCCTTCTCCACTTTTTAACTTTTTGTTGTTTCATTCATATCTTTTTATACTGTCTTTCAAAGTGTTGTTATTATTTTCGATGGGTTTGTCTTTTAGTCTTCCTACTCAAGATATCAGTGGTTGGTATGCCATGATTACAGCAATATTCTGTGTTTGTGTTCTTACTGTTACCAGTGAGCTGTAGATCTTCAGATGATTTCTTATTGTTCATTAATGCCCTTTTCTTTCAGAATCAAGAATTCCTTTTAGCATTGCTTGTAGGAAATGTCTGGTGTTGATGAAATCTCTCAGCTTTTGTTTGTCTGGGAAAGTCCTTATTTCTCCTTCATGTTAGAAGAAAATTTTTGCAGGATATAGTATTCTGGGATTAAGGTTTTTTTCTTAAGCTTCGAATATGTCATGCTACTGTCTCCTGGCCTGTAATATTTCCACTGACAAGTCTGTGGCCAGACATATTGGAGATCCTTTATATGTTATTTTTATCTTTTTCCTGCTTCCCTTAGGACCTTTGCTTTAGCTGTGACCTTTGGGAGCTTAATTATTAAATGCCTTCAGGTAGCCTTGTTTGGATTAAATCTACTTGGTGTTCTATGACAATTTTGTAACTGGATATTGATATTTTTATCTGGGTTTGAAAAATTATGTTATTATTTCTTTGAATAAACTTTCTACCTAAATCTCTCTCTCTCTCTCTCTTTCTCTCTCCCCCTGTCTCTCCCTCCCTTCCTCCCTACTCTTTAAGGCCAATAACTCTTAAATTTGTTCTTTTGAGGCTATTTTATAGATCTTGTAAGCATGTTTCATTCTTATTTATTCTTTTTCCTTTTTTTCTCTTCTGACTGTGTATTTTCAAATAGCTTGTCTTCAAGCTAATTCTTTATTCTGCTTGGTCAATTCTGCTGTTGAGAGACTCGAATTCATTTCTCAGTTTGTGAATTGAATTATTAAATTCTAGAATTTCTGCTTGATTTTTTCTTGTATTATTTCAATGTCTTTGTTAAATTTCTCTGATGGGCTTCTGAATTCATTCTCTGTGTTACTTGAAGTTCATTGAGCTTCTTCAGAACAGCTACTTTGAATTCTTTGTCTGAAAGATCACTTATGTCCATCACTTCAGGATTGGTCACTGGTAACTCATTTAGTTTGTTTGTTCAGGTCATGTTTTGTGGATGTTCTTGATGCTTGTGTATGTTTGGGCTGATGTGAGGGCTTTGGAGAGTTAGTAACTTATTTTAATATTCACAGTCTAGGCTTGTTTGAACCTGTCCTTGAGAAGACTTTCCAGATACTCAAAGGGAATTGCGTGTTATGATCTATGTCTTTGGTCACTGCAGCCATGTCAGCACTTAGAATGCCCCAAGCCCAGTAATGCTGTGAATGTTGCAGATTTCTGGTGGTACCACCTTGGTGGGCTTAGGTAAGGAACAGGAGAATTCCCTGGATTACCAGGCAAAGTTCCTCACTCTCTTTCCTCACTCTCTGTGCTGGGTTGCAGGAGTTGTAATGTGGGACTGCTTGTGGCTACCTGAAGTCAGCCCAGTCTCACCGAGAGCCAGTGGTAACTGTTGCCTGGGTATCTCTGATGTTTATTCAAAACCCAAGGGCTCTTTAGTCAACAGGTGGTGAATTCTGCCAGGACTGGGTCCTTCCCTTCAGAGCAGCATGTTTCCTTCTGGTCTACGGTGGATCCAGAAATACCATCTAGGAACTAAGACCTGGACTCTGGGGCTTTAGGAGTCTGCTTGGTACTTTATTTTAATGTGGCTGAACTGGTACCCGAGTTGCAAAACAAAGTCTTCTGAGCTCTTCCCTTTCCTTTCCCCAAGTGGAAGAAGACTGTCTTTGAGCTGAGCTGTCTATAGTTGGGAGAGGGGTGACACAGGCACTGGTTTGGCTGCAGCTGCTTGTGTCTAGTTGGGTCATGTGCTCACTAAGTGCACAAACTCTGAACTAGCACAGTTGTAAGAATTGCCCAAGGACGGCAGCGTTTGTGATCTAATTGCCTTATGAATTTATTCCAGGCCCGAAGCTGCTTTTTGTCAACCTGTGGTGGGACTAGCTGGAACTCACATTTTGGGGCAGAAGATTTTCCTCTGGCTGGGATGGTCATAATGCTCCCTCCATGGGCACTGGCAGAATTCTGCTCTGTGCTGTGTTCCCCTGTGCCAGAGTGGACCAGATTTTCAATGCAAAGCCCCGCAATCACTACTCTCTCCCTCCCTTAGACACACAAATTCTCTTTCCACTGGGAATGCTGGCATGGCACTGCCAGGGGATTAGGGAGGGTTGGTGTAGGCTATGCAAGATTGTCTTTTCTGTCCTCTTCACTGCCTCTTTTTTTGATATAATGTTAAAACCAGGTAGTATGATTGCTAACCTCACTTTGGTTCTTCTGAAGGTGCTTGCTTGCATAGATAGTTGTTGAATTTGGTGTTTATGGGGAAGAAGGATCACTGGAGGTTTCTATTCAAACATTGTGCACTCTGCTTCTATTTTGTGAAAGTTATTGTATAGAATCAGTACAATTTTTTCTTTAAATGTTTGGTAGAATTCACCAGGAAACCCTTCTGTGCCTGAGTCTTTCTGTTTTGTAAGGTTATTATCAATTTGATTTATTATAGACTGAAAAATGCATAGAGGCAATATCAGAAGTAAATCAGGAATATAGATTTTTATGGTTATACAACCATGGACTAATTCTAAATCCTAATTCTAAAGGATTAGACAGAACCAAAATCTAAGCTATACTTAGAAATACAGATTTACATTATATCATTGATTTCCATTGTTTCAGCACTTAAAGTAGCTTCTTAATTATTTAGTTAATGAATTTTATTAAACACTGTGATAAGCTAAGGTATATTCTTTACATTTGAAGATTGATATATACCTCCCATATTTTGATTATTATTTATTTATATTTTTTCTAGTCATAGTATTGGATGTGAATTTTTAAATTTCCTTTTAAGCACAATAGGGATAATTTCTCTAAGTTCGACTGCTGCATCTTTGAGATTGGGAATTTTGGTGGCTCACATCAAGTATGAATATTCACAGTAAACATACATGCTTAAAGTGCTTACTTCTCATGTAATCTTAACAGTTTCAGCTGTCTATGTTTTAGAAATTTATGGTTAAGTGAGGGAATAAAGTATAGCGTAATTATAAAAATAAAGAACAAATAGCTATATACTCCCTAAAAATGACATTTAAATTTCAAGAAGAGGTCTGAATATCTTAATAAATCCAACAGTGACACACATAGTATAAGAAAACAACTTGAGTTTGTGCAGGTAGGAGGTTAACATATGGTTTCAGAAAATGTAAATTTTGCAAATTTTGTTAGTTATTAAGAATGATCTCAAAATGTATAAATATAGGGTGAAGTGGGACATTATTTTAAATATATTCTTTTTATTTTCTGATAATTCTCAGGGAAGGCAATGAGCAGCCTTAAAAAGAAAATGAATTGATTTTTAGACATAATCTGACTCTGTTATGGGCATTACTTAGCAATAAAATAACTTACCATTTTTATATTTTATAAAAGAGATGGTTTTTATTTGCTATAAAATTATCAATCAAGGGATCATAAACTTGTAGAAATGGAAGAAAATTTTCAGAGTATTTAATCATTAGATTCTAGTCCAATACTATATTTTATCATAATTCAGGGAAAAGGACAAAACCAAATGAGAATATAGTAGATAAATTCATTTTTCTTTTAGGTATTAAATCAATGAATTAACAAAATTCTTTTATATTAATTTTACTTTCCACATTTTCTTTTGTCATTAAATATAAAAAGTAAATAATTTTTATTGTGAACTGCTATCTCAAGTGATAAACTAAATTCTGCTATAGTCCAAACTTCATTTTTTTCCCTAATGATGTCTCTTTCTGTAAAACCAGCAGGATAGAACTAGTAAATAATTCCTGGGTACTCTCAAGGTCATTAAAGTAGTCACTTTCTCCTGTTGAAGGGATGAATCATCAGGGCAAATGGGAGTCATCCTTCCACCTCTTTAGTCCATTCCCAGTATACCTATCTCTTCCCTAAGCCTCAATTTTGCTCAGTATTTCTGCCACTGATTTTGCATGGGCAATTTTCATTTTATGTTATGTTGGGACTGTTTGAGTTTCTGCCTCTGTGAACTGTAAGAAAGTCTGAAAATTGAAGCTATTCTCAAATAACATTGAAAAAAAAAATCTGGAATATGATTTTAAAAGTCCCTCACCTAAAGTAACTATAAAACTACAGATTAGTCTGACACAAACAATAGAACAAATAAACCAAAAATCCATTGAATTGGAGTTTCCCTAATTGAAGAAATGCATTTTTTTCCCTAAAGAAAATGGAGATTATTAAAATTAAGGTTGAAAGTAATGGAGAACATTTTAGTCATAGTTATTTTTTATTATTATGTCTGTGGCTGACTTGGCACAGTGCATCTAAATAAATTACCAGAAAATTAGTTCACAAAATGTCTCAAAGCTAATAGTTAATGTTGGCTAATATTGACCCTCCTGATATTGGCTTATTTCTGTTATAAAGGACAAAGCATAAAAGCAATTACATCTGATGAGCACTTGTTTTCTGTCATTTTCTTTGTGAATACATAAAATTGTGAATACATACACACAAGATGTGTCCTATTCTAAATGCAATCTTATTAATAATAAAATTGAAATGAATTTCATTGATGATAATGACAAGATTATACCTTTTAGTTTTCTTTGCACATATTTAGCTGATAAAAGATATGGGAGAAAGTATCCAAAAAGTGTTTAAAGTGATAGTTAGTCCAGTTTAGGGCAAGGGATTAAGTAAATCAAAAGTATCATTAAAAGACAGTTATTTTCTGTTGATTTAATCCTTGTGAAATGTCAACTAACCTATGTAATTGTGTTTTCACACCATCCTTCCCCAAAGAAACTCATTACAAGGCAAGGAGACATTAATTAATAAGAAATTTTGAGACCAATTCAATTGTTCCTATACATACACACATACAAATATATCTCTAGATATTAATATCATACTTTAACACATGTAGATCACTTGATTCCTCTTTTTTAATGTTTCTTACACACCTACAGATATAGAAAATTCACATATGTGAAAATGATTTCCACATTTCTTAAATGATCTTTGAAAGGATTTTAATGACTATAATGAGTATGTCCCTTATTCCCTTTACAGAATCACTCCTACACAATTGTACTTTCAATATCTCCAAAATGGCTCTACTTTCATATACAACTGTATATGTTTGTTGAAGTAGAAAAAATGTACAGCATAAGATATTCACAGACTTATTTTAAAATAATTGTGAAAATTTGATTTTCATATTAAGCTCTACTTTTAGCTTGTCAAATTCTAAATACTGCATACTTTTACAGATTTTTTTAATGATTTTTATCCATAAACATGAAAAATTACTTTTTCATGATTCAATGGAGAGAATGAAGCTTTATCTCTCTGACCCAGCTCTTCTTGGCTTCAAGATACACATTTGATTCTGTTGACTTTCATTAGATTGGCATAGTAGACTATTGTAGACAGCAACGAATGGATATGGGTATTTCTGGCAATTATGGATTCTGCCTACCAACCTTCATTCTTTTCCCTTAAATTTGGAAATCAAGTCTTGTCCTTGATCTGAAACATCTTGGACTGCCCTGGCTGCATGCCATCTACTTCTCTTATGAATGTAATTCTCTAGCCCTCTTACTCTAAGACTTTGTCTATCTTTTGCTGCCTCTATTCCTCTCTCTGTTTTTCTCCTTGCCTTTCTAAAACTTCTTTTTACTTTTACCTTATTATTTTAAATCCCTTTCTTGCTGCCTTTCCAAGAATCCACCCAAATGGTGTGAGGATTTCATAAAGGTTTGCAGTCTCCTTCCCACAAGTGTTTTATGATCTCATTGATGCCATGTGTTCCTGCATCATGCTTTCTCTAATACCTCTATTATATATGATGAATTTAACCTAAGCTTTACCTGCTGTGATAAAAAAGTCAAATTGATAAGATCATTTTAAATCTCTGTATCCAAGTTCATATGTACTTATATCTGTAACTTCAGTAGTTTTTCACCAAAATTCCAATATGTGGATGCTCTAAGGTCTTTGAGGGTCTTTAAGCTTCATAACGATACTTTATTTTTGTTTTGTTTTTTAATACAAAACGGCTGTATCATCATGCTCACCAGATTTCTACTCTTTGTAGTAGCTCAACACATACAAAGATGGATGAATGAATGAGCATCTGTTTGTATTTCTAGGGTCTCAGCTGTGTGGGTGGTCTCCACAGCTGGAGTGCAGAACTAGCCTGCGTGTACTGGCATTCCTTGGCTCTGAGCTACTTTGCCATCTGCTGCTCACGCTTGTGGACTTTCATGGTGGCAAACAGATGAAGCTCCGTGTGTGTGTGTGTGTGTGTGTGTGTGTGTGTGTGTGAGAGAGAGAGAGAGAGAGAGAGAGAGAGAGAGAGCGAGAGGGAGGGAGGGAGGGAGGGAGGGAGAGAGGGAAAGAGACAGAAACACCTTGCTGGCTCTTATCTACATGTTTTATTCACTTCCTCTCTACCTCTATGCTTTTGTGTTATTAATGTATGATAAGAATACCCTCTAGCACCTATTGCATCCCATAAATTTCTTCCTCAGGCCTTTGATCTCCAATTATCATATTGCAAAAATACAAATTCTGTGTTCTTTTTAAAAAAAATCTTTAAAACACATGGTGGAGTGAAACACTGTTTAGAAATTTGAAAGTTCTTGGCCAAAACTGCTGATCAAAAATTAAATGTTTTACTATTCATATTTTTCCCATTCAATTCCATCTCTTCCTCAAATTAAGGTGCTTTAAGGTTCTATCAATTTTAGTGCCACTGTTGTGTCAGAAAGAGAAAGGTAAAATAAAATCATGTATTAGCTTTTTCAGAATTCTACCTTGCTTTTAAGTCAAGGTCTAGGAGGTAAATGTGACCTGCTTTTCTTTTCTAATTATGGATTGACTGGTTCTAGTCCTTTTTATATTGTATTTCCTCCTGTATTTGCCACATCTGTGACCTTTTTAGATTCCCACAACTATTTGCATGATCATCTCCACCTTCACATCTATCACCCACAGATGCCTCAACAATGTCCCAATGTCCCTCAACAATGTCCCACTTTCTCAGTCTCTCAGGCTGAGAAAGTGACTAGAAAAGATATTACTCTGAAAGTGGCTTTCTTTGAACGGAGTATCCAGATGACTAAATAGGTCCTTAAATATTAAATTTACAGTACTGCCTATTTAGAGGACATACATACAGGTGTAGCTTTCCTTATTTTAAAAATACTGCTTAAAAAGGGGACCAACAATGAAAATATTTTATGTACTTCAGTTTTGATAGTATATGCTTATTTTAGAAATGAAATGAAAAGTAATCTTCATGTCTGAAATGTATTTAAAAGGTGAAAGCCCTTGTTTATGGAGTTTAAAGCATACCATTTTTTTATATTAATTATTCTATCATGGATATGTTTAAATGCAAATGTTCTGCTGTTTATTAATTTCTTACTGTTAAAGCAGTATTACTTCTTGAAGTAGTCAAATGACTGAAGATTTGGAAAGAATGCAATACATTTATAGATAACGAAATAATTTAAGATATCCTTTGAACTGTTGTGACATTTTAGTTTATTTTCTGATCATTTTGTACAGTTTTATTCACATACTTAGATCTATATTACTACCAAAATGTTACAAAATAACAAGAAGTTATATTTTATTCTGAGGTTGAAGGGATCTGTTTCTAATAAATTGTCATTACAATTCTAATAAATTGACATTACAATATATTGTAATGTCAATATATTGGTTCCAAAGAATGCTGTAATTGGACCCTATGAGGTTTATAATCATTCTCAGTTATATAATGTTTACATAACATTGTTAAATTTATATGTGTGTGTGTTTATGTTCATCTCTATTAACTTTAATTTCTTACAACACGTCACTTAAATCAGTCAACTTGGCTACACATTAGAATCACTTAAGCTTTTCAAAACACTAATGTTTGGGTCTCATCCTAGAGTAGTTGAATCCAAACTCTAAGTGTAGGATCCAGACATCAGTGTTTTTAAAATTCTCCCAGATCATTCTAATGTGAAGCCAGAACACTGAACAAATAAGTGAAGACACAACCCAGCGAGCTCTTGAGTACTTTAATTTCTAGATTTCTGTGGGTGTAGGGTGGCAATCATGATATGACATGAAGAAGCTAGAGAGGAAAGGACATTTGAGTAAGTGTCAGCTTTAGAATTGGTTGTCTCATCGTCCACCACTTATGTACCCCTCATTCAAAGGATCATAAATACCTACCATCCACAAGTGCATTAAAGGAAGCCAATTAGAAAATCATCCTTTCATTACTCATTATCTCTTATGCAAATGGCTAGTTTTCCAGTTTGTGGTCTCACCCTTGGGGAGACAAGGTTTTGTTTGAAGTGAAAGGCTATTTTCAAAGTAGACCAGAGAATAGGTTTCCCCCCAAATATGCAACCAGAATCTAAATCTTAGGTGGACAAGAGAGAAGAAGAGATCTATCTTGAATAACCATGAATGAGTTGTGTTAGGAGTGTTAATGCAAAATGTAGTCCCTAATTAATATAAATATATGTAAAAATTCTTTCCATAACTAAAGATTCTTTACATAATTCCTTCATTTAACTACTTTATTTCCAAATAAACATGGGAGAGAATCGGTTATATTCTGTACCACTATTCCTTGAACCTCTGAAAGACAAGGGAATGGCAGAGACAATGGAATTGATGTATCCTGGATTGTATGAATGTGGAAAGAGGTAATTTGAAAGGCAAAGCAGTATTGCATTTAAGCAGAATCCCCTTTAGCTTAATGTGGATATAGCTTTACTCCCATTATCAGAACATGGATGTGGAAAGATCAAAAGTAATTTTAACTAGAAAGTTTTCAAAAGTTTGAATTTACTTGTCTCATGGGCAGGTGATATGGGGGAATCCATCGCTGGAGAAGCTGAGGAATTCTCTAACATTTTATTTTAATATTAATATTATGTATTTTATTATGTGTAAAAGATGAATTTTTAATATATTAGGCTACATTGTGCTGTTTTAATATTTTTTCTTTTTCTATATACTTTGTCTTTTATGATACATTTAACAGGAATGAAATGTTTATTTAATTGAATGCTAACCTTTTGTCAGGTCCCTATGTGATAACTGTCAGGTTTAAAATTGCATCATTTTGGAAGACATGTGCCTTTAAAAATTATTAAGATTTTCAGTTTTTACATTAGTAAAGAAGAGTGAGCAAATCAGCTCATTCAAACCAGGGCTATAATATCACACAAGTGGTTTCTTCTGCGTTAGTATAAATACATAACTTTAGCATTCTATATAAACTTTGCTCACTTTTAAGGAGAGATGGTACTACAGTTGATTTTGGATGGCTTTAATTGTTTCTCCAAAAATTTATTGGAAGTCCTGTGGAACTTTTGAATGACAAAAATATATTTGTGAGTGGGAAAGTTTGCAGATACGGGCTATATATAACATCATGGCAATGGGAAATAGAGGGAAAGGCTTTTACCTCCAGGGCATTAGCTTATCTTCAATAGGGAATTATCAAATGGAAGCAGCAGAAGGGTAAAAAAGCTCCAACACGCACCCTATTGGAGTCAGTTTCCAAAGAAAATGTTCATTTTTGTCTAGAAAGTATTTAATACTTGTGTGGGTAAAGTGGTAAAAAAAATGATGTCAAATGCTGTCTCTTTTAAATTTTACTATCAGTGCTATTAATATATTCAGTGTAAATAGATATATGCGGCTTAGGTCAGATTAGAAGGTTACAATTTTTGCTAAAGGCCATCAAAAAAGTGTTTGTGCAAAGTAAGTATACTATATTCCCAGAGAGGAAAACTTTAATGAGGTTTATAAAGCAGAACAAGATGAGATGACTTTGTGAGTATATGAATATATAATTTGGTTAAGTTGGCATAGAGGGTGGATCCGTTTCAAAGTTTCTATTTAGAGCACTTATGTTAAATTTTAAATGATATCTGAAGGGGGAACTCTTGCTTTAAGTAAGAAATGTAAAGTGCTGATGTGTTAACTATATGTCAAACACTACGATGAACAACTTCCAAAGCAGAGAAGTTGAGTTGTTGAAATTGAAATTGATTAAAAAATAGCTTAAACAATAGCAGATTTAGCATTAGAATAATTTACATTTTTAGAAGTTTAGGTTGAATATTTAGGTTTACCAGGGATTATTTTCTAAGTATTTTTATTTATGTATCTATCTATCTATCTCTCTGTCCATCCATCTATCATCTATTTATCTGCTTATGACATTTATTCTGAAGCTAAATGTGTTAGTTATTCTGGAGAGAAACATTACAATAGTTATGTGAGTGGAGAAGGGGGTTGCTCAGATGAGCCAGAATATAAGTTCCAAATTTTCTTATTAAGTTAAATTGATGATATATACATATATAAATCATGCTGAATTTGCTTATAAAATTAATGATTATGTGACTAGATTTAGATACCAATAATTTGAAAAAGTAAATAATTTTAGAAGTTTCTAGAACTTTCCATTACTATGTCTTTATTGGAAAATTTCTATAGTCTGCCTTAAAAAAATAGGATTTTGTAATTGGATGATCACTAGGTTCTTTGGACATATAAAGTGTGTACATTCTAGCTAGGAATACTATTAGGTTATTAAGTACGGAATACCTGATTTTCTTAAGTAATGTAAAATCTGACAGTTGGTATCTCTGACATGAATTAAACAAGCATCAGAAGAGAAATCATCTGAAAACTTGCCTTTCTTTGCTGTCACGACATAAAGGCAAACCATTTCCATGCTATATTGTTATGTGTGATGAAAAATAGATTCTTTTTGACAATTTCAAGCATTTGACACAATAATTGGATAAAGATGAAGTGCCAAAGCACAGTACAAAACTGACTATTCATCCAAAAAAGCTAATGGTGTCTGGTGGTCCAGCACTGGTATTATCCACTACAGCTTCATGAAACCTGGTCAGTCAATTACAGTGGTTATTTATTTCATCCAGTTGGATGAAATGATGAAGATGCTTGTGATTAAGCAGCTGAGATTGGTCAAGAGAGATGGGCCAAGACTCTTGCAAGATCACATGTTGCAAAACAGTGCTGCTCAAACTGTAGAAGCTGGACTTGGAAACTCTCTGTCATCTACTGTATTTACCAGATCTTGCACCAATTGGCTGCCACTTCTTCCACGCTTTGTCCCATTTCTTGCAAGGGAAAATATTCAGTGCTCAGCAAGCTGTGGAAAATACCTTTCACAATTTCATCACCACTTGCTCTCCAGGCTCCTTTGCTGCTGGCATAAACAAGCTACTGTTAAGATGACAAAACTGTATTGATAGTTTAGGCACATACCTTGATTAATTATACTGCTTATTGTTGAGATATAATAAACTAAACTTTTGAGTCAAAATTGGACATTTTATACTTAATGCCCTATTATATTGTTCAGTATTAATGCAAGAACAGTGTTGTTTACTCTAGGCATAAAAGAGCTTTTATGTATATACAAACACATGTGACATATATATTTAAATATATATAAAAATTAGTTTATGGATATATTTAAGTACTTGTGTAAAACATACATATATATACACACACACACAAACATTTTTTATTCTTTATAGAGAATATAAAAGGAAAGCTATTTTTTTGGTGCAACTTCATGCTTTATGGTAAGCATCCCTACATTGAAAGAAATTTCCTTCCAGCAAGCATCTATCTTTGACTAAAGGAGCAAGTGCTATTACTCCATTTATAAAGTCCAGTGAATTAGTCATTTACAAAACATGAATATTCCTGATCTGCTATAATTTCCTCAGGGACAAATTTAATGTATATATTTTTTCTTAATTTTAAGTTATATTCTGTTGTATTATTATTCATAAACTAATTTAAAATTTTCATTTTACCAAACAGTGAAGTAGATATCAAATACCTTATGATGAAGATATAATTGATTATAATGATTTTGAGCAATTCCTACAAATAAGTAGCTCCTGCTATTTGTAAATCTATGCAGTTAAGGCTCATCTTTGAATTTTATTGTGGAGAGGTTTTCAGATGGCAAGACAGAAAGCACAGTGTAGATGAAGGCTGTATTAATGATGTCACTGAGCTATTTTGCAAAAGTCACATTAATAATTTGCACCTTGTTCTCTGAACTTTATCATTCATATATCACATTAAAATTTTCTTTTTTCCTTCTTTAATCTATGAAACACTAAAAAAAGAAATTGCAGATGATTTAAACAGATGGAAAATCTACCTTGTTCATGGATTGGTAGAATCAATATTGTTAAAATGTCAATATTACCTAAAGTGATCTACAGAATTAATGCAATCCCCATCAAAATACCACCATCATTCTTCATAGATCTAGAAAAAAATAATTTTTCACTTTGTATGAAACCAGAAAAAACCTCGCATAGCCAAAGCAATCTTAAGTAAAAAGAACAAACTGGGAGGCATCAATTTTCCTGACTTCAAGCTGTATTATAAAGCAATAATAGTTAAACCAGCCTGCTACTGGCACAAGAACAGAAGCATTGATATCTGAAATAGATCTAAGATACCAGAGATGAAACCTTCATTATATGGTAACCTAATCTTTGGTAAAGCAGTCAAAAATATACAATGGGGAAAAGAATCCCTCTTCAGTAAATGGTGCTGGAAAAACTGGTTAACTACATGCAGAAGATTGAACCAGGATCCCTACCTCTCACCTCTCACAAAAATTCACTCAAGATGGTTAACAGACTTAAACCTAAGGCATGAAACTTTAAGAATCCTAGAAGAAAATGTTGGGAAAACCCTATCAGACATTGGTCTAGGCAACGAATTTTTGAGGAAGACCCTCAAGGCAATTGCTGTAGCAGCAAAAATAAACAAATGGGATCTGATCAAAGTTTCTGCACAGCCAAACTATCATTAGAGCAAATAGACAACCCACAGAATGGGAGAAAATATTTGTTCCTTACACTTCTGATAAAGGTCTAATAACAAGAATCTACCTAGAACTTAAAAGAATTAAGAAAAAAATCAAACAACCTCATCAAGAAATGGGTAACAGAAATGAACAGAAACTTCTCCAAAGAAGACAGAATAATGGCCTGCAAACATGTAAAAAAAATGCTCAACATCTCTAGTCATCAAAGAAATGCAAATCAAAACCACAATGAGATACCACCTAACCCCAGTGAGAATGGCTTGTATCAAGAAATCCCAAAACAACAAATGCTGGCAAGGATGTGGAGACACAGGAACACTCTTACACTGCTGATGGGATTGCAAATTGGTGCAACCTTTGTGGAAAAGAATTTGGAGATACCTCAAACAGCTAGATATAGAAATACCATTCCACCCTGCAATAGCACTGTTGGGCATCTACCCAAAAAAGCATAAGACATTCTATTATAAAGACATATGTACCCAAATGCTTGTCACAGCACAATTCACTATTGAAAGGTCATGGAAACAACCCAAGTGCCCGTCAGTTCAGGAGTGGATAATTAAAATGTGGTATATGCTCACAATGGAATATTACTCATTTCTAAGAAACAACAGTGAGCTAGCACCATTTATGCTATCCTAGATTAAGCTTAAGCCTGTTATCCAAAGTGAGGCAACACAAGACCAGGAAAATGGGCTCCACATC
Source organism: Microcebus murinus (assembly GCF_040939455.1). NCBI lineage: Eukaryota > Metazoa > Chordata > Mammalia > Primates > Cheirogaleidae > Microcebus > Microcebus murinus. The sequence continues at coordinate 65,012,367 of NC_134112.1, forward strand.
TACTCACCATCAAATTGGTATTGACTGATTAAAACTATGGTGCTCAAATGGTGGTAGCACTCACCAGGGATTTGGTGGGGGGGAGACCCACATCCTAGGGATGTGGCAAGCATTGTGGGGGGAAAGGGAATATGCCTAACCCTTCTTAGGGAGAGGCAAAGATATATAAGGTAACCAAAATGCCAAAAAGAAAAAAAAAACTTTTATGGGGTGGTGGGCAGGTGGGGGGGAGGAGGGGAAGGGTGCATAAATACATAATGAGTGTGGTACACACCACCTGAGGGTTGGACAGGCTTGAAGCTCTGGAAAACGGGGGGGGGGGTGGGGAGAGGGATAGCAGGGGAAATATATGTAACCGTAACAATATCTGTAACCCCATAATATAATGAAATAAAAGAAAAAAAAGAAATCGATACATTTGTAGGTATTGTATTTCAAGTTAAATCTACTTACAGAGTCTAAATGTATACTATATATTTTTATATCCTGATCTTATTTTTTAACAAATATGTTTGTAATACTATTCTTATAATTCACAACCTAATATATTATTGAAATAAGATTTATAATCCTTATATTAAAATATTTAAAAAAATATATAATGTCAATATAGTTCTGGAGATAATCTCTTATTAAGTTTTTATTGTATATTTATTGCTTTAATAATAGAAGTTATTTATTAAACATTAGTTAATAGGAGTACTTTTGAGAACATTATTATAATAAACCTACAACAAGCAACTAGTGGTTTAATCCCTATTTTTTAGATGAAAAAACTGAAACTTAGAATTAGTTTTCCAAGATTACATACATAAGGAGGGAAAGTTGGATTTAAACCCAAGTTTTCTTGACTTTTGAAATCTGTGGTTTTAATTACTGTACCATATGGCCCTGTTCTGTGTTGTATTTAGGAAGAAAGAAATATGACAATTGTTGTATACTTTCAAGGAATATGCAGTATAGTTGAGAATTTAATTATTGAAAAAAATATTACTTCCATTTTTTAAATTGCTAACTTTCTTGATTACCATTCAGCAATCTAGTTTATTTGTATAACATCTTGTGTTTAATTTTAGCATGTTAAATGAAGGAATAGCATTAAATGATATTTACAGTCTACAAATATCCCCAACTTTGCTTCTTCTCCTGCCATGGGGTCTCTGCAGACTCTGGCTTCATTTGTCTGTTCTCCATCAATGGAAGCAACCTCTGGCCCTCACCAGATCCTGATGCCAATCTTGAACTTTTAAGCTATCAGAATCATGAGTGAAATAAACCTTTTTATTTGTAAATTACCCAGTCTCAGATATTCTTTATAGCAGCACAAAATGGACTAAGATAGAATATAAAGTTTTGACTTCCCCCTGACTTAAACTTACACATTCTTGTTACAATTATTTTATCATTATTTTCTGAGCAGTAAAATTGCATATATTTATTTCTACATTAATTGATATTTATTCAGGATATAAACAATATTATTTTCTTTTAGTTTTTTCTATTTATTATAAAAATGTTAATATTGCACCAAAGTAGGGAAATAATACAATACCCACATATCTGCAACTTCAAATATTATCCATTGGTGGCTAATATTTTATCTATTTTGTCATTCTCTACTTCTCCAAAATTATATTTGAGTAAATTTTAGAAATAATACAAATTCATTTGTAAATTGAGAAGGCCTGGTTTTTTCTTAAGTCTCTTTTAAGAGATATTGTTCCTCCATATAATTTTTATGTGATTTGAACATTTCTAGTTTATTTTTGAGGCTTTCTGTCCTGTGAATTCTAGGATGGATTACCTGATAGTGTATGTGAGAGGTAATAGTATCAAGGTGATTTCCCACTGCACAGGTACCCCATAACCAGGGATAAATTGTGATTATTGTGACTTTTGTGAGTCTGTTCCTCCATAAAAAAAATAAAAAAATACAATTTAAAATTTATATTTTAAAATTTCATTGTTATAAAGATGAATATATTAATATTCTGTCCTAAAGTATTTTCTTTTATCTAAAAGCTTATTTTTCTTCTGATTTTCAAAGAAATTAAAATATTTTTCATCCATAAAAGTATTATAGACCCTAGGCACTGTGCCTACTGTTTTTATGAATAAGTTGGCCCTACTCTCCCCTTCCTTTTTGCCATTGTCTTTTTTATACTTTTTACTGATTTTATTTTAAAGCCTAAGAACATCATAGAAATACAAAAATAGGAAGTAAAAATTCTTCTTTCTACACATGGCTATTTTTGACAGTGATACATATAGATTATGTTTTATTCTTTTTATAAAACTGGCCTATATACATATTCATGCACACACTGCACTGTATGGAATTTTACTATGATCCATGTTCTTTATCTTGATCTTTTCGTTGACAATATATAATGGAAATATACATTGTGCAGATAATATCTTATAAATTGAGTAAAATATCTATGTATATTTCTAAGATTACTAAAGTAAATTCACATGTTCTGTACATAATAAGAAATAATGAGGAAAAGAGGAAATAATATAGATTTCATATAAGCAATTAGTGAGTAATGTCATGAAGTTCAAATGAGGTATTATTAAACCACTTATTAGGCAAGAAAATGTAATTTATATTTATTTCTATTTCTAATTATGATTTAAATTCAACAATATGAAATTTATGGGATACTATGGTTTGAATTTGTTCCCGTCAAAATTCAGGTGTTTACTATGTGACAGTATCAAGAGATGGAGCTTTAAAGAGGGATTAGGGCATGAGGGATCCAGGATTCTTCATTATAGTTACAACTAAATCTCTTTTAAAAGAGGTTTCTCTTTGGCTCTTTCCCTCTTCCCTTAGCCATGTGAAAACTCAGCAAGAAAGCCCTCATCAGATGCAGTGCCTTGTTCTTGGACTTCTCCACCTATAGAACTGTAAAAAATAAATTTCTGTTCTTTATAAATTACCCAGGCTCAGGTATTCTATTATAATAGCACAAGTGAACCAAGACAGAGGGGGTCCTATAGAAAGTTCTGTAACTGGAACCAAAACCCTAGTAAAGAAGAGTAACAGAGAAGACAGAGCTTCTTCCTAAAGTGTGAAAAATCTCTAGAGGTTCTGGTTGGTAGCAGCTTAAAAACATCACTAGTTTGATGTTCCTGACAAAGTTAAACATAAACAAGTCAGCTAAGAAACAAATAAGTAACATATACAGACCTCTGTGTTCATAACAGAAATCTTAATCAGGCCATACATTTAGCAATGGTTTAATTCTGGACACTGCTATATTTTTGCTGTTATGATTATATTAGATTTTTAATTGATTCCACTTTATGACAGACGCTACTCATCAAAGGTAGTTCTAGAAAAGAGCAGTCTGAAGTATGGGGACAGTCTGATCCATATCTACTCATCGATGTCTAAAGGAATTTATATTTGTCTCAAGGAGAGAAGTTTTTAAGAGGTTTGATGTAACTTACCATAGAAGTATGAAGACACAATACAGTGTCTCAAGAGTTAATGAATTACCATCTCTGAATGTATAGAAATTAGTGGTCTCAATCTTGGCTACATATTCCACCTGACAAATTTATTTTCATTTCTATGAACAAGAATTATTTGCATTATTATCAGTTTTCTACAACTTACAGAATTGTAAAATAACTCAAAAAGTGAAGGTACAAGCCATTTCAGAAACAGATACCACCCAAATGTGACTCATTGATCTTTTATACCTTTTTTATACAGGTAACTCATTGATCTTTATTTACCCATTTTAATGTCTTAAAATTTTTCGTGACATCTCTACCCACTCTTAAAGAGTGGTTATTCTTTCAAATAGATCTTTTTCCTTTCTCTTGTGATAGTACCTTGTACATATTTTAAAAGTGCTTTCTCTGAGAAGAAAAAAAGATTGACAATAAAAAAAAGCTCAACCCCATTTCAAAATAATTAAATTTGAATTTCTGTGGCTGGAACCTGGTGTTTTCTTTTTCAAGTATCCCAGGCATTTTTAACTTCTATCAAAGGTTGAGAACCCCTCCTTTAATCCCTGAATTTGATCCATGGGCAAATGAGTCACAGATAGTATTTGAGAACTGGATCTCTACAGTCTTTGAAGTCACATTTGAATTTGAGGTTTCATCATGTAATAATAAGGCTAAACTTGTTCATGAAGTTATTTTTTCTCATTGTCAACAACAGTTGAAACAATACATTAGTTCCTCTTTATCTGTGGTTTCTTTTTTTGTGGTTTCAGTTACTCACAGTAATAAGATATTTTGAGAGAGAGTCCATAGTCACATAACTTTTATTACACTATGTTGTTATAATTGTTCTATTTTAGTATTATTGTTTTTAATACATTACTGTGCCTGATTTATAAGTTAAACTTTATCATAGTTGTATATACATAGGAGAAAATATATTAATACTGTATCTAAGGCTCAGCACTATCCATGGTTCCACACATTCATTGGGGGGCTTGGAATATATCGCCTGTTGATAAGAGGTGGCTACTGTAGATAAACCACTTCATTCGCTTGTATGTTTCACATCGCCATTATCTTGATTCCCTTCTTCCTTGTTTCTTCTCCTTTCTTTCCTTTGCTTGTTTCCTCTCAGATCTTCAATCTCTAAACACTGGAGCCTCAGGACGCAGTTACAGTTCCTTTCTTTCCCTGTTAATGACATGCACACTAACTTTCCTAATGTTGACGCACAAGAGTGTGCACATGTTTGGGGCTTTGAGTTTACTCTTTCCTCTGGCTGTTTGCCTAAAATGCATTTCCCTGGGTATCTCCATGGTTCCATTCCTCAATATCCTTAGATGTTTGCTAAAATGTTACATTACCAGAAAGCATTTTCCTGTCTCATTTATAATAGCAAAACCCTCAAACATATATTATATAATATTATGCACATTATGTCTCAGTTTTTGCTTTTTCTTCATATCTTTTACTACTCTATATAGTAAATGTTTATTTGTATTTATTTTTGTTGTTTTGTCCACTTGATTGTCCACTCCAAAGTTCCATATTGAAGCAGGGCCTTTGTGCATTATCATATTCACCTCATCTACAACAGTGCCTACAACATGGTAGATGCAAAACAAACATCTTTTGGATAAAGGAATAGATGAAGGAAAATTAAGACATATTACCATTTTTAAATTATTTTGTGGTATTTTCTGAGTAAAAGGGAAAAATGTATCTTTTCTGTGCGGTATTCTAGATTTTAGGTATAATCACATCAAAAAATTTTAAATGTACACTTTTGACAGTTTTGACAAGTGTATACACCCATTTAACTACCATGTTTACATCACCACTGAATGTTCCCTTATATTCTTTTCTACTCAGTCCCCTTGCCCTCACCATAATTAAACACTTTCTAATTTCTCCCATTATAGATTAGTTTCACCTCCATTTTTTTTTTTTTTACTTCACATTAATGGACTCATGCCCTAGATGTTATATATATAAAGCTTCTTTCAATATCACATTTTCTGGTATAGCTATATAGTTGCATTTATGAGTAATACATTCCTTTTAATTGCTGAATTTTATTCTATTGTAGCAATATATCATAATTCATCCATTCTTTTGTTAGTATTTAAGTTGTTCCTAGTTTATGGATATTATAATTAAGATTACTATGAGCGTTGCTGTTCAGGTCTTTTGGTAGATACCTGTTTTCAATTCTCTTGAGTAAACACTCATAAGTGGAATTGATGGCTTTGAGATTAGGTGAATTTTTAATTTTATAAAAAATCACCAAACACTTATCCAAAGTGATTTACCAGTTTGCATTTTCAGTAATGATATATAAGGCATCAAGTTTTCCATATCATCAGGAGAATTTGATGTTATTGGTCTTTTTAATTTTAGCCATTCCAGTAGGTGCAAAATTATAACTGATCATGATTTTAATTCTCATTTCTCTGAGGACTAATGATTTTGAGCACTTTATCAGTTGATTATTAGCATTTCTTTTGAAAAGTGTATGTTAAAGTCTTTTTCCCTATCTTTGTTGTTTATTATTTTTATTATTTACTTATTTCTGGTTTTTTGTATAATCTGAGTCTTTTCTCAGTGTATATACTACAAATATATATTTTCTGGTCTGTGGATTGCCCATTTATTTACTTAATAATGTTTTTTAATGAGAAGAGATTTTAAATTCAGTAAGATCCAATTTATATATATTTTTTCAATACTGCTTTTTTGTTTCATGTTGAAGAAATTCCTCTGGTCCAAGTGACAACTAAAAAAAGTAGTTTTCTTTTAACTGGCTGTATGATTCTGAGTGTTATGTGTAGGTGCATGATATCCTTCTTGAATGTAATTTTTTTGCAGGGGTGGTATGAAGGAATGAGTTTCTTGTTTTTTTTGTTTGTTTGTTTGTTTTTACTTTGTTTTGTGTTTTGTTTTGTTTTTGCAATATATACCTGGTAGTTTCCAATACTGTTTGTTAAAAACAAAAACAAAACAAAAAAAAACTTATCTTTTCTGATTGAATTGACTTGACATTTTTATCAAAATATCAGCTGGCCAGGCATGGTAGTGAAAACCTGTAGTCCTAGCTATTTGGGAGGCTGAGAGAAGAGGATAGATTGAGCCCAGAAGTTTGGGGATGTAGTGTGCTATAGTTGTTCCTGTAAATAGTCACTGCACTCCAGCCTGGACTACATAAAGAGATACTGTTTCTAAATTAACAAACAAACAAATAAACAAACTAAAAAGTAGCAACTGACCATATATGTCCCATTTATGGATTTTTTTGTTATGTTTTATTGATTTTATTTTATTTTACTTTATTGTCTATCATTATGTGATTTTTTCACTATTTTTGATTCCTGGCTTTCGAACAAAAACAGGTAATTTTTGACATAAGGACATGTAAATCCTATACATTTTTTATTCATTTTCAAGTTAATTTTTACTCTTCTAGATCCTTGCATTTTTCATTCATTTTCAAGTTAATTTCGACTCTTCTAGATCTTTGCATTTCTATATGTATTTTATACTCAATTTGAAATTTCTTTATAAAACCCTCCTGGGATGTTGACAGAGATCTCATTAAATGTATGGATCAACTTGGTGGGGGGCAGACAAAATAATAGTATTTCTTCTAATTCCAGAACATGATTATCTTTTCATTTATTATCTTTCCATTTATTTAGGTCTTTCAAAATTTAACTCAAAATGTTTTATTTTTTCAACATGAAGTGTGATACATTCTTTGTTAGATTTAATACTAAGTATATAACATGTTTTGGTGCTCTTTTAAATGGTATAGTTTTAATTGCATTTTCTAATTGTTTATTGCTAATATGGAGAAATGTAATTAATTTTTGTAAAATAACATTTTTTTCCTGCAACCTGACTAAATCCACTTGTTATAATTTTTTTTTTTTTGGAAGATTCCAAAGGGTTTCCATATGCTGTGGAAACAGCTATTTTGTGTGAAAATAATGGCACGTTTATTTCTAATTATTATACCTTTTAATATTTTTTATACCTTAATGAACTGGCCAGTACTTCTGTTACAGTATTGAATGATGTAACGTAGACATTCTTGCTTTGTTCTTAGTGTTAGGAGAAAAAGTTTTAATTTTAGACCATAAAGTAAGATGATAACTGTAGTTTTGTGGGTTTTTTGTTTGCTTACTTTTGTTTGTTTTGTTTTGCTGAAGCTCTTAGCCGTATGAAGAGAGTTTTTTTTCTTTCCTAGTTCGTTGCAATTTTGTCATAAATTGGAGTTCAATCTTATTGAATTCCCTTTCTGCATCAATATTTTCCTTCTTCAATTAATATGTTAAGTTACAGTGATTGATTGTACCAACTTAAATTAGCTTTGCATTCCTATTATAAACATAGTTTCATTTTTATATTGCTGGATTTAACTTGGTAATACATCGGTAAGGGTTTTTGTGTCTAAATTTATGAGAGGTTGAAATGTAAATTTCTTTCCTTCCTTCTTTTTTCTCTTCCTTTCTATTGTGTTATTTCTTTTTAAAGACTTACAAGAATATTTCTTCTTTGAAAAAGAAATATTTTTTTCAAAGAAGAAATATCTCTTAATATTTCTTAATCAAAGAAGAAATATTTCTTCTTTGATTATTTAAACCTAAACTCATATTTCCTCTTACTAATATTGAAAATCCTCTAATGCCCTGGAGAATTATAACCTTTAGCCATTGTTAAAGTTTATGTGGTTAACAAAGCATACTTTGGTGGAAACATTTCCCATCTTTTTTTTTTTTTTTTGTTAAACAAGATGAAAAGATTTTGAGATGTTGAGAGGAATTATTTGAGGGGGTATATGTGATGTGTGTATTTGTCTGTGTTTGCGCACAGAGAAGGGCCAATGAGGCAAGCATGATTCTTTAAGGAAAGCTAAGCTGTAGTTTTGTTCCTGCTTTGGTCTTTATTCATAAAACTCTCCAACATTGACACAAGAGTGAGGTGGAGAACTACATTACAGAAACATCAGAAATAATTTCCTACACTTGCAAGGAAAGACATATGGAAATGAGTTCTTCTATTTCAGAAAACATTCTGGAGGTCTCCCCACTCTATAACATATCACTGAAAACTTCAATTTTCTCCTAAAACAAGGAAGGGAAGATTATTCAGAAAGACTCCTTGTATAAAGGATATGGACTTGGATGAGAGAAATCAGTTTTGCTATTTTCTAGTTTTATGATCTTGTTATGATGATTTATTTCTATATATTGCTATTTCTAACATACAAAGAGAAATTTATAATACTTAAAAAGTTAATAAAAGTAGGTAAAATTATGTATAAGTTTCCCTAAATAAAACCTGGCACTTCTCTTTTATCACAAATAAAACCCTCTGTTAAACAAATATAAAAAATTGGAGATGGACAAATGGAATTTCAAAAACCTTTTTAGAAATTCCCTGAAATTCTGTCCATTGGTCAGATAACATATCAACATGAAGGATGGCTTGATCATGTGACTTATAATTAAATAACACAAATGTTTAAAATGCTGGTCAAATATTAAATACACTTAATTTCATATTTAAAGTTTTGATAGTGTGCTCTAGTCTACACTTCTACTCTCAAAATTCTTGCACTTAATAGCTTCCATGGGTTCTCTCTAGTATCTCACAAGAGTTTTATTAATGTTATAAAAAATAAATTTAATGTCTAAAAGTAAATTTAAAAAATCAATTCTAAATTAAAGACTTAACAAATATAGTTTTCAAAGATAGTAGTAGTACCTTATTTCTTGTTTTGAAGAAAAATAAGATTTTTAATTATATGTTTCTATTATTTTCATGAAAGTTTTTAAGATCTTTAAAATCACAAGACTTATTTTGTAGTCTGATTGGTCAGCCACTGTCAGTTTTGCTTATGGTGGTCTGAGGAAATGTGTATGACTTTGAGAGAGGGAAAAATGAACTTTTCAGTTTATTTTTTAAAGCCCAATTTCAAGTAGCTATTGCTCTGCATACTCTCTGCTGATTATTGCTCTCCAGGATTTCCATATAATCCTTAAAAACTATTACTAGTTAGCTTTTTTGTACTTAGAGAAAATATTTTCTTTTCTTCACCAAACTCTAAAAATAAGTCATTTTTAACTCTGAAGGAAAGAACTGTTTTGAAGATAAAACTAATCACATTAAGTCTTCAACAATCTCTTTACCATTGCACAGTTAAGTTATATTTATATCTTCAAAAGGTCTAATCCGGTTCAAGGAAAAGGAAAAGATGTATGAAATCAGTTTGATTCCCTAAGGCAAACCCAGAGAGAATCTTATATTTATTTCTTTAGTAAACTTATGGCTGCTGTCTAAGCCAAAATTAAAAGCATAAATAACAAATAGGAATGGACCAAGAAGCTAGATAAATTGACTTCACAATTAGATTTACATGTTGGATCATCAAAATCTTTCCTGGCCCAACCCTTAATTTATGAATGTCATCTTCAGTTTGAGCCTTCCCATCCTTTCTTATTGTTCCCCAGCCTTCTGCATTAAAGTACCTTGACTTTTCCCTGACATATAAATTCTCCTCTGACAATAATGTAGTAAATAGAAACCCACAATTTATTACATTACTTCTGCTAAAAATCTTCTCTAGTGTTTACCGTTCCCACCCTCCTCAAGTACACTCTACAAAACCCTCCTTAGCATTAATAAGAAAAAATAAAGGGCTACATATTTAGTCTTACATATACTCTTATTACAAACAAAATTTAACTTTACAAACAAAATTTACAAACAAAATTTAACTTTACATATATATGTATATAATATATGTGTGTGTGTATATATATGTGTATATATATAAATGTATGTATATATAAATGTGTATATATATAAATTTTTTTGGAAACTGACATGGTGATATGGTTGGAATGTGCCCCCCATGTTCCTGTGTTGTAAACTTAATCCCCAATGTAGCAGTGTTTAAAGGTGGAATGTTTAAGAGGTAATTAGGTCATGGATTAACCATGAGAGTGCGATCCTTATTAAAAAAAATGAATTCATCCCCCTTTCCATTCCCTCTTATATGTATTCTCTTGCCCGTCTGCCTTTGGCTATGGGATGACACAGCTTGAAGGCCCTCACCAGATGCCAACCCCTCAATCATGGACATCTCAGCCTCCAGAACCATAGAAACAGATTTCTGTTTATTATAAATTACCCAATCTGTGGAATTCTGTTGTAACAGCACAAAATGAACTAAGACATGTATAATATTAAGCTTTTCCTATCATTTAGGAACTACGATAAATTCTTTAAGTTGATTTCATCTTCATAGCCACATATTTTAACTACACATACATACAGTAATATAATATTTCATTGCAAAAATATTTCATATGTACCTGGACTTCTTAGGAGGGTCACAATTTTGCTAATGTCTAGTTTCAACACTTTCTTTCCTCCAAGGTTTTTCAAGAAATCCAATATTCTTTAAAAAAAAAATTGGTGCTGCTTTCATGATGATATTGACACTCTATGTCAAAATCCTCGTTGCTTATTGAATCAGAATGGTTGTTTTCTCTAAATAGTTTCCTATTGGTAACAAAGAAATACCAAAATTAATTTTTTGGGTAGACACTAAGATAAATCTCTTAAGCAATTTTTTTAAAAAAATATCTCATTTACATGGTCTCACATTTCCCTTTTTTTTCCCTTTCTGTTCTTGTCTCTCCTCTCTCTCTTTCTCCCTCCTCTTTTTACCTTCCTATTGGGTATTACCGTGTTTCCCCCAAAAATAAGACCTACCCATAAAATAAGCCCTAGCAGGATTTCTAAGCATTTGTGCAATATAAGCCGTACCCAGAAAATAAGACCGAGTGATGGGCGTGGCTACACAGCATATCTGCATAACCCATGCATTTCATCACGGAGTGGTAAAGAAGACTAGCAGTCGTTCTCATCTGCCCCATGAGAGCTCTGTTGCTCAACATGAGAAATTGGGGCCAATGGTTCTAAAAGAAATAGAGTCACAAGAAATTCAGGATGGAATTTGGGGTTTGGAGAGTTATGATGGTGTCCTGGAAGAAGACGACTTAACTATATTTGAATAAATGTAGATTGTTGTACCGTACTTAAAAAATTAACACATCCCCTGAAAATAAGCCTAGGGTGTCTTCTTGAGGAAAAATAAATATAAGACCCTGTCTTATTTTCGGGGAAACACGGTAGAACTCAGTACCCAATATTGAAACTCAACTATCTGCTACATTGATTTAGAGCACTCTAATCTTAGGCAAGTCACAAAATATATCTGGGATTCTAATTCTTTGTCTTTTAAAATGGCAACATAAAAATAGATGATGTCTAGTGTTACTTTTAGACCTAAAATTCTATGATTCAAATACACCACCTGGGGTTATATAACTTGGACAATGGTAAGTTTCAAATGAAGACTTTTTGAAGTACTACATTTGCTTGAAGAGTTGCATCTTACTTTGAGCTAAAATGTCACATCAACCATGTGTCTTAATTATATATATATATATTTTTTGTTGTTGTTGTTGTTGTTCCTGGAGATAGAAGATTAATGAAGCTAGGTTTAACCAAGTGTTATCGATTGTAAGAATAAAAGTGGAAAATAATAGAAATTCAAGAGAAGGCTGTGAAATGAACCCTAATGAGGCTTAGAATGGATAATACTGCTGTACTCTGAGCTGTACTAGGGACTCAGCCAAAGCAGTCTCAACTCTGGCACCCTGTCATGAACATGACTGCAGTGTGTGCCATGTGAGCTCTTCTTACTCTGCTTCCTTACAGTTTTTGTCTTTTGTTTCCACTGTGTATATGGCTTTGGCTTACCATGGCTCCTACTCTACCTTCAAGACACTCTTACCTCTGATACCCATTACTAATCAGCTGATTTGTTTTCTCTCAGTTCAGATTAATGACAGTGAATCTGATAAGGCTAGCTCATTATTTCAACCAGCCTTTTTGGAAGGAATCAAGCCTCTAGTCCAATTAGCTGTGGCAGGACTTGCAGGTAGGTCCATGTAGTAAAAAATACCACCACAAAGGCTACATCTTTCAGTAAGGAATGTGCATTGCATACTTCCTCTTGAAGTAGTTATGACCAGGCAGGTAACATGAAACATGTTTAGCATATCATGATCTGGGCATAAGATTCAAAACAATAGCTACTTTGGGCCATAGGCATTACTGTTAAGAGGCATTTATATCCTGGTTTAAGGTTAAATCATCTTATAGGACATCTAGAAGTTATATTGAACAAGGAATGGTTAAGGAAATTTAATATGCGTCTTCAATCTAAAACAATGTGGACATTGACTTACCTTAACTAAGACAGTTCCTATAAAGGAAAAAGAATGAGAAATTAAAATTCCTATATCTCTTTGCCAATTTTAATATCATAAATCCTGAAAGCTTATATGAAAGCACAAGCTAATTATAAGATTTGAATCAAGAAATTTTTCAAAGTTATGTTTTTAAAAGTTATTTATTCACTTTCTACCTCCCTTCCTCTTTTTTTCTCTAGAGTAAAAGTAAAAAATTCAAAAATTGAAACCTTTGACCTGTGAATGTGACAGGGGAGAAAATTCACATTTGAAGACAAATAGGAGTTGGGTGTACTTGGGTCTGTACCCCAGTGGTGATGACTATGTCAGAATTCTCTTATGTGAATAGCACGATAAGTATGTCAAGCTTTCTGAAACAGCTACTACTATAATTATTTTAATATTTTGTTTATAAATGGGGCTTTTTTAACTGGTATGAAACAATAACCAATTTTTATATCCCATAAAGTATATACCATATCACCAAATGCTGAAATTGAGCTGAAATTTATAACTCATTTATATGAGGGACATTTTTAGTACATACAGTATATAAAGACATGTATTATTCATCTAAGTTGCTAGCTTATTTGCATTTTCATTAAACTGTAAAGATTATATCACTATAATGTGAGTAGAATTTTAACTTTATTCTGCTTTGTACATTCAAACCTAAATTTTTTGAGTTTAAAAATTAAAAGGATTACTAATAGGCATCTATACATGTATGTATATAAACACAGTTATTATACATGTATATACCTGTAATGGGGGCAAAGGGTATGAAAATAAAACACCTAACATCCAGTTTATCTGTTTTTATTTGAAATAAGGTAGTTTCCCATATAAGTGGATTTTCCAGATAAATGAAACAATTTTTAAGCAGTGAAAGTCTTTAAAAATTGTTTTCTGAAATATATTATAACTTTTCTTATTTTGAAACCAAATATACTGAATATATTTCTATTATTGATGAACTAAGGACATACCTATAAACTATTCAAACTGTAAGGATTTTTTCTAAAAATAAATGATCACTAAGGCATACTTTAATATATATAGATATAGACCCTTTCATGGGCTGTAACAGGTTGCAAAGAAGAAAAAAGAAGAAATGGCTCTCTTTTAATTGTGTTTGTCATCTTCTCATTTGGTTCTTCAAGTTTATTTAGCCACTCAGTAAATAAATATTTATTAATGTTTATTAACAGGCACTTGAAATATAGAGATGGAGAAACAGGCAGAGCTTTGCTAAGGAAGAAAACATAATAAACTGTTGAACATTAAAGTGAATAAAGATGATTTCTTGTATTACTAGGAATTGTATCATGCTGTTATAATAAAAACAACACTTAATAATTATGAAACACTTTCAATGTGCAAATATTCTTCTTTAATGATGTAATTTGTATGTCTCTCTAAAGAAATGTGTGAGTTTTTACTACTCCTGATTTTTCATATAAAGAAAATGAGGTAGAAATTTTAAATAGCTTGCTAGTTCACAGCTAGTAAGTATTGGAAATGTAATGAAAAACAAAATCTCTTGCCAACCCAGAAAACATATCCATAAAGGTAGAAGAAAAATGAAACAGTTTTATTATTGAATAAGCATTAAACCAGAATGTGATACACATTACAGACAATCTGCTAAGAGACTGCAAAGACAGAAAGAAATTTTCTACTTATTTATAGCCAAGCAGATACAATCTACTACATACATGTTCTTAAGTTAAATAATAAATAATCCTCAAGTAAGAAAACTTATCAGAATCATTTATCTCAGATTCAACTGGTAATTGCTGTGTCAATTGTATTAGCTCATTTACTTTATCCAAAGGAAAAATAAACTTCTCATACTTTTGTGACAAGAGGTAGTTTTGCAACTTAGAGTGAGGCACCCACCAAAATTAGGTTCCTACCCTCCCACCAAAACTGGGAGATAGAGAAGCTATCTTCCTTTATAAATTGCATACCAAAAAGATGGTTTCCAGTTCCTAGAGAAAGACATTCTTGTGTTGGGTAGTTGGCACAAGATTTATTTAGCTTTGAAAAAGATTTGTATATATTTTATTGTTATTTATTTTGAAATATTATGGGTATAAATATTTTTGGTTATATGTATCACTTTTACAAAGCTTGAATCATGATTATAAGAGTGCCCATAACCTAGCTATTGCTCATTGTAGGTTTTCCTCATCTCCTTCTCCTCTATACCTGTGGTTGATTGTCCTTGAATTTTAATTCACTCTATGCACATGTGGGCTCATTGGTTAGTTCCAATTTAATAGTGAGTACATGTGTTTGTTTTTCCATTTTTTAGATACTTCACTTAGGATAATGATCTCCAGTTCTATCCAAATTGTTGCAAAAGGCATTAAATCATCCTTCTTTATGTCTGAGTAGTACTCCATGGTATACATATACCACATTTTATTAATCTGTTCATGTATTGATGGGCACTTGGGTTATTTCCACATCTTTGCAATTGTGAATTGTGCTGCTATAAACTTTGGAGTGGAAATGTCTTTTATATTGAATGTCCACTTTTTAATGGGGTTGTTTGATGTTTTCTTGCTGATTTGCTTGAGTTATTTGTCAATTCTGGTTGTGAGTCCTTTATCAGATATATAGCTTGCGAATATTTTCTCCCTTTCTGTAGCTTGTTCGGTTGCATTGTTAATTGTTTCCTTGGCTATGCAGAAGCTTTTTAATTTAATCAAGTCCCACTTATTTATTTTTATTGTTGCTTTGATTGACATTTTGGTCTTGTTCATAAATTCCTTGTCTAGGCTGATATCTATAAGAGTTTTTCCAACATTTTCTTTCAGCATTTTTATGATTTCATTCCTTACACTTAAGTCTTTATCCATCTTGAATTAAGTTTTGCAAGTGGTAAGTGATGTGTATCCTATTTTCTTCTTCTGAATGTGGCTATCCAATTTCCCAGCCTCATTTATTGAATAGATTCTTTTCTCTGCTGTATGTTATCTTCTTTGTCAAAGATCAGTTGGCTGTATGTGCATGTTTTTTATATATGGGGTTTCTCTTCTGTTCCATTGGTCTGTGTCTCTATATTTATACCCAACACCATGCTGATTTAGTTACTATAGCCTTGTATTATAGTTTGAAGTTTGGTAATGTGAAGCCTCCTGATTCGTTCCTTTTGCTTAAGATTGCTTTGGCTATTTAGGTGCTTTTCTGGTTGCAAATGAAGTGTAGAATTATTTTTTTCTAGATCTGTGAAATACGACATTGGTATTTTGATGGGGATTGCATTGAATCTGTAAAATCACTTTGGGCAGTATTGAAATTTTAACAATATTGATTCTATAAGAGCAAGATATATTTTTCCATTTGTTTGTATCCTCTGCGATTTCTTTTCTCAGTATTTTGTGGCCTGAAATATAAGATCAGTCTTGGAGAATGTTCCATGTGCTGATGAGAATATATATTCAGTAGTTTTGGGATAAAATAGTCTGTAAATATCTGTTAGGCCCATTTGTTCTATAGTCTCATTTAAGTCAAGTGTTTCTTTATTTTCTGCCTGGATAATCTGTTCAGTTCTGTCAGTGGGGTATTGAAATCCCCAGTAATTACAATGTTGCTGTTTATATTTCTACTTAGATCTAGTGGAGTTTGCTTTATTTTTTTTATTATTATTATTTTTTTATTTCAGCATATTATGGGGTACAGCTTTTAAGGTTTCAATAAATGCCCTTTCCCCCTCCCCCCTGTCGCGCCCGCCTCGCCAGCAAGGAAGACGCGGCAACAGGAGTCCTTCTGACCGTGCTTTATTGGGGGATTTCTTAGGCTACATTTTGCGGAAGACCCAGAAAAGGGGAAGGGCAGTTTCTTATATACACTGCAAAGCAGGAAACTCATATCATTGGTTACATTCGACACACAGGCGCAGAACTTGTTTACCAGCGGGAGAAGCAAGGGCGAGGCACCGGATATCAGCGCCATATTTTAATGGCGTTGTCACCGCGCCCCACACCCCCCCAAGTCTGATTTTCCAGCATGACCATCCCTCAGATGGTGCACATATCACTTATTATGTATGTATATACCTGCCCCCCCCCTCTCCCGTCCCCCCTCCCCAATACCCTATTACTGTAGTACCTATGTGTCCACTTAGGTGCTACTCAGTTAATACCAGTTTGCTGGTGAGTATATGTGGTGCTTGTTTTTCCATTCTTGGGATACTTCACTTAGTAGTATGTGTTCCAGCTCTAACCAGGAAAATATAAGATGTGCTATATCACCATTGTTTCTTAGAGCTGAATAGTACTCCATGGTATACATATACCACATTTTATTAAGCCATTCTTGGAATGATGGGCACTTGGGCTGTTTCCATAGCCTTGCAATTATGAATTTTGCTGCTATAAACATTCGAGTGCAGGTGTCTGTTTTGTAGAGTGTCATTGGATCTTTTGGGTAGATGCCCAGCAATGGGATTGCTGGATCAAATGGTAGATTCACTTGTATCGCTTTAAGGTATCTCCATATTGCTTTCCATAGAGGTTGAACTAGTTTGCAGTCCCACCAGCAGTGTAGGAGTGTTCCTCTCTCTCCACATTCACGCCAGCATTTGTTATTTGGAGATTTTTTGATAAAGGCCATTCTCACTGGAGTTAAGTGGTATCTCATTGTAGTTTTGATTTGCATTTCCCTGATGATTAGAGATGATGAGCATTTTTTCATATGTTTGTTGGCCATTCTTCTGTCTTCTTTAGAAAAGTTTCTGTTCAAGTCCTTTGCCCACTTTTTAATAGGGTTATTTGATTTTTTTCTTCCTAATTTTCGTGAGTTCTAAGTATATTCTAGTTATCAGCCCTTTATCAGATATGTAGGATGCAAAAATTTTCTCCCGTTCTGTAGGTTGTCTGTTTACTTTCATGACTGTTTCTCTGGCTGTGCAGAAGCTTTTTAGTTTCATCATGTCCCATTTATTTATTTCCACCCTGAACGCGCCCGATCTCATCTGATCTCGGAAGCTAAGCAGGGTTGGGCCTGGTTAGTACTTGGATGGGAGTTTGCTTTATTAATCTGGGTGCTCCTGTGCTAGGTGCATAAATATTTTGCCTTGTTATGTCTTGTTGAATTGCACCCTTTACCATTATATAATGATCATCTTTGTCTTTCTTTATTATTATTGATTTTAAATCAATTTTATCTGATATAAGAATGGCAAAATCTCTAGTTTCATTTTACTGTGTACACTGGGCTTTAGTTTGCTTACATAAGAATCTAAAACACTGGAGCCATCTAAGAATGGCATCCAAATTAAAGTTACTTTATCAAAGAGCATACATCTTGAAAGTAATGTAGTTGGATTCAAATTCTGGAAGTGGTATGCAAGAACCTCTGTTCCTAAAAATTATGCTCATTTGTAAAAGCAGTTATACTAGGAGACTAGAGGAATTTATTCTTCTCTCTGCCTGGGAAGCTCTCCCCGGTGTATGCATATGCCTCTCTCTCATGCTTCCTTAAGACCTCTGTACAGTGTCACATTATCAGAGAATTTTTCCCTAAAACTCAACCCAATCACTGTCTTGTTACCCCTCTTAATTTTTTTCTTAGATCGAATTGATATCTGAAATTAATATTAAATATATATCTGTCTGAGGAATATACATAACTGGGAGCAGGGACCTAATTTTTTCCCCTTAATATAAGCAATGCTTAGTCTATGGTTTGACTCGATAAAGATTTATTGTCTACAGGCACAGTGGCTCATGCCTGTAATCCTAGCACTCTGGGAGGCTGAGGTGGGAGGATCGCTTGAGGCCAGGAGTTTGAGACTAGCCTGAGCAAGAGTGAGACCCCATGTCTACAAATATAATTAAACAAATAAATTAAAATTTAAAAGTTATAAAAAAGAAAAAACAATATTGACCAAGGAACTAAATAGTAAGTTAATGAATAAATGATTGAACATACTCTTGTATGATTGAACATACTCTTGGTTGTAATTTATGGTGTCTAGATGAATGAGAGATTATGGATCTTTAGTTTCACTAATCCTGAATAACATGATTTTCTTGGTCGCTAAAACAGTAAAAAGATTGTAGGAGTGAGTCAGAATTGGAGTATTCAGAAAAGGAAGAAGATCTGGGCATCTTAAATAAAGGATTGTAGTGATGAGCTTTTGTATAATGAGTGAATAGGAGATAAGTAAATCTCAGAGACGGTTGTAGGTTGTATAATTGGGGAGGAAAAAGTCAGAGATCAGAACATGGGAAGAATTCAAGAAAAAATTTGAGTAGCACAAGGAATATCAATAATTAGAACATTGGAAAGTTATAGTCAGGTTGTGAAATGTTTGGATTTTAGAGTTTTGTAAATTGTTATATAGGTTATAATTATGCTAGGAGAAAAGAAATAAAAATGTGTTTAAAACTTATAAACTGTCCATTGGAATTTCCCATCAATGTTTACATGAATACAGTTTTAATTTTATTAAAACAGCTCCTTAGGAACACAGTAATGGCTACTTTTTAAATTAAATATTTTCTCAATTTAACAAAATATGCATATGTATATGTAATCTTTGAGAATTACTAATATCATAGTAATTATTTAAACAATTTAATTAGAGCTATCTATCTAGTTGCAGACCACTAGATATAGGACATTCTTCTGTTTGACTTATTTTTTCCTAATGGATTCTTTGAAAATCTCTATTCACTATATCTCCTTCTAATCAACAGAATTATTCTATTAACTAACTAACTGGAGCTATGGCTAAAATCTATGCTATCGATACCTGCCTTTCTCTGTGTGAATCTATTATAAATAAACCTTTATCAAAAGCTGCAATGGCCAAGAAAAAACAGAACAAAACAAACAAATGTGAGCAATTGTCCAATATAACCCTACAAACTAGTGGTGAGGCATGCATATACACAATTTCCAAATAATATAATTGCACCTGATGCAAGGACTCAGAGACAATATAATAAAAGGAACCCAGTTAGTGGTCCTAGCAATGGTCAATTTTTATATTTGAAAATACATATTTTTTCCATGATATTTTTCTATGATGGAAAAAGGTAGAAAAGTTATCTTCAATTCCTCAAACTGAGAGGGCCGTTTAGAGGCAATTTTACAATGTTAATAAATAGGAAAACCCATTAAAATCTGATTTACTAGGGTGGTCAGAATTAGTATTATAGCATAGTTTATTGCAGTTCACTTAGCACATAAGGCATGCATATTGTTTTCAATTTCCCTATACTCCCAGCTGAGTAGTAAAACTCTTCTAAGTAGTATATTAGTAACAATAATAGAGTAAAAGCTGGAGGGGTTTCTGAAATATCTTAAGAAATTTATTTCCACTTCTGCTGTAACAACCACTCAAGGCATAAAGTTCTTAATGTGGCACTTATAGACTTCAAGGATCATTTAAAATGAAATCTAAAACAATAAAACATTAGCATCATTGTAAAGCAGAAAATCACATTAAAATCTACATTCCTATATATTTAGATATTTGTATGTATCACTCTCCCCTGCCATAACCATCCCCTTCTTATCTTGAATGAGAATATTTCCTTGAAATCGGAAGGAATTCACAGTAAAAATAGTGCAATTTTTATATTTAAGTCATATTTTAAAGGTTTTAATTCAGTAATGTTCAAGTTTTAATTGGGTCCTTACAAGAACAGTGATCTGAGAGCTTTATTCCATATTACAAGAGGATTCACTTGCTACTTATCCTGCCAGCCTGGCCTTTGAGCTCTCCACAGCTCCACGCAGACCTAGGAAAGTAGCTTAACTTAACAGATATGGCAGTGAATCATGATAAGAGGTATTATATATTCTTTTTCTGCTATAGAATAAGGTAAGAGGAGAGGTAATTTACTTGGGTCATCCCTGATACAGATTCTTAAACCATTAATTCTGGGCAAAAAAAAAAAGTCCTGAAATAATATGGTTACAACATTCTGAAAGTCAAAAATGGGTGTGGAATTGTTATTTATCCACCTAACTACTTTTTTTGGTATCTGTCTGAGCCAAGAATTGTGGTAGGCTTGGGGATATTACTCTTACACAAGATATGTGTTTTCTTCATTCCTGGTACTTACATTGTAGTATGGAGAATGGACAAATGCAGAAGTGGAAACAAATACAAACCCATTGTGTTGATTTTTAGAAAGGAAGTAGACAGAGACTGAGGTAGTGACTAATGGAGGTAGTACTACAATAGTTGGTATCAAGGTCAGGGAAGACCTTTTAGAAGAGAAAGCAGTGCACTTGAAATGAAATATGAAAAGGAATATAGCCATTATAACAACAGGGAAAGAGTAGTTAAAAGCAAAAGCAAAGCAAGAATAGCAAAAGAGAAAGTTTGGAGGCAAGAGGTGTTTTAGTTATGGAAAGGAAAGCAATTTGACTGTGGTATGATTAGGGCAGCATTGAGGGAACAGCGTGTTGAGAAGTTAGAGAGGGAGACAAGATCCCATTATGGAAGTACTTTATAGACCCAGAATTTCTGATTTGAGAGTAAATGCCACGAGAAGCCATTAGAGTGTTTTGACCAAAGAAGTGTTGTGGTTCACATTTTTTGGCCAATGGACTGATTGTAGGAAGTGGCAGTGGATTCAGAAAGACAAGCTAAGAGCTATTTGTAGTTTTTCAGGAGACTGATAATATTATCCTGGTCCAGATACTCTCATAAAAAATGGATCAAAGGGTAAAATTTCAATACATAGTTTGGAGATGAAACCTGCATGAGCAACTGGTACGTTTATTGAGAGAGATAAATGAAAAGGAAAGAATCATGTGTGATTTCCCAAGTCTTTGGCTCAAACAACAGGATGCTCTTTATTTAGATGGAGAATATTGGAGGAGGGAAGACAATTGGAGGAGGAAAGACAGCTGAGAACCCAGTAAATATTTTAAGGACTCTTTTCTCAATTCCCACATTTTCTTTGAAATGCTAGTATAGCCCTGTGATTAAGAGTAGAGATACTGAGAATCGGGTAAAAAGCTCCCCCAGTCACTAACTTTGTGACTATCTACAATTTACTACATCTCTCTGGGCCTCGGTTTCTTTATCTGTAGCACAGAGATTATAATAATACACCTACCTTTTGGCATTGTAATCTCAATAAATATTACCTATTATTGTTAGAGGCAAACCATGATGCCTGGGATGTCATGGTCTAATTTTTTTCTGCTCCTTGCTTGCAGTTGCTTGTTTGTACTAGTCTGTTTGTAGGGACTGTGATATTTATAAATTATTTTTATAGCACTTGTGAAATTCTTTACATGTCTGTCTAGAAAGTTTCACAGCTTCTGGCAAGTCCATGGGGGAGAAAAGAATGTTTGTCTGTCCAAGTGTCATTAATACAAATTCATCTCAATGATAAATCAGTGAAGTACTGATAGCTAGATGAACACTAGTGAATGTGACCTTATCTCCATCCATTTCATTTGGGGACTTGATCTACTTTAAAAAGGTAAGAAATCTCCTTTTCTTTTTTTCTAAAGTCAAAGTGTATTTTATTCATTAGGGTTTTTATGAGATTTGGTCACATTTATATTTGCATTTAATAAAATTCACTCCTTTTTGTGAAGGATTAAACTCCATGAGTTTAGACAAATAAATACAGTAGTGTTAAGTGCCACAATAGTCAAGATATAGAATAGTATTATCATCTAAAAAACTCCTTTATACTGCCTCTTTTAAACCACCAAACCCTTGTAGCAACTGATTTGTTTTTTGTTCCTAAAATTTTTCCTTTTCCAGAACTGTCATATAAATGTCATATAACTGTCATATAACTGTCATATTATTCAGTAGCTTATGATTCTGAATCATCCATCTTATTGCATGTATCAATAATTCCTTTTCTCCTGGGTAATAACCTAGAGTGAGATTGCTGGATCATTCCAAAGTATCTGTACCATTTTGTATTCTCAACAGCAATGTAGGACAATTCCAGTTCCTCCATATCCTCACCAGCACTTGGTGTTGTCAGGTGTTTGTTTAGCTATCTCCATAAGAGTGAAATGGTATCTTTTGTGTTTATAATTTGAATTTCACTAATGACCAATTTTATTGAGAATCTTTTAATGTTTTTATCTGCTCTCTGTGTATCTTCTTGGGTTAAACCCTCGAGTATGTTGTATCAATCCTGGCTTCTGAATCCAGTTCCACACCCTCCTCTTGCCCCTCAGCGCGTGCACGTGTGCACGCGTGCGCGCACACACACACACACACACACACATCTCACACCTGACTGCTACTTACCATGTTGCTGAAATTTCTACATTTTTCTTGTTTGTTTTACCAGTAACCACTTTTCCATTTCAGTTTCCAAAAATGTATTTTTACCTCCCGCATAGAGAGAGTACAAATACATACATGTGTTCAGTCTACTATGTTTCACCAAAATGTCAGGTATTTTTTTCTTCTAATAGTTTTTTAACAGGAAATAGAAATCAGACAGAGAAGAGAATAACCGAGTAGATACTCACAGTAACTGATGATGCCAGCGACATTGAGAGCACATGTGAGATACCTTCCTGGAAACATAGACGTAACAAGAAGATAGCATAACATGGACAAGCAAGAAGATTTAGACCTGGCCATTTTGAGAGTGGCAGCTTAGTTCACTGCTTCTTGAGCAATAAAAATTAAGCATAATGAAGCATTAAAGAGATAGCTCTAGGATTATGTTACTAGGCCCCAAGTCCATCTGCGCCGTTTGCTGGGTAGGTGAGGTTGAGCAAGATTCTGTACCATTTGAGCTTTGGTTTACTAAGCTATAAAATAGAGATTAAAATAGTCCCAATTTCATAAAAGTATTGTAAAAATTTTAAAAATGAGCATAAAATACTTAGAAGAATGCTTGGGCTATGGAAAAGATTCATCATTTATTAGTGATTATCATTAATTATTACTAATTATCATTAATGTGTGTTGTGTGTTTGCTGGATGGCGATGGAAAGACAAACAGCACAAAAGGATGATTAAGACAAAATCGAAAAACATTATTCACTTTTCTTAAATAAAATGGCAAAAATTCCATGAGTACCTTAATGCTCAAAATATATAAGAAATAAGGTAAATTTCAACATTCCTTTTGATGATATGTGTAAAAAAACAAGTTATATACACATTTTCTAAATAAAGCATAAAGACATAGGTGATTAAAACAACTGTTTCAAAATAGGAATGAACATTAGAGTCATCATAATTAAAATCAGGAACAAAACAAATATTCTCTAATTATCACATCTATTAAACAGTGTTATGAAGTTTTAGTTATTTAAATATCTAGAAGAAAGAAATAAGACTTGTAAGAATTGGAAAGAAGATTATAATTATTTTCATAGTATGTAATTACTTGTAAAGGAAACTTCAGGAATTGGCTAATAAAACAATTAGAATAATAGAATTCAAGAATGTTGCTAATTATAAAATACATATATTTTATACATATCAGAAATAACCAGTTTGAAAATGGATTAAGAGTCAAGTACTTTTCACTATAGTCACAAAATTTGCAACTATCCAAGAAGCAAAGTATATAAAAGAAGAAATATAATGGCAAGTATTTAAGTACAAGAATTTGGCATCATTACAGACCTGGATTTGAATCTCAAATATACCACCAATAGATGCCATTTATTAATGTTCTTTCTGAGTCAAATGCTATTATAAGCACTTACCATGTAAATGATTTAATCTTCTCAACAACTCTATGAGTTAGGCAACAAAATGTCTACTTAAAAAATGATGAAACTTAAGTACAGAGAAATTAAAAATGATATTTATAATACAACAGCTAGTAACTTGTGTAGCCTGGACACAAACAAATACAAGCATACCTTGTTTTATTGTGCTTTGCAGACATTTTGCTTTTTACAAATTGAATGTTTGTGGCAACTCTACATCAAGCAAGTTTATCAATGCCATTTTTCCAACAGCATCGCTCACTTTGTGTTTCTGTGTCACACTTGGGTAATTCTTGAAATTTGGTGTTTTAAAACAATACAAATTTGTTTTATTATAGATCTGGAGGTCAGTCTACAATCAAGGTAAGAAGCCTACAATGGAGGCCGAAAGTCTTAGAAGTTTAAATTGGGAATGGTTACATTTTTTTCTTAAGGCTTTAAGGAAAAATCCATTTCCTTACCTTTTCCAGCTTGTGGAAAAGTTGCGTTCCTTGCCTTGTGGTGCTTTACTCCATCTTCAAAGCCAGCTGCATAGCATCTTCTCTTTTATCTGACTTGTGATCTCCATTTTATAAGAACACCTGTGATTATCTTGGCTTACCCAACATGTTCCTCAAGTCAATATATGCATCTGTGAATTCTGTTTTGCAATATAAGGTAACATTCACAGGCTTTGGGGATTAGGGCATACACATCTTAGGAAAGACATTACTCAGTCTAACATAAATGGTTTCCTGCATATTATTTCTAGGATATTATTTCTCTCTGTCTGAATTTATCTCAATGAAAAGACATATTTCTAACATACAGTGGTGATACAAGGATAAGATAAATGCAATAGTCATTCTTGTCCAAGAATAGTAGGAATGATAGCACATACCAATAACATGTCCATAGCAATTCCCAAATCTAATCAGATACATATCATCACTTCTCTGATTAGATCTCAGTGCTGTTCCTTGAATGTTGTTCTCCACATCTCTTAGCAAAGTATTATCTATATCAAAGCTCTTGGCCTGGACTCTTGGCTCCACTTTCCTCATCAGCCTTCCTTTTTTTTTTTTTTTTGTTATTTATTTATTTATTTTTTTCTAGACAAGAACTTGACTATATTTGCATTTGAATAGCTTCCTCAGCATGATTCCTACTCATAAATGTGTTGGGGTTCAAAACATTTGTTTAATTTTGAACTCTGTACATTTCACTGCAAGCTAACAATGTTTCTTTAAATACTATAATTTTTAAGTATTCTTATGGTTTTCTGACAAATATCACACAATTGACTCATTAGACAAAAGCTATGGCTGCAAATCTGTTAAAGATTAGGCACTTTCTTATAGGATGTGTTGAATCAATGCTTTAAAATTTCTTAGGAGGATTTTTGTCAGATTGAGTCTATGAAATGGTCTTTAAATCTTTCCAAAGTCTTAAGAAAGTGTTCTACAGTCACACCGTTGAAATGGTCTTTAAAGATATTTCTTACTTTGAGAGCCTTTTGACATCTAAGAAGGCTGAGAATATGATGAAGTATTGTTTTAATAAAGGAACTCCTTATTTATTTTTATTTACTTCAAATTTTGCTTTAAAATAGAGCAATTTATTTTTAGCTTGTTTCTTACTATCCTTAATTATCATGTACCACTATAGAAAACCAGTTGGCACTTGCAACTTTTCTGTGGAAATTTCCTTGGTCAGTTGTACCAGTTTATTTAGTAAATTTTCTATTTTTCATGTTATCACAGGCAGCAGTTTTACTAAACTTTCCATCATTATATAACAGGGATCATCTTTCTCCAGCCTCCAAGAAAATTTTCCTTACTATCCTTCTAATTTCCATTAATAATCTTGATACTTTTCAGGCCTCTGGTAACCATCCTGTCCTAAAGCTAGCTTCATATAGTTTTAGTTTATTTGTTTTTTTTTTTTTTTTAATTGTAGTCTCCCTCCCCCATTCTAGGTACCAGTTTATCCTTCAGTTATTTTTGCTCTATAACAAATCCTGAAACTTTATAGCTAAATCTATTAAGAAAACATCTTATGATTTTGTGGCTTGACTGGAATTAGGTGAGCAGTTCTCACTTGGCTTCTCTTAAGAAATTGCCATCAGATAGCCAGTGGGGACCTCAAAGACTCAATTAACTTCAATGTCCAAGATGTATAACTCACATATTGCTTATTGGCTCTAATCTCTGCAACTTCACATGGTATATGGATGATGTAACCTCTCTGTGTGGTCTGGACTTTGCACAGAATTGTGACTGGGTTTTGAGAGGGTGTATTACAATAACAACTGTTCCAAGAGACCCAGTGAGAAGCTGCAAGACTTCTTATGACATAGCTTCACTATGTTCTATTGGTCAAAAGCAATTCTCAGGATCAGCCCAGACTGTAGTGAAGAATGTTACACAAGGACATAATCATTAGGAAGTGTAAACACTGAAGAACTATATTGGGAAACTAGCTACTACATGAAAATTACGAGGAACTAATATTGTTTATTGTAAATCTGCCTTATTAAGTGACTTAAAATTCTCTAGAGGTAGATGTATGCATTTTGATGTAATTTATTGAGTGGTTTTAAGTTTTCTAGAAATAAGAACATACATTTCATTGTATAATTTGTCATAATTTACATGTGAATATTGTTAATGTTTTCTTTGATCAGAAATTCATGTCAATTTTTAAAATTTTCAACCATAGTATTAAAAGTGATAAATGGTATTATTTAAGAGTCTTCTGAAAATAATATAGCCACTTCTCTTAAGATTTTCTCAGATAAAATTTATGTTTATATTTTGTTAGGTACAAGCATATATAAAATAAAATAACATATGAAAGCATGTAGCATGATTAGGTACATAGTAAGATCAATAATTTTTAGCTGAAGTAAATGATATTTTGTCTATTTTCTAAACTTTTAATACTTTTTTCTTTAACATTCACTGTTACTTCATAAAAATGTTATGAAGATTAATAACTTAATTAACAGGTATATAGAGGGCATTTTTAAATTCTCAAAGAAATGCTATTTAAATGAGAATTATAGTGGTATAATGATTATTTTCAATGGGAATTGACCTTTATTGAGGTAACTGATTAATTGTGCCTAAAATTAGTCATTTATATTTCCTTCTGAAAGTTAATTCCATTCTTAATAGCATCAGGGTTTATCTGATCCATACCTTTTTAGAAACTTTTTATTTGCTGGGTGTCTTAGTTCATTTGTACTGCTGTAAAATACTTGACATTGGGTAATTCATAAAGAACAGAAACTTATTTCTCATAGTTCTGGAGGCTAAAGTTCAAGGTCACTGTTTGGTGATAGCTAGCCCTCTCTGCTTCCAAAATCATGCCTTGTTGCTGTATCCTCTGGAAAGTACAAATACTATGTCCTCACATGACAGAAGTGAAAGAAGAGAAAAACCGCTTAAGCTAGTTTCCTCCAGCCTTTTCATAGGGCACTAATCAATCCATTCATGAAGGATCTGTTCTCATAATTTAATCATCTCCGCAAAGGCCCCACCTTGTAATACTACCACAATGGCGATTAAGTTTCAACATAAACCTTTGGGGAACAATCCAGACCTTAGCACTGGGATTTTGATGAAATCATGCTGGTTTTCAAAGCTTTGTTTTCTGAGATCCAAACTATCTGAGAAATAGACTCAGGAGTAATGCAAATAGGACAACATGTCAACTTTATTAGATCACATGGTCTTTTCATTCTTCATGTATAAATTTAAATTACCCACCCAGTGCTGCATTCTTTTCACCTTGCAGATGAAGGTTCTCTTGTGGCAAACTTATAAAATGAAGGAGCAGAGAATGCTAGCGTCCTGAGAACAAATTCTCTAAAAGAGAAAAAAGACCCAGTCACATACTCTCAGTTTTGTTTTTCCAAAAATGAACAGCTAAGTCACAGATCTTTCCAAGATCATGAGAGAATGAGAAAGTGGAGAAAGGCTAGAAGATATTCTTCCTGGTATTTACACAATGGCAAATCCCCATATGTGATAGGCAAAGTAGGAATAGTGGGAGAGGAAGAAAAGGGTTTCCTCTACCAGAGTTATGTAGAGAATTTCAAATGATCTGTTTAGAATTTCTAGATTTTAATTGTAGTTAATTCATTAGCAGCTAAAAAATCCAAAGAGAGAGCAACACATGTAAAACTAAAATATATATTATATATATATATAAAGTATTAGGTTAAATGCCATCTGTGAAAAGAAAAATTGATGTGTAATAGGGCAATTAAAATATTTATAATGCTAAACATCCCAACCTCCTATTAGAGAAAACTCAATAGTTTTATCAGGTTCATATTGTTTTTAGATTGCTATAGAGGATTGACAAAATATCCTTAAATATAGAGTCAATTCATAATTTGAAAAATCAAAGTTAGATAAAATTCTACCATGAGTGCATTTAAGTAGTGATATTTGGGCTTTGTAAAACGTTTTTTCTATGTAAGTTGTCATATTACTTATAAGTCTAACTTGCTTTTACTGTAACTATGTCAAAGCCTGAAGGGAATATATTCCAAAGAATTTTACAATCATTGTAATTAAAATTACCTTATAACAATGGAAAACTTTCCTTTTTACTAGATTTGTGCTGTGATTAAAAGAAACAATTCAGCTAAGACAGAAAACCAAATAAGATCCTTGAAAATTTCATTATCCTTAAACATTATTTTTGCTTGTAGAGGGATTTTTTCTACAGTAATTTTTTTAAACAGAAAACAACAAAATAGTCAAAATAAACTAATAATTTTTTTTACAGTAACACCTACAGTAACACCTTGTAGATATTTTATTTCACTACATACAGTTATATCCTTTTGGAATAAAAGAGTTTTAAATAAAGTGTATAGAAAATGAACTGGTTAGTTCTGGGTCAGAAAATGCTCATGTTCTTTCAGTAAATTTATGCTGGAAGAATTTGGGTACAGACATTTTTTTACTTGATTTATTCCCCCAAGATACACTCAATTTTAGAGATCTAAATTCAATGTAATTATCAAATGTTATTTGTGTAGATTTATAAATTATTTGGATTTAGATCTTTTCATTATGTTATTTGACATGATAAATTTAATTATTTGACATGATAAATATAATAAGAAGTAAGTCAAAATATCTTTAATATTGAAAGTATCTTAGAAGTCATTTAGGACGTACCATTCACTTTTCAAAACTTAAGTGATTTTTCCAGTATCACATAGATATTTATTAGGAGAGCAAAGGTTCAAAACCAGAAGTTTCAGTCTAGGATTGTCCCCCACCTCTGTACAGTGATCCTTTGATCAACGCACTGAGTAGGAAGAACTTACCAAGTACTTTAAATATGCACTGCAGGAGCAAAAGTGTGGAGATTATCCTGAAAGGCAAGATGTAATCATTGAAAAGATGGATTGTTCATCTATGATTTAGGAAATATATGCTCATTCAATTTCTCATGAATTGTGGATGTTAATAGTTTCCAAAAGATGAATGTTAGGTTTTCATTAAGATTCTCAGCATATTTTTGATTATTTGGACTTTGAAACTGAACGACACAATTAAAAAAGAAAATTAGCTAAACTTCAGCTTAAATGTCCTTTTCTCTAATTTGACCTTCATCTCAAATATAGAGAACTCATGATGTTCTGAGGATCTGGAAACCTGTACCTATGAGGGCAGGTTTCAATTTAAAAGGATTATGCTCCCAAATGCCAGAGCTGCCAGAAGCTATGTATGGGAAGCTGTTTTGGGACATTGTTCCTAAAATTATTGCTTCTAGCAGATGGCTTATCCACAAGTGAAGATGATTCAATACTTAAAATGAAGAAAAAGATAGGACTTTTGGGGGTAAAATACACTCACAACACCCAGCTTGTTCAAAACCTTATATTGATGTAAAATCTCAACAGTTAAGACACTAATGGGAAAATACTTTCTCACCTCTTCTCACAAAATGCTTTAATTTCAAGTATGGTATATACTATTAATCAGTGAGGGTATTATGAACCATGATTAAAATAATTTTTAATTTTTTTCAAATGTTATACTTTATGTCCTTATATGGATATTAATTTATTAATTTGAGATTGTAATATATTCTATGACAAATGGTTTTCAGATAATGGTTTGTTCTCTGATGAATGCTGGGTGGCTTATTGAGACAGTGTCACCTTAATTAAAATGCACCTAGGAAAGTATCACTCTGGTCAGGACTTCAAATATAGTTAAGATAAATTAATATAGTTGAACCCAAGAGATATATTATAAATTCCTCTTTATGCTTCCTTTATTTCTTTCAAGGACAATTTACCCCCTACAGACATAACTGATCTTTTGTTTCTTATTGTCTCATCCTGAAAATTACTTTAATTCACTGCTTAAAAACTTAACTTATTTTTTGCTGCATTATAATTTTTTAAGCCCAGACAGCAATGACACAGCATCAATTTCCAAAATTATGTTGGACATTAGAAATTAGGAATTTAAAGCAAGATAAGTTTTAATTTATAAAAAATGTGGTA
This sequence comes from Microcebus murinus, assembly GCF_040939455.1. NCBI lineage: Eukaryota > Metazoa > Chordata > Mammalia > Primates > Cheirogaleidae > Microcebus > Microcebus murinus. The sequence goes on from NC_134112.1 coordinate 65,043,381, forward strand.
AGCAAAGCAAAATCATGACTTTTGATCTTTACATTTGTCAAATGAATTTCAAGCATCTTACGTATAAATACAATTACTTAGAAGCAATCATTTGAAGAAATGGCTAACTACTAAAAGAGGGCGGCTCAGGGTTTAAATATACTATTTTTTTATTGGATTCTTGAACTACATTTTATGTTTAATATAAGTATAGGGAGGTTATAAAATTATTAGTGAATATTTATTATTCTTTCAAAAAATACAGCAGATGATACATACATGTTCTTATTCTCATAATTTATCATGCAGAGTAGTTCATAGTCCCAAATTTGAAGAAGTATATACATGACAAAGAAAAAATAATAAGTTAAAAATTAGGCTATAAAACAATGCGTTTGTGTTCATTCAAACAAATGAGGCAGTGCTTTTTAATGGTTATCTGTGCAATATCTGGAATCAGACTGCCTTGCTCTCTCTGCCCTTTATAGATAGGCAACCATGGGTTTAGGAGTTAATTTCCCTAGGACTCAGTTTCCTACTTGTGCAATAGGGAATATGACAACTGATTTTTAGGGTTGTCTGGGGATTAAGTAAAATACATTATATAAAGCGTTTAATTAAGTGCCTCGCACCAAATAAAGGCTTAGTAAATATTTGCTTTATGACATAATTAAGAGTGATTTTTTTTTATCAATGATATTCTTCTACTTGGCCATGATAAATTTTCTTGAAGGCTATATTGTATTTAATTATTCTTTTCAGAAATTTAATTTGAAGGCTTTCTATTAAGCAAATAGAATGTGAAAATCATGTAAATATTGATAACTGGAAGACTAAATATTCTTTTTCATATATGGTGGACCACAGATCTGTAAGAGTGAAATGCTGCAGGGAGTCATTTCTGTAACAACTAATGCCTTAGTGAATATACTGGAAAGAATTTCCTTGTGAGGGTCTAGAAGGGCTTGTTTGCAACCTTGGCTAAGCTGGCTTTTGAATTGTTCCCTGAGTGATAAGGTTGTTTTATGCACTTGTGAATTTTCTCTTCCAACCTACTTAGACTGTATACAAACAATATGATTAATGGTGAACATTTCCTTTCCCTCTGAGGGTCTGGGATATTGATAATTGTGGCTGACCACCCAGGCAGAATGTGGCTGAGTGATCATGCCACAATAAATACCTTGGATTCTGAATTTCAAGTGCACTTACTAGAGCAGAAACACTGCACAAGTGCTGCAACAATTTGCTGCTGGAGGAGGGAGAACATAGGAAGCTGGTGCATGGCTTCATCATCTAGACTGTACCTAATATTAATATGTTTTTTCCTTTGCTGATTGCTGCAATAAACTATAGCAGTGACTATAACTGCCTTTGAGTCTTTGGACTCCTTCTGGCCAGCTAATCATGAAATCTGTATTTGGTCATGGGGACCCCAAAATAGATGTATTCAATTATATGATATAAAATATTGTGCAGTTGGGGATTATGCTAGGAAAGATTATCAGAATTTTTATAGGACAAGGTCATAGTTATCAGTTGGATAGGAGTGTGAGAAGGTAGCAGTTTTTCTGAGTTTAGCCCTAAAGACGAGGGAGTAAGAGATAAAGTGAATGTTGGCATGAAGTTTATGAGGCACATTTTTTATTATTTCCTTCTCCTGTGTCATCGAACATGATAGCCTACATCCATATGCAGCTAGTTGCTACCTTATTGAGCAGTGAAGATCTGGAAGTTCTTAATATTTCCTGGTAGACATATTAGGAAAAAATGTTTTTGTATTAGCTGCCAACTGAGAATGAGATTTTCTTGTTATTTTGGTGAATGACATCATGCCTAAATTTTTTGTAAGCTAATAGCATTTTTGCTATGTTCAAAAACAGTGTTCTATAACATTTTTTTGGTTAAGAATTTGAATCAGTAAGTCTTTTAGCATGACCACCTATGTTTTGTTTTTCCATTATACACATGCATGATTGTACTGATAATGTGTTATATACATTAGAAATAATATACTGAAATGAATTTTTAAAGACTACAATAAAATAAACCATGAGCTTTTACTTCTATAAGTGAACAATGAACATCAAATAATATTGGTAGAAGGGAAGCTCTCACAGCCTCTCCACGTAAAACAATTATTATTCATTGATTATGAGTATAAAACACATATTAAGTTTTCAGTGGAGAAATGCTGCAGTTATCATCTTATCCAAGTAATAAAATTTAATATCACCAGTAATGAGACATAGCAACATCACATGCCTTCTGATATGATGTACTGAGAAAAAATGATATAATATCTTTGCTCTCCATGCCAAAAAATAATGAAGAATCTTATTCATCAGGCAAATCAGACAAACCATAAATGAAGGAATTTCTACAAAATTATTAACTTGCATTTAATAAAAAAGTTAAAGTTATGAAAGACAAAGAATAACTGAGGAGCTGTTCCAATTTTAAGAAAACCAATTTGATTCTGGATATATAATAAACCTTGCTAGGATAATTGGCAAAATTTGAGTGGGATCTATAAATAAGATGATAATATAATGCATCCATGTTAATTTCTTGTTTTTGTGGTTGTATAGGAAAATTTTTAAGAGACATTAAGAGATAATGAGGTCATTACATGTTAACTTTATTTTCAGGTGGTATAAAAAATACATTATATATATGTATACAGACATGTACATTTTTATACAGAGAGAGGGAGAAATAAAGCTAATGGTAAAATGTGAATGCAGTGTACACTGAAGTTCTTTTTATTACTTTTGTACCATATTTGAAAATTTGAAGTCATTTCAAAATAAAAAGTTCGGAATGATGAAATATTTACCTTAGAATTTAGGAAAGATTGTATTTGCCTTACTAAAATATTTTATTACTTTGTCTAGGAATCATAAACTGGCACCACCAATATTAGAAAATCATATAGATATATTTTATTAAACAGAATGTTTTTTAAAATAACATATGAACCTAAATATATTTAAGTGGTGGTGAATTCTCCCGTTCCAACAGAATCTATCGTTCCCTATTGCCTTAAAGCCAGCCTTAACCATAGATAATGAAATCCAATGAATAGTGCTCACCATATCTAAGCACTGTTCTAAGTACATTACAGATATTCACTCATTGAATTTCCAACAGACTGTGTAAGGCAGCCTCTAAGATGGCCCCAGGCCTTCATGGCTCCTGAAATTTACTGTTTTGTGTAATCTCCATTTCTTGGGCATAGGTTGGAGCTGGTCACTCTATGTAACATATGGAATGCAGCAACAGTCATGAGATTTTTACTCCCAGATTAGGTTACATAACACTGTGACCTCCTTGTTCACTTGTCTTTCACTGGCTCATTTGAAAGAAAATAGCTGCCTTGTTGTGAGCTGTCCTGTGGAGAGATTCATGGTTCAAAAAAAAATTGAGGCATCCTTGGGCTGTTGGGCTGGGAAGAACTAAGGCCTTCAGTCCAATAATCCATGAGGAGCTGAATCTAGCAAGAACCATGTGAGTGAGATCAGAAGCAGATCTTTTCTCAGGCAAGCCCCAGCGAACACTTTCATTGCAGCTGTGGGTGAGAGACAATGAATCAGAGGACAGAGGATCCAACTAAGACACATCCAGGTTCCTGACCCACAGGAGCTGTGAGTAAATAAATTTTTTCATGAGCCACTAAGTCTTGGGGGTAATTTGTTACTCCACAGTAGATAACTGTTACAGATAAGTACTAACATGATTGTCATTTTAAAGATGAGGGAACAAATTAAGCTTGTAGCCCACTTGCTGAAAGATTGTTTGGGTTAAACACTCACAGTAAGTATAATGCCAGTTAATTCCCTACCTGACGTATATAGGCATTTGTGTTGGTAAGCCACATAGATCTATTCTTTAGCAGGTTAGCTTCTCTTTAAGACTATTGCATACAATTCACGATGCAAAACATAGTCTTATATCCAAGAGTGTTTTTAAACATAAGTAATTGAAATTAGAAGATCAAACCATATTAAAACATATTTCTGATGGGGAAAAGTTTCACTAGTAAAAATGTCACTTACATAATGAAAATGGAAAACAAACACAAGAGGTGGCTGGCTGGCTGGCTGGCTGGCTAGCTAGATAGATAGATAGACAGAAAAAGCAAGATTAAAGGAAAGATGATATCTACATCAAAATATGGCCTTTTTATTTGGGTCCTGAGTTATTCACTGTGATAACAATCCTCATTTATCCTACATGCTCAAATAAGTGATATTTTGGGTCTTCCTTTATTCAGATGAGAAGTAAGCCCTCACTGCTTTGTTGTGAGATTTTATTTTTTTTTTTTTTGCTTAAATAAAAGAAAATCACTGCTATCTCCTTTCTCTCCTTAGTGTTTTGTTTAATTTGCATGTTATATTCCTGCTCCACGGAACAATCTATATTCTAGGCTAGAAAATTTGCAGTTATACTGGACTTTGAAGAAAAGACTTTATTTTCTGAACATTTGGATATTTGAATTTGTCATGACAGTTTTATTGGTACATAGTTCACATGCCATAAAACTCACCCTTTAAAATTCCACTTGTTTTTAGTGTATTCACAGAGTTGTTTAATCATCACCACTCTCTATTAATAATTTTAGAACAGTTTTATCATCCCCCAAAGAAAACTTCATATCCATTAGCAATTCTTCCTATATCCACTCAACTGAAGTCCTAGCAAGTAATAATCTACTTACTGTCTCTATGGATTTCTATATTCTGACCATTTCTTGTAAATAGAATCATGCAAGATGTGGTCTTTTGTGAAAAGCTTCTTTCACTTAGCATTATGTTTTCAAGGTTCATGCCTACCGTAGCATGTATTAATGTTTCATTTCTTTTTATTGCTGAATAATATTCTATTACATGGATATGCCACATTTTATTTATCCATCCATGAGTTGATTGACATTTAGGTTGTTTTTAATTTTTTGCCATCATGAATAATGTTACTAAAATTTGTGTTTAAGTTTTTATATTTTCAATTGTCTAGGGTACATATGCTTGGCCATATGGTAACTCTATGTTTAACATTTTGAGGAACTGCCAAACTGTTTTCCAAAGTGATTGCACTATTTTACATTCCCACCTTGAGGGTTCCAATTTCTCAGCATTCTCACTAATATGTGTTAATGTCTGTCTTTTTTTATTTTAGTAATCCTGGTGGGTGTAAAGAGATACCTCATTGTGGTTTTGATTTACATTTCCCTAATGACTAATGATGTTGAACTTTTTTTCTTGTGCTATTGGCTATTTTTATATGTTCTTTGGAGGAATATCTACTCAGATCCTGCTCATTTTCAAATGGTGTTTGTTTTTTTCAAATTATTGAATTATAAGAGTTCTTTACATATTCTGAATACAAGTCCCTTATCAGATGTATAATAATTTTCAAATATTTTCCCCAATTTTGTAGGTTGCCTTTACACTTTCTTGATATGCTTGATGATATTTTAAGAATATGCTAACTAAACACTTCAGGCAAATCTTCTATGTAGGAACTATTTACATCCTAGTTGAGAATATTATATGTTCAATAGCAATGTTTTAAACTCAGACTTTCCAGTTTGGACTCTGGATACTTTCCCAAATTTCATAGATTTTTAAAATAATTCTTTGGTGAAACTATAATAGTTTATATTATTTTAACTGGATCTAGAGTCCCTTGAATTCTATGTATTATGTACTTTAGATTAGAAGTTCTTATTGGAATAGCCCTAAGTAGTTAAAGGTCCTACCAGAGTGCTTAAAGCTAATATTGTTATTTACATAAATATCAATGAAATGGCCTCCCTGGCTTCTGTGTGCATGCATGTGTACATGTTTGTATGTGTGTTGCTTTCTAAACCAGATGATCTTTCTATTAATCGTTTTTTTTCTAATTCTTGTAAAGTCTGTTTAAATTTTGTACAAGTAAAGGTTTTTGCAGAGTTTATTTTTCATTATTAAATAAAAATAAGAGATAGAATGAAGGATAAAATTGCAAGAATGAAAAGGTAATGTATCTCCTCAACCCATATGTAAGGTGTATAGACCCACCTCCCTCATAGCCTGAACTGTCTCTACCAGATACGATAAGCCGTGCTCAGAATCCATCAGCAATACAAATGGTAACGTTGTATGGAGTCTTGCCAAAAAAAAGACAAGTGGCAGCTTAGTAATATCTTTAATAGTGAGCCTTTATTCTCATCACCTTCCCCACTGTCCTCCTCTTTCTCTCTCTTCTTTTGATTTTAAAAATTAATTATTTAAAAAAATATACCCTAGGAATGACTTATCTTGCAGCTGAATACAACCACCATATCAGCAATACCACTTGTCCCTAGATTCTGGATGCTGCAGCAAGGAGTGCTCATCTCTCTCATGGAGAAAGAGGATACACCTGCCATGTGACTATCTCTCTGAGAGTGAATGCTGTGTGATTCTCACTTATTTACATCACTAGCTTAAAGCTCAGGGGTAAGTGCTTAGATCTGAGCTTCCAGAGAGGCTTGGTACATAAGTATCTTCGATATTTGGCTTCTGTATGGGAGGATCTTTTGTTTCCTGAGATAGGGGAGCCCTTATATATAGGACTTTTGTTTACATTCAGAGTCACCTGAAACAATGGCAGACATCCCTGCAACCAGCCATTCCCATGAATCCATTCAAGAAAACAGCAAAAATGAGTCATTTAAGAATGAGTTTTCATCATAGGAAACTAGCAAAATATATTTAAAGTTGTTTCTGAAGATGCTCACAAATTGCTAATGCATATAAATAAAATTTAATCTGTCTTAAAGCTAACCTGTTCAACCAAGTTCTGATAGTTCTAAATTTAGAAAGACATCAAATTATTGACGTTAGTAATTTGGAAACTCATGTGGTATTATAGGGTTACTACTAGGTGTTGTTTCAAATTTCTTCATGATGATAGGAAAAAAAATCAAAGTGAATTTAAAGAGCCAAATTAAATAAGACTTTTTCTGCCCTCACTTTAGTCATTCTCTAAGCACACATGTATCTGTGAATTATTGTTTTGTTTATCACACAGTCATTTAACACAGGAGTTCTACTTTAGTCATGTAATTTTCATGTAAGTACAGATCATCTAAAGGAATGCAATGAGGAATTTGACTTTGGTATCTAAGTAATAAAATGCTGTGCTCTGGAAAAGGTCACTAAATGCTTTCAGAGCAATGCATGGTTATAGCTTAGAAATGTTTTTGGGGGTACCCATGTACATTATGGGATAGCAATATTTTAAAGAAACTCTCAACTCTTGTAATCAGTGAATTGTTAATTGAATGATTCAATGAATGAGCCTTAGAACTTCCCTGTAATCTGACCTATTATCTGTGGCTGGATGTATCTTGGACTACAGCCCTGTTCTGATGTATCAGGCTATCAAAATCTTCTCACAAAACTCTCTTATATTCAATGAGTAGTTCTAAAAATTTAATTATAAGATATTCTAACTAATCTTTCAACATTTTCTCCTACTCCACCTGCACCACACACACACACACACACACACACATACACAAACACACACACACACATCAGCTAGGACCTAGGAGAGTGAAACCCATATTTTAGTATCAATTCTCCCACAATGAATTCTTTGAAGGACTAGACTTCAAAACGAAGTAAGTCTAAACACAACATGAATCTATAGCTGAGCTCCAGTCCTGAGAAGTAGATAGGTGAGTTTATAATCATTTATAGTCAGTTTTTATCACTTGCCAATCCAGTGATAAGAACTGGATATGTAAGAAACAATGTGTAAGTAAGTAATCGATGGATGGTGAGGAGTGGTCAGTGAAAGCAATTAACTTGTCAAATAGTATAATTCACTTCTTTTATTTGGTTTTAAAAAACATTCTAGGATCTGTTTTTTAATAAGTTATTAACTCTGGTCTCTTTAAGATGTATTCCAAACATTTTTATTTTATTTATGTTGGCACTTCTCTTGTTAAGGCATGTGTAATCTAAAACAATAGTGATAGTTGCACACTTACAGGACATAAAATAAAAGAGTAAAAACTGAATTAATATAAAAGTATAAAATATACTGTACCCATTAGAATAAAAAACATTTCTCTCCCCTAATACAGACTCTTTTTTCCATGGTGTGGATATTACTATACAGAAACAGATCATTGTCTCATAATAGTTATTGCTTTTTCAATTTTAAGAAAAGGAACCTAAATTATTAGATAACAATTATCAAAAAAGTTAGTCTATCTTTTTTATCTTTTCACACCTAAAAATATACTTTGTAATCATTTTCAAACTCTTCTGGTTCATGCTGATGAGACAAAGTGTGACACTCTCCTATGAATGTGTGTGGTGTAAGATCGGTGGCTGTTAACACAGTGACAGGAAGGTTAGGGTAATTAATGAGGAATGAGGGTAGAAGGCACTTGCAGAATGTAACATTTTCATAAATTGTATGTTCTCCAAGGAGCTTCTTATTATGGTTCCTTCAGTACCAACCCCATCATTTCTTTGGAACATGTCGCATTCTAAACTAGTGCTCCATTCCCAAGGCAACTCTCCTCAATGCAGCTCTTTGGTGTGCCATGGATTCTTCAGAGAAACTTATTTTGTCAAATGACAGTTGTCTTCTAATTCCTCATTCATTTCACCATAGTCTCACTTATGAATTTTAAGTTCATGTTCTCTTAGTTTTAGGGAGAAATTCTAGAACAGTTAAATCACTGTAAAATGGACACATGTTTAATTCCAACTCTGCCATCCAACAAGTCTTTCAAGGTTTCAATGTTTTCTTCCTACTTACACCTCTCTTCATATTGTCATACTGAAATCTATGTTATTTTTAGGGTTTTACCTGAGCACTATGAAAATAGTCATGGCATGGATAACTATAGTCTCAATACCTTTGTGGAAAGAAGTTTTGTATAAATTAATATTGTCTGCCCTCCACTTGCAGAGATGTAGCATTCCAGGGACGAATAACTGGATAATTCTGCTAAGAGTCATCATCCAAGGAAAGGATAGTCTGGAGGAATGCCATGTGCAGAGGAATTTGGTCAGAGATGCTCTTTGCAGGTTTCTATATTCTGGAACCTTGGCAAAAAGTGAGCTCTAATCTGTCAACACTTAGGTACACCTATGGAAACAACATTCATCAGAAATCAAGCAGATGGGAGGAGGGAAGAGGAGATGGGTAAATTCACACCTAACGGAAAGCAATTTATGTAACCAAAACATTTGTACTCCCATAATAGTCTGAAATTTTGGAAAAAGGAAAAAACAAACAAACCATGAGCTCTGTGGAAATGAGCTGATTTTGAAGTGTTGTCTCTCCTTCAGAAACTCTTAATCCCAAATAGAGTGGGAATGATTTTCTTGAGGCTTTCCTAGTGGGTGCTTTAAATATGTCTTTGCATATTCTAGAGTGGAGAAATCAGTTCTGACCAGTGCTCCTCTAGGGATAGAATTTGTGTAAGAGTGGAGTTGCCAAGGCAATAATGACAGCTTTCTCTATACTCACTTCATTTGCCATTTTCTTCAAATTTAAAATAATAATAATAGTAAAATGAGTGGTCATCAAATGCCAAGGGCTGTGCTATGTCTTGGAGATCAGTTGAAATAGATATGGTCATTGCTATCATGTAGGTAATAGGCTGGACACCTTACAGACTCACCTCTATCCAATCCTGGTTCATCACTTTAGAATTTGATGAGCTGGGTGGGAGGCAATTATCCATTTGCTGCACAAGCAGAGAACAGAGTAAGGCGGTGGAATATGCACAGGCCAGATCTTCAGGAAGCAGTGGTTTTTGTAGAGGTCCTCAGAGGAACTTTTAGAAATTATGCTCTTCCTCAAAAGAATATAATGAGCAGGAGATAAATTCATGAAATCTATGAAAGCATATATTCTGATGAGGGAGGGCCACAAACCAGTATAAGAAGTTATTGCTGTAGAAAATGGGGAGCAAGAATCATGTTGGTATCAAGCATAACAGCAGTTTGTTATCCATTTGACAAATATGTGCTGATGGCGTGCTCTCTGAAAGGCACTGGAGATACATCCAGCAAGATGCAACTGTGGTTCTTTCTTTCATAAAGCTCACATATTAACTGGAGATATGAATTTTAAGAACCTAATTCCACAATTGCATGGTTTATTGTATTGTTGGAATTGTCAATATTATATGAAAAGCAGCTTTGGGATATAAGAAGAGCATATAAGAGGGGCTTCCTAAGTTGGTTTACAGCATTTGGAAATATATCTTTAAGGAAATTATACAAAGACTAAAAGTTTCTTGGAAATGGGTAGGGAAGGACAAATACTACAGTCAGAAGGAGCCATTTTTGTGTGTTCCATGGCAGAATAGAGCAGGGTGAGCATGAGTGGCTGAACTGAGGGATGGAGCAGATGGAACTGGAATGCAGAGTGGTGGGCAGGGCTCAACTCCTGCAAGTTCTAGTCAGCCATATTAAAGCACTACTAGATTGGGCATCTACCGAAGGTCTTTGGTTGGTAAAATGTTATGAAAAGATTAGTCTTTAAAGAATCAGTCTATACTGTGGAGTCTGTGCTAGGGTGAGGACAACAGTGAATTTAAGAGACTTGTTTGATACCCAGGAAAGTGATGATATAGATTTAGAGTGAGGCAGTGGCAGAATTTGGTGTTTGGATGGTTATAGGGAGTAAGTAAGAGGGAGGAATCTAATTTCTGTCTTATATAAATGGATAATAATGATATTAATCACTGAAATAGGGGGCATACAATTATTTCCCTTTTCAGGGATAAATTGTTATTTAAGTTTTATATGCAGAGAGATGGAGATGCCTCTACAAATAGAGATGCCAACTAGGGAGCTGGCTATGAGGTTCTGCAACTCAGGGATGAGGCCGAGCCTAAAGGCATCAGTGTGTGAGTTAGTATTTTCTGAAGGGTAATTGAAATTATGGAAGTGGATGAGCTTGCCCAGGAAAAATATAGAGTGAACAGAGGGCAGCACATAGGATCAGGCTTGGAAAAAATACAATCTATAAATACCAAATGAAGAAAAGAGTCTCCAAAGGAGACTGAGCTCTGACCAGATGTATGGAGGGAAAGAGACTGTCTTGAGAGATCTGTCTTTAGGCATCTCATTGGGCTTCAGAAGTCAGGCTTCTTATCAGGACACTGCCACTGTGAACCTTTTAGGAATGTACTCTGTGAAGCCTCTGTGTTTCAATTTCCTCATCTATAAATGGGGAATAAGAATATTTACCCACTTATCTCAGGAGGTATTGACTATAAACACAATGATGTCAGAAAGGTCTTTGGATACCAAATCCCCTATATAACATAAATTATAATTGTTTCATTGATTTCCCTCTTAAATATTTCATTAGCTTTGTTTATGTTCCTGAGGGTCAGTGTAGAGGAAAATATGTCCCTGCCACAGGGCCTTTGCTTGGCTTGCCCATCTACTCACCTCTTTAAATAAAGTTCTACTCATTTTTCAAATCTCAGCTCAAAACTCACTTCTTCAGAAATGCTTGGCCTCAACTTCCAACATAGGCCATACTCTTTTGATATATACCTGAATTTCCTTCCTTGAGAAGGCTTACCTTGGATTTTAATTAATCACAACTTTATGATTATTCATCTAACACATGTCTCCCACACTAAAATATATGCTTCATAAGAACATGAACCACCATGTATTTATTGATAAACTGCTTTATTTCCATTGCTTAAAATACTGTCTGTGGAAGGTAGACACTCAAATATATTAGTAGAACAAATGGAATAAATGGCTGAATAAATATTCTTATCCTGTTCAAGACAAGAAAGAAGGATTGACGATAGAAAAATGACATTTGATTTAGCAACATGCAACTCATGTGTGAAATTAGGAAGAGCTAACTCAGTAAAGCATTTGAAATAAAAGATAAATACACTGAAGAATTAATGGGAGATAAAATGCAGAAATGGAGAATGGACACTTGTTCAAGAATTCTGGCTATAAAAAAGGTGGGAAAGGAAGACTGGAAGTATTCTTCAAAACTTAGTGGATATGCCCTATTTTGTGGTCACTGGATAAGTGGAATGAATATTAGAGAGCTATAAAGAACAAACTCAAAAACCTGAAAATAATTTGGAGACAGAAGTCAGATATGAGGTGGCTTGGCATTCATGGAGATAGCGTAGTTTATGGACACACAGGGGTCAGTGGCTTACATGGAAAAGGGACCAGCACAGAGGATGAAGATCAAGTGCATCAACTTTTGGAAAATATATGTTTTTGCCGTATTAGTATATCATTAAAATGGAGCTGCTTGAACATGATTTTTTTAGCACAGAATGCAAGGTGTCCCTCAGTAAATATGCTATATTAGGGTCTGGATAGGAGGCCAGTTAGTGTACAAAGATGCAGGTCTCAGAAGAAGGTATTATACAATGGTCTATCAGGCTGCTGCATACAGGCACTGATGAAGTACTCATATATGACATATGCAAAGTCCTTGAGGAGCCTGTATGTTGCTTTGAATAGGCTCTATTAGCAAATGAAGGTACCACAGCAGCTCACCAGTCTAGATAAACTGCTTCCCACACTTACTATATAGCAGGTCTTCTCTCTTTACAGCAATCTCAGCGACTGACTTCGATTATCTGAGTTAGTTTTGGGCTAGAATAGATTATTGTGAAAATTTTCCCACAATTTTCAAGGTTGGTGTCCTATTATATTTCATATACTTCAGACTCCAGGATAAAATGTCTTCCCCCAATTTTTCTGTTTGATGCATAATGAGTGGAATTGTAAAAATCCTGAGAAAGGGCTGCCCCTCTACCCAGAGCTTGGCTGACATAGAATTTTCATGTTTTTCTCCAGATTGCTTTCATCTGTTGCCAGACATCTGACCCTTTAGATAAAGTCTCTAAGGCTTGGAGGACAATTTGATAGTTAATAACCTTCTTTTCCAGGAGAAAAGTTGATCTCCAGCTTTCAGAAGTCCGCTTTTAGAAGGGAGGCAGACTTAGAAGCTAAGGTCATTTTAGTCTTCTTTTATATGTTATAGAAAAGGAAAGAAGGCCATTTTAAAATGTAAACTTCCCTCTCAATGCTAGTTAGATGTCTGTTGTAATCAAAATAAAGTCAAATCTCCATAGGGCCTATTATTCACCCAATGTTGCATCCTCAGAAATTTCCTGTCTGTGTCTAAAAGTAAACACATTCAGATCTTAAATACTCCTTGATATTTAATCCCTTGAGAAAACAATAAAAGATTATTTTTCTAAAGCAAAGAAAAAATTCTTAAAAATCCTGTTTCCCAAACTCTTCCTCTCAGAATTTTATAGAAATTCCTCTGAGACCTTTCTTTTTTTCTTGCCTAACTGCCAGAAAATTCTTCATCTAGTCATCTTGAGCCAAATTTCCACTTCTCTCTTCCAGTCCTCTCAGGTACCATCCCCACCAGTGACTTTTCATCCTTTCCAGAATAAACAAGATGAAGTGAGTTTTGTGGTTCATAATTTTTCCATTCAATCATCACCCCACTGACGAGACAGAAACTGAGCCCAGAATCAGAATTCTTCTTAATTGAGAAAGAGGGGAAGTGTGATTTTTTTGGGTATTCTTGTCACACAAACTAACTCCCATAGCTCTCATTTCTCAAGTACATGAATATATCGTATACTTATTGACTCCAAAGTTGTACTAGATCCATTTGAATTCAAAGCTGCTGATACTAGGTGTTTGATTTTGGGCAATTCAGGCAATTTTCTCCTCTCTGAGTGGAGTTATTAATAGTTACCACACAACGATGTTGAGAGGATTAGATAGATGATATTTAGTTTCTGATTTGCACACAGTAAGCTTGCAACAAGAGCAAGTCTCTACTTGTGACCATAATAATAACTGTAACTAATAATTATAACTATATTTAATTTTAATACTTGAATAATTGTGTGGTATATAAGGTAAATTCAAAAATTTGTTCAAAGAGATGGGCCCCTTTAACATTTGACCTTGAATTGTATGATGCTCATGTAGTAAATAATTCTTAAAGGCTCAAGATTCAAATAACAGGGAAAAAATTAGAATAATTTTTAAAATAGTTGTTGGCAAATTGCCTAATGACCATATATAATGCTGGATGTTTTAAGGAGATATTTTCTCTTGTCTCATCATAATTACTTCCACTGACAAAAATCGTATGAACATGATCAATGCTAAAATCTTACTTTGGATACTATTTAATATTCTCACCTTCTAAAATTAAAAAAATCTCTATTCCTACTGACTTTCACTTGCCTTTGCCTCTTTTTGTAGTTAACTGTGAAAAAGTGATCTCATAAATATGACATTCATTAAGATTATTTCAAAAACTTTTGATTGGTGTTTACCTTTGCTTCAAAGGAGGCAGCCAACTAATTTTAGTGTTAGCTTAATCCCTAAGTAGAGTAATTCCAGTGTACTTTGCATTAATATGTTCATATCCCAAAATGAAACAACAATGACATGCTGAGTCAGTAAGAAGAGAAGAAATCTTAAGCCTTTGGAAGTTTTTCTTTTACTGAACTGAAGAATTTCATTTTATTGAATCAGGGTTTTACTTGAATAACGAATTGACTATATAACCTATAAATTCTTTTAAATCAAAATGTTTGTATTTATTTTAAAGAGTCATAATGTGTGCATGGTAATCATATTGGATAAACAGGACCAAATGGATTGATTGAATCGGTTTTAATATAAGTTTTATTCAACAAGAATCTATGGCATTGTTTCACTCAGGGATAAGAGAATAAATTTGTTAGTTTATAAAAACAAATAAAAAAAATAGCAACATCTCAGAATAAATATACCTAACATGAAAAGTAGCCTTTATATTCGAAAGTGGAAAGTCACTAATCACTTTTTTGGAATAATGTGAGGGGCCAGCAGGAGTAACTGCTATACACAGGGATATAAGAAGTGGAGAGAAAATAAGCAGGCAGCTTATCATCTCTGAAAATTATTCTCAGTGGTAGCTTTAGGAAGGACAGGAGCAAGGAAGGTTGTGTAATGTATTTGAGTATGTGTTTGTAAGCAAAGGGGAAGAAAGAAAAACTAATGTTGACTGATCCATGTAGGTTAAATACCCAACTGATGTTTGCCACTGGAATCAAAGCTAGGATTGAAAACGAATCCCCTTTGATTGTAAGGTCTGTGTGGTTATCCATCCTTCCACAAATCCCTACCCTACAGGTGAGAGTAAGGGTAGAGAAAAGGGAGAAACTAGAGACAACTCGGATGGCTGCAGAAGGTGCCACTATTAGTCAGTCCTAAGGTGATATACCTTCCTCTGTGACAGGAAAAAAGAAAGGTGCATCAGTAGAGTTTGAAATAAGATTGAAGAGGAAAACATTTTTGGTAAGTGCTAATAGAAGAATGAATGTTAACTAAAGTTATTTCAAGACCCCATACAAAATACCTCATTACATTTAGTAGTCATGTTTCCTTAGGCTCCTCTGGGTTGTGATAGTTTCCAAGATTTTCCTTGTTTCCTGGTTAAGTACTTTGTATAATGTCCCTCACTTGGAATTTATTGGATATTTTTCCTATGATTAGGGTAGGCTAATGTATTTCTTGGGAAGAATTCCAAAGAAGTATAGCATCATTCTCATTACATCATATGAAGGATATATCCAGTCTCCATAATTGATAACAATTGATGATAACCCTGGATTGATGTAGGCTTCAGATATTTAATAGTATTTGTCAAGTGTCATCATCATAAAGTGGCTCTATTTTTTCCCTCATATTTCATGGAATAATCTTTGGGAAAAAGTCACTACACAAAGCCCATATTTAAAGAATGGAGGAATATGCTCCACTACTTTACTGGTAGAGAAACTACATTAATTATTTAGAATTTTCTGCATGGGAGATTTTTATCTCCTTCCAAATTTATGTATTTATTCAAGTGATCATATATTTATATCAGTATGGACCTGTGGGTATTTATTTTGGGTTATAAACTTTGGGTTACAATCCAACACTGCTTTATTTTGCTGCTCTAATATTTCCCACTTTGGTTAGTTCTTTCAGTTGGCTGCTGTGTCTCTTTGACATATCCTCATCACTGCGGACTTTTTTGAGTATCTCCTTAGTTTTTGGCACTGCAAGATGCTCCAGGATTATCTTCTGTATTCCCTTTCTAGTTTTAGAATCAACTATTTCTTCAAGGAGGTATGGTTTCTTTTTTGAGCAATGATATTAGAAACCAAGATCTGGGTGCTAAGTATATTCCTCGTTTCTGGGTTGGGCACTTGGGTTGTTGCCACATCTTTGTGATTATGAATTGTGCTGCTATAAACATTCTAGTGCAGATGTCTTTTTTATAGAATGTCTTTTGTTCCTTTGGACAAAATAATAATCCCAGTAATGGGATTGCTGGGTCAAAATGGAAGTTCTACTTTAGCTCTTTGAGGCATCTCCATATTACTTTCCATAGAGGTTATATTAGTTTGCAGTCTCACCAGCAGTGTATGAGTGTTCCTGTCTCTCCACATCCATGCCAAGATTTATTGTTTTGGGACTTTTTGATAAAATCCATTCTCACTGGAGTCAAGTGATATCTCATTGTGGTTTTGATTTGCATTGCCTTGATGATTAGAGATGTTGAGCATTTTTTCATGTTTGTTGTCCATTAGTCTATCTTCTTTTGAAAAGTTTCTGTTCATGTTCTTTGCCCACTTTTTAATGGGGTTGTTTGATTTTTGTTCTTGCTATAGATTCTAGTTATCTATTTTATCTAGGCCTCTATCAGATGTGTAGTGTGTGAATATTTTCTCCCATTCTGTAGGTAGTCTATTTTCTTTCGTGATAGTTTCCTTGGCTGTATAGAAGCTTTTTAATTTGATCAGGTCCCATTTATTTATTTTTGTTTTTGTTGTACTTGCCTTTCAGGTCTTCTTCATAAATTCTTTGCCTAGGTCGATGTCTATAAGAATTTTCCCAACATTTTCTTCTAGAATTTTTATAGTTTCATGCTTTAGGTTTAAGCCTGTTATCTACCGTGAATTAATTTTTGTGAGAGGTGAGAGGTGTGGATCCTGTTTCAGTCTTCTACATGAGGCTGTCCAATTTTCCCAGCACTATTTATTGACTAAGAATTCCTTTCCCCAGTGTCTGTTTTTGTCTGATTTGTCAAAGATTACTGATTTTAGAACATTTTTTCTATTATGTGCATTAACTATTATTCATTTTCCTTAGGGAGTGCACAGTTTTAAGAGCATGATGGTGAATTTTATAAATTTTTTTTATTTTAATTTAGTCCAAAATATGTTTTAATTCATCTTAAGACATTTTATTTGACCCAGATTTCATTTAATTCCAAAAATTTAGTGATTTTCCAGCTTAGTTTCTGTTACTAATTTCTAGGTTAATTCCATTGCTTTCTGAGAATATACTTTATGATTTCTATTTCTTTAAATTTGTTAAGGTATTTTGTTATGGCATAGTATGTAGTTTATCTTAGTGCATGTTCCATGCATACTTGAGAAGAATGAATATTCATTTGTTATGGAAGAGAACATTCTATAATTGTCTATTAGACCAAGATGATTGATGGTATCATTCAGGTCCTCTCTGTCATTACTGATTTTCTGCCTACTTGGCCCATAAATTATTGACAAGGAGGGTGTTTTAATATCCAATTATAATAGTGAATTTGCCCATTCCTTATTTCAGTTCTATCAGTTTTTGTATCATGTAATTTAATGCTCTGTTGTTAGGCATGTAACCCTTTAGGATTATTATGCCTTCTTTGGGCATTGACCCCTTTATCATTATGTAATGCCCTCTTTATCATTGGTAATTTTCTTTATTTTGAAGTCTGTTTTGTCTGAAATTCATGTTGCTCTTCCAGCTTTCTTTTGGTTAGTACTAGCATTCTATATCCTCCCTTCCTTTACATTTATCCTATCAGAATATTTGCATTTGAACTGGTTACTTTTAAATGGCAAATAGTTGGGTTTTGTTTTTTATCCATTCTAAAAGTTATCTTTTAATGGATGACTTTTAATTGATTTATTTATAACATTCCCATTTAAGGTATTTATTGATATTTGTGGATCATTATCAGTCATGTTGGGTAATTGTTTCTTAAATTTCTTTTCAGAGGTCTCTGTCTCAGGTCTGTGACCTTCACAAATATTTCTTCTCATATAATTTCTAGAAAATGATACCTAGCCAAAACAGCTACCCATCATATTTCCCATAAAATGTCTGAACAAGTAATTTTACTGCCCCCAAATATCTAGTCCATATTACATAAGGCAGTAAATAATAATAGGTAGCACTTATATAACTCTTGCTACATGTCAGACACTGGTTTTAGCACTTTATATATATTTACTTATTTGTTCCTCTTAAATAACTTATGAAGAGGTACTATCAATAACTGCATTTTATAGTTGAGGAATCTGGGAGACAGGTTAAATAATTTGCCCCAAATAAGTGACAAGTCAGGATTTTGTGGTTTAGAAAACTATATTTTGAGTAACTAGAAATTAGGATAAATGACTACTGGATAAATGAGGCTTTGGTTTGCCAGATACAAACATAATTTTAGCTTGTTATCACTTTCTCACATCACCATCAAAGGGTAATAGCAGAGTGTTTCTACAACCACTTAGTATATTGTGTATCAGCCAATTCTGTGATTGCTACCTTACAGCAAGTCAATACTTGTTACTTGTAAATGTTTTCATTTGTCTAGTGATCCCCAAATTAACATTACTCCAATGCCAATTGTTGAGGTATAACCCAGTCTTCACTATTAAATGAATTTGCTAGATGGATCTGTAAATGTTTCTGATGAAATTAGGTTCCATTTTCTGTGAAGTCTGGTGGAGGAAATTATGACATTTAATGTGATGAATTATGAAGACATAGACTGAACTTAATTGATTTGTTCACCATTTTTCTTTTAGTGTGGACTTTGAAAACATAGTTATAACTGTTGTACATCCAATAAAAAGGAAACATTGACTTTTCACTGCTGGAATGGTGGCACAGATTTAGGTTAACTTCTTTGCAAATGTTTTTTTTACAATATTTTATTTTGAAAATTGATTATATACAAATAACTGGCTTTTTATATTTATTGAAATAATATTTATATATTAAATTTATTGAAATAATCAAATATATCTTAGACTTTAGACTAAAAAGTTGGGGCACCAGGCTGCCAAATATTCTCTCATCCTGCTTAAACTATATTGACCCTTATTATATAAATTTTAAACATTTTATTAAATTTGAAAAGATAAATGAACTAATGCTCCAGAGGCATCTTCTTAAGCTTAAATTGTTAATTTACCAGGATTAACTTTATTCCCTATAAAGCATAAGTATGAGAATTTAATTTTTTAAAAAGTATTTTTTATGAAGATCATAAAATCACTCAAATAATTATAGCATCCCTTGTTATTACTTTATTATTTTATTTTCTCCTTACAGATTTTTCTATACATAAAATCTAATATTTTCTGTTAAAAATGAGAAACTAAAACTTTAGATAATAATACTGGCACTGACTGATCAACAATAAGGTGCTCACATAGTAGTAATATTCTTTATGGGTAAGGGGTTTGGGGGTGGGTAAACTCATAACTAATGGACGCAGTGAGCATTGTACGGGGGGAAGGGCACCTCTCAAATCATGGTTTGGATGTGGCAAAGTCATAATGTCTAACTAAAATGTTTGTCCTCCCATAATTTCTTAAAATAAAAAATATAAATAAATAAATAATAGATAATAATAATTGAAGAAAGATGAGTAAGGAACACTAATCTCATTTTGTGTCAAAGAAAGGTAAAATTTATGAAAATCTTCAGGCTTTGTTTAAAAATATATAGTTAAAAGAAATTCTCACAACTCATTTATGAATTTAGTATAATTTTGATTCCCAAGCTGAACAAAGTGAGTTAAAAATTACATATTAATATATAGAGATGCACTTGATAATTATTTAAAAATTATATATTATGCATAAAAATAATTATTTTGGCAAAGTAAGGGTTATTCTGGGAGAGCAGATAATTCAACTTTAAAGTATTATTGTAGTTAGTATCAATATGATTCACTATAATGCCAGTTTAAAGGAAAAGTAACATAAAATCTCTCAAAAACTACAAAAAATCATATGACTGAATTCTGCACTCATAACAAAATCTCTTAGAAAATAAAAATAAAAGTAGATAGGAACTTTCTTAATTCGATAAAAAACTTCTACCAAAATATGGAGCTAATATAATAGTTGGTGGTATATATAGCATGGCTTAATCTCAGCTGATTTGGAAAGATCTCATACTTATCTCCAGAGCTACTGATGAATACTATGTAATATATTAACTAAAGATCAATGATGTTCTGAAACCATGAGTCTGTGAATTGTTTTCAGGCAGAATATATTTTGTTGTCAGCATTTTGTTTGGGTGGAACATGATTTGTAGTGTTGGTGTAGGGCATTCAACACGTAAGGCTAGAATTTGCCACCTGACCAGGTCATCATAACAAACTTCCATAGCACATTTTAGGGCCTCCTGGTACCAAGGTATTTTCAATGTATGCAGGTAGTATCTTGAGACTTGAAGACAAATGTACCATGTGATGCAGTAGTAGGGTTAAAGATCTCAGGACCCTTTTTAATGGATAATATGCTATTGCAGTATAGTGTCCTTTGCTGTGATATGTCTTTTCAATGAGTGGGAAAAAATGAAAAAATAAAACAAAAACAAAAAGCAAAAGAAAAGAAATAAACAAAATCCTTGCAGATCTTTGAGTCTTGTGAGTCCTTTCAGGAATCAAATACTTAAGGTGGTTAATACATAGTGAAAGTATATAAATATTCCTTTCATGATTAGAAATAAAGGAGATTTGGTTTTGTTTTAGTTAAGTGTACTTATTTACAGAGAACAATATTTGAATTTACTAGATTAAGCAAATAGGTGTTTATATTTCTCACTTAATAAGAATTATGGAAGGAAGTATTTGCTAGCATCAGTTAAGAGGCTTACAAATATCAGTGATGAAGTCTTTGTGATTGACTTGGATTTCACTTATGGCTACTGTACCCCCCACCCAATCATATCTAGACTAGAGAGGTTCCATGACAGCAAGGAGAAAATCAATAACAGCAAAAGTATATGAACAGGACAGGAAAGGTAAGGAATGATCAGGTAAGAGCGCAAGGAATCATGGAATACACATCCAGGGCTAAACTCAGAGCAGCTTCTTCAGGGATTCAGGAAGGCAGATGTTCACCTCAAATTTCCACTCTGGCACAAGGACTTAAATGAAAATCCAAGATATCTACCTTTATTAATACAGGAAGGTTTTCTTTTATAGAGAAATAAAAATATAATATTCCATGGAATACGAGCTTTATATTTTTTTCTTAATTACACACTAAAAATTCTCTTCCCTGATTCTGTAATAGGAAATGGCTTTTCTCTCTGTGTTGCTCTATGCTGCTTTTTGGGGCAGTGATATATACTCTCTACTCATTGGCTAGAAGGATCATTTCCCTTGTATGAGTCAGATTCTGTCACTCATCTGCCCCAAACCAGTGGTTTCTATCACTCTGAGTAATTTTCAAAGTCTTATGTATTTTCAAAAACCTACACTACCATCTTTCTGAATTCTCTCCTTCTAATATTTCCCACAAACCCTTGTTATGCTTGAAAGTTGAATAAACTAAGCATTCTTCTGCCTCAAGGCCTTCACACTTCCTGTTCCCTCTGCCTAGGATATTCTTCCCCCGCAGAACCATATGTTTCATCACTTTCCTTTTGTCTTGTCGCTGCTCAAGTATCATGTTGTCATGAAAGCCTTTCCTAACTGTTGTATATAAAATAGCATCTTCCTTCTCTCAGCCAAGAGTACTGCCTGTTCCCTTTACCCTGCTTTAGGTTTTACCATGGAACTTACCATCTGAAAAATTATAAATCTGTTTAGTTGTTTATTATCAATCTTCCTTTACTAGATTTAAGTTCTATGCAGGCAGAGAAGTTTTAAACCATTTAGTATATAAAACATCATCTGGCATATAAAAGATGCAAACTGGCAATTATTATTAAAAATGAGAGGAAGGAGAAAACTAACAATGAAAGGGAGGAAAGAAGGAAGGAAGGATGAGCTATAAATAGTGATAGGTAAAAGTTTTCCTCTCTAAAAATAAACACAGTAATTTCTGATTTTAGTATCTGACTGATACTAAAATAACAGTATCTTTCTTCTTAAAAAATATTGCCACTATTATGAAGTCATGAGTGATACCGTGAGAAGTAACAGAGATGAGGATTCTGTATTGCAAAGAACTAAGCTGAAGATATTGAAAATGTCAATTCAGTAATCATTAGTGTGTTACTTTCTCAAATTCTGAGAGCTAGTGTAGGGCAGGACCTGTTAATTTTTCATAATCCTGCTTGAGTATAATGAAAGTTGTCCTCCAAGATTGTGACACTACAGAGATACCAAAGCATTTGTATTCAGATTTCTTTCTTAATTTATAATTTCCCTTTATGTTATCTAGATTCCATTCATCTTCACCAACTGATATAATACTGTTTATTGCAAATGTGTCCTATAGCAAGTGGATTTTGAGTAAGATGATGGGATTCAATGGCCATGTGCAATCAGTAGAGCTCACCAGTGTTATATGGGACAGACACGTCATTTCTGAACCGATCACTCCCCCGAAGCCTCCTTTCATGAATTTGATATATAACTTGCACTGTGCTTCTCAGGTCAGAAATGCCCACTTCCTACCTTCTACAGAGTAAAAATGCTCTAATTTTCCACAATACAGGATGTAAACTTTCATCTAAGTCCTAAAAATGCATAACATCGTGCTTTATTTATATCAATCCTGAAGAGAAATACAAAAGTCACAACTTTTATCACATTACCCCCTATTTTTAAAGCAACATCCATCAAAATTACTCTTAGTTATGGATATCTGAAATCTACATATGAGCAAAAATGTTAAAAGAAAACAGGGTAATAGTGAGCAAAGATTTGTCAGACTGTTGGAGAAGATGTTCTTGAAAAAGGTGGAAAAAAAAGTTTCTAGGAGAAAACTAAAAATGAAATCCAACATTCTTAAGACATTTTGTAAACTCAGTTTAATATTTTGAATATTAGATTTGATTCTTTGAAGCAATCTATTTTTATATTCACATTTTAAAACAAGAGGACTAGGTGAAAATGTTGCATGGCTCCTTACACTTCATAATCAGCATTATGTTGTTTCAGCTATGCATTCCTTCAGTAAGCATTTGTTGTTTGTTACTGCACACATAAGCATTTAGGTTTCAGGAAGAATCTATTCCATTTAGTAACTATATTCAGCTTTCCATTATTGTGATTCACATGCATAAGCGTGGAGTCTGTACACATGGAATAGGCTGAATCACCAAAAATGAAAGTTAGGGCATTTCTGTTCCTTTGCTCTTTAGAAAAGTTCATAGGGCAAATATTGCAGTCACCTCAGTTATTCCTTTTTGTCTGGGTGTGAAAGGGAGAGGAGAGTGTGGGTCACGACTGTACCTAGGTCTCCTCCCATTTAAACAGGTGTGGAAGTAGCAGGCACAGAGCTGGAAGGTAGAAAGAAGCTGTTTTCGTAACCTCCAGGAAGAATTTGTGATCTGCTGAAAATTGAGTTAATCAGTTTGATGTAATTACAATTCAAACCACTCTCCAAAACTGTTTGCATTTTAATGATGTTGGTACATTAAAGGTATTATTATTAATAAAGACATCATAACCATAATAAACTCATGCTAAACTGCCTCTTTGTTAGCAACTTAGCCAAAAGTCACACTTAGATGTATTTGGCTCTTTTTAACAAGCTGCATATGATGGAACAAACCCTTTAAAAGATTATTACTGGATATAACTTAATACAGAGTTTGCTACAAATTAGTAACAATGATGGCATGATTGTAGCATTTATTTTTACATAGTTTTTTAAAAAGTTATACATTAAGGGGAGATGGTCTGTGGATACAGAGTAAACTATTACTACATGGTGAGGTTCTAGAGAAAGAAGATTGAAGAAAAGGCAGATTACTCACTCTTTAAATTAATTATTATGTTGTAGTTATATTAAATGTCACTACAAATTGCTACATGAGAGTAAAACTTTTTTATTTTTTCTTTCAGAATATTACAGAAGTACAAATGTTTGTGTTACATACATTGCCTTTGCCCTGCCTGAGTCAGAACTATAAGTGTGTCCATCCCCCAGACTGTGCGTACCGCACCCACTGGGTATGAATATACCCATCCCTGCGCCCCCCTTCCCACCTGTCTGACACCTGATGAATGTTATTACCATATGTTCACATAAATGTAGATTGATTAATACCAATTCAGCACCTGTGGGTCTCTCTCTCTCTCTCTCTCTCTGTGTGTGTGTGTGTATATATATATATATATATATATATATATATATATATATATGGACAAACACACATATCATGATATATTAATATATGATAAATTTGTGTGCATATGATGCAGGAGTGTCACAGTGAAGGGAGGAAGCCCCCTGAACTCGTTAAGTGGATTTTTGGCATCTCTTGAGAATGAATTTGAGAACGAGCCAACTAGTGACAGAAAGTTTATTAAGAGAGATAGACAACAGATCCTACACCACCGACAGAATAGGGGTTCTTTCCTGAATAAGGGAGTGGGGAAACCTTATGGGGCAATGCTAACATTTTTTTAATATTCAAAAACCCCAAACATGACCACCATTGTCTTGAGGTCAGATCATAAAGGTTAATCATAACTGTTGCACAGAAAATGTAAACAGCTTGTAAGGCATCCAGCTTAATAATTCATCCATCTTCAGGTGGGTCCATACCAGCGACTTGCTGATGACTTCCTTGTTCAAAGTGGTTACGGTTTGGGATCAGCCAAAATAGCTTCACTTAGACTTTATTGACCTTCCTTTTCTGCCTTTATATATCTGTCTGTCTATATAAAATAATGTGATTGGATAAATTGTTAGCCATATCGGGAATCCATGGCTAAGCTATAAACTTGTTTATACAACCATGAAGTTAATGAATTCCCTGTTAAATAGGTTGAAAGATTAAACATTTGCTAGATCCAAAATAACAAGAGATAACAAGTGTTGGTGAGCATGTGGGGAAAAGGGAACACTAACACACTGCTGGTAGAAATGTAAAAATAGTACATCAATTATGGAAAACAGTATGGAAGTTCAACAAAAAAATAGAACTACCATTGGATCCAGCAATCCCACTTCTGGGTGCATATTCAAAAGAGATGAAATCAGTATGTTGAAGAGATATCTGTACTCCCATGTTTTTGCAGTAGTATTTGTAATAACCAAGATATAAAATTAACATATATCCATGATGTATGAATGAATAAAGAAAATGTGGCACACATAAATACATACACACACATACAAAATGGAATACTATTCAGCCTTTTAAAAAGGAAATCCTATCATTTGCAACAAAATACATGAACCTTTTTGCTAATTTTTCCTGTCCTGTGCCAATTAAATGTTTTCTACTTCTGGATTTGCTAATGAAAGTCTCCATCTTTCTGTGATTTATTGATGGACCTGTTCTAATTATTGGAACATTCTGTCCCAATTAACGGCTTTTGATTTAAATATTATCATCATCCCACATCCAATCTATTCTACTTATTTATTTCTCTGTTGTCTTACCCAACAACCCCCTCCCATGTAAACATATCCTTGGTGGAACGTAAGTCACATGAAGACAAAAATTTATATCCATGTGATACTTTTCTTTTACATATAATAATATTTTGTTATTTTGGAAAATTAGGTAGAAAGCATACCTTAAATATGGTTGAATTTTATCTTTGCAACATGTATATGTATAATGTATATTATATATAGCTATATATAGTATACATCTAATATCATAATTATATATTTTACATATATAGAGATCTGTGAAGTATTTTATTGTATGGAGATATTTATTATATAAACCCTAAAGGCTACGTAGTATGATTCCATTTATATGGCTATGGTATTCTGGAGATAAAAAACAGATCAGTCAGAGGTTACCAAAGGAAGAGATTGGTTAGAAAGGAACATGTGGAAATTTTGAAATGCTCTGTACCTTGATTATGGAAGGTGATTATACTAAAATGAGTGAATTTTATATTGTATAAATAATATCTAAAAGAAAAGCTCTAAACAAGAAAAAAACAAAAACAAGGAACTTTGATCCCACATTGTTAGTATGCAAGTAAAGGTGTGGCATTTACAAAACATATCACATAATAGTATTCAGAATATATAAATAACTACAAATCAATATGGATAAACAAGAAAGAACCATCCAATTAAAACTGTGTCAATAATGTTAATAAAAAATTCACAAAAAATGAGAATTTTAATGGCCACTAAACAAATGAAAACATATTCAGCTTCACTTATAAGCATTATAAAATATAGAAATAATGTGCTTTTTTTCCTGCTTTAATGACAAAAAATTAAAGAAGTAAATAGTAATAGGTGTTAGTGAGAATGTAGTAGAAGAGATAGTAGAGGAAAATGTATTCTTAAACACTGGGGCAAGTTTCAAAACTGATATAACCCTTTTGGAGAGATATCTGTCAGTTTCCAGTAAAACTTAAAATAAGGATACCCTGTGACTCAGAAATTCTGCTAAATATTTATTCAATATAAATTGTTTCACTTGTATAAAAGGAGATGTATATATAAAATATTCATCAAAATATTATTTATATTATAGCAGGAAAAAATTAGAAGCAATAAGAGAAAAAACTGGGAGCACTAAATTTGGTGCTCATGAAAATATGGCTGATTGTGATAACCTTGACCTTGATTGAGTTTCTTCATCTGTAATACAAGAATTATAGTTTACCAATCTCATGATGTTATCTAGAATATTTAAATCAGTACCTGGAACACAGTATGTACAATATAGAATTATTGATTAAAATCACTGAAACTCATCTTTATAGGCCAGATCAAATGGAAAAGGACTTTACATGATTAATGTAAAGTGAGAACAAAGTGTTTCCTCCTTTGATTTTGTCGGATTATTTTTGTTACCTCCCTTAAATCCTGTAATAGGATACCTAGCACTGTAACAGGGTAGCTAGCATCTTTCTTCCTCACCAGATTAGGGCTTCCTGATAGCAGGTGTCAGTAGGGCACATCTCTGCTTTGATCCCCAACACTAGCTCACTCATACAACCTCAAGACTTGTTTTGAACTGGATTGAAACATTTTAAAATTCAAGTATTATTTTAAAAATGTAAAAGTCACAGAATTTTTATTCATTTCAAACCTAAATATTAGATTACTACAGTGTAA